>NW_027187369.1:16704984-16812461 GCF_028583685.1 Petaurus breviceps papuanus
CTTCCTTCCTTCCTTCCTTCCTTCCTTCCTTCCTTCCTTCCTTCCTTTCTTTTTGCTTTTTTTTGGTGATGTGGCTAATATGGAAATGTTTTGTGTGATTTCACATGTATAAATGATATCATATTCTTTGCCTTCTTAGTGGGTAGGGGAGGGTTGGGAGGAAGAAAGAGAATCTGGAAGTCAGAATTTAAAAAGTAAAGAATATTAAACATGTACAAATAAAATATAATTTTTAAAAAAGGGAAAAAGAGAGATAGTGTGGTATAGTGGTTGAAATATTTGACTTGGATTCTAAAAGACCTGGGATGAATGCTACCTATGTTATTTACTAGCTACATGGTTCTGGACAAGTCACTCAACTTAAATAAGCCTCAGTGTCCTCCTTTGTCAGGTAGACATAATAAGAGCCTGTATTTCAAAGGGTTTTGTGAGGATCAAATGAAATAATGTGTGTAAAGTGCCTTGAAAACCTTAAAGTGCTATAGAAATGTCATCCATTAATTATTTATTAATTCTACACATAATTAGGAGGCTTATAATTGAATAATTTTTATGTCACTGGGGACAGTCCTATGTAACTGCTATTACCTTACAAGACAACAGCCTGCCCCAAATGCCTTTTCTACCACTTTCCTCTGTTGTTATTGAGCCTTCCCTGGCCCCCAAACCCACTTTGAAACTCAAAGAATAATGGACTGTTTAAACAGAAATCATTTATTCCATTCTCCTTATTTTATAGAAGAAGATACTGAGGCTGAGAGAGGGAAAGGAATTTGCTTAAGGTCACATGAGAAGTCACTTAGAAGAAAAGGTGGAGCATCTGTGTTCTGTGACTTCCAAGCAAATTTCCCAGGCTACACTGTGTCTTATTTGTTATTATTTGGATTTATACAGTTGAAATGGACATAATATCTCGTGTAGTGACTGACGCACAGTGTAAATGATGAGGGATAGCTCCCAATAGGTTCAGCAGGAACTCTGATCTTATCTAAGACCAGAAAATCTGCAATAGCATCTGGAAAGAATTCAAGGTCTCAGGCTTAATTGGAGTGAGAGTTGTAGAAGTTTATTTTTATGTTTCATAGAAGTGGGCATGAGTCCTTAGGGGACCTGCAAATGAGAGGGGTACAGGCTTTTACTTTTAAAGGGTAGGGCTGCCATTGTCAGGGCTGACCGGATGAATGTAAGGAACCTCAGTGCATAGATAAAAGTTAGGGCTGACTGAGAGGAACTTGTGACTTCAGTGCATAGATAGTTTAACTTGGAGATGAGATTTGGGCCAGACCATAGGAGACATGGGGAGATTAACTAGGACAAAGGAGTCACAAGTTGTTGTCTAGGCAGAGTGCGGATAGGAGGAAGGGGCAGAGTTTGAGGCTGGGAAAGGGAAACTTGATTTTACAGACTGGTTTTACAAACTGATTTTACAAAGTTTTACAGACTGATATTACTACAAATTGATTTAGACCCCAGGTACCTCATCATAAATGCTTCATAAATGGTTGTTGATTAATTGATTGATTATCTGTCAGAAAAAAGGGGACACAAGGGCCCTGGATGAGAGAAAGCCTTCTCTGTAGCCTTCTTCTCTGAAGCCTTTCTTGGCAGCCACAGCCTAGATCCTTCTATGAGCTCAATTGTTGTCTCTATGATGCAAAAATAACACATGATGCTATAGACAAAATTTGAACTCAGAGAAGGATCTAGTCTGTGGCTGCCAAGAAATCCTGTTGAGGCTAAGCCAAGACTCTCCAATGAACCACACTTCCTGATTACAATGAGAACAAGTCTACCATAGCAGATTAATACAACTTTTGGGAATGTCTGTTGCAGGGCCCAGTACTTGACATTAATTTTGTCCAGGGGAAAAACAGGCCTCTTGAATTTAACATTAACTATGTCTAGTGGACCAGCAAGCAGAAACATCTGAAACAGAGGCACATGCATTTTTTTGTAAGGGAAATCTTGTCCGTGCAGGCACTTAGGTCTTGTTATCCAGGAGCTTAGATTTCTTTTTGGGTGACTGGGTGGGGAGGAGGTGATATGTTTATGGGAAATGGGGCATGGAACTTAATGAAGGCCAGTAGAATAGAAGCTGTCAAAGACCTGTCAAGTTAAATCCAAGGAAAGATTTTCAAAGCTAACCATATTTGAAATTGTAAGCTTTCCTTTCTGTAGGCAGAAAACAGCTATATCCCTTAAACCATTCACTGTTTTGTTAGAAATCCCAAATCGGTTAGCCCATAAAAGATGATTCTTCTTGCACTTCTAAGGGTATCTAACTGGACTGGCTTCTTTAAAGTGTACATGTTTCATCCTTGTTAAAATAGATCAACAACATCCAAATTAGAACTTCTTTTTGGAAACATTTTGCTCCATGGCTGGTGATCTGGAAAATATTTTCTTTCTTTAAAAGAGAGAAAGAGAGAGAGAGAGACAGAGAGAGAGAGAGAGAGAGAGAGAGAGAGAGAGAGAGAGAGAGAGAGAGAGAGAGAGAGAGAGAGAGAGAGAGAGAGAGAGAGAGAGAGAGCGAGAGAGAGAGAGAGAGAGAGAGAGAGAGAGAGAGAGAGAGAGAGAGAGAGAGAGAGAGAGAGAGAGAGAGAGAGAGAGACAGAGAGAGAGAGAGACAGAGAGAGAGAGACAGACAGAGAGAGAGACAGAGAGAGAGACAGAGAGAGACAGAGAGAGATGCTTCTGCTTTGTCAAAAATCTGACTGTTACTGAGAGTTATTTATATAAAGACTAATGAAATGTTCTGCTAGTAATCAATGGTGATAGATACAGAGAATTTTAATGTCTTCTGGCTTTATGGATTATGCTAATGTCCATCTGCCCATAATTGATAATTTGTTCTTCAGTCCCAGGAAAATAAACAGAATTGTGCAGTTAAATAGAAAAGACAACTCTCTGTGATAGAGGTTTGAACAATTTTCTTTTCTCCTCTGTAATGTCTTTCATCAGTTGGAAGTTACTTAGTAAAAGCAGAATTCCGTAATGCTAATACCAGTCCCAAATTACAAATGTTGACTTGGAAGGGACTATATGTATGTGTTGATATCAACCTGAAGGCCTCTAAATGACAGTGGGAAGAAAAAATTCATAACTAAGAACTTCTAATAACATGGTCTAGTGAACTTGATTTAAATACATGTCAGGGAAAAAAACTAAACAGTTTGGTTCCTGAGAAAGTACTGAAAAATGAAGATTGAATAATGGTTAAATAAGAAAATTTGTTAGAATTAGAATTAGTGTTATTAGAATAATTTATTAGAATAAATTAGAAAATTAAGCCAACTATCAGGAATTCATCTGTATTTCTGAACAGTAGTCTGCAGTCAAATCTTCCTTTGATCTGGGCTGTGTTTGTGCTTGTATTAGTCACCAAGCATTTATAGAGTGCTTATTGTATATTGAGTTCTACAAGGTTTGTAGTTGTTGCTGTTCTGTCATTTCCATTGTGTCCAACTCTTCATGAGTTCATTTGGGGTTTTCTTGGCATATATATTAGAGTGATTTGCCATTTTCTTCCCCAGCTCATTTTACAAATGAGGAAACTGAAGCAAACAAGGTTGAGTGACTTGCCCAGGGTCACACAGCTAGTAAGTGTCAAAGGCCATATTTGAAGTCAAGTCTTCCTGACTCCAGACCTGGCACTTTATCCTCTGCTCCACCTAGCTACAAAGTTACCTAAAGAATTACAAAATCTTTGCCCTTAAGGAAGTGATGGTTTTACATTCAGGAATTTTTAGAAGCCAAGTTCTTTGTATTACATTCCCTCTGGACTGGGAGTCAGGAGAGAGCTGAGCTTGGAGTTAGAAGACCTGGTACTGAATTCTACCTCCTACATTGGCTGGCTGTGTTACCATGGACAAGTTATTTCATATTTCTAGGGTTGTTTCCTCATTTGTAAAATGGGGATAATAGTACTCTGTCATGTCTTGTTATAGGGTTACTGTAAGAAATATATTGTATAAACCTTACAGTGTCATAGAAATGTGAACTAGTATTGTTATTAATACAATGTGTAGTGGATTATGAGCAGAGCTGGCCTTATGGTTCTAAGGCCCCCTAAATGCTGCGGGCACACAAAGATCACATTGCATCCTGGGTACTGGCCCAAGAAGGGTCATTTTCTCTTTTGGCTCATTATGCCTCCTGGAATTTTCTCTAGGAAATCTTCAAATATAATTTAGGTAGAGCTTTGTCTAGGCTTCCCTAAATGTGGATAAAAGGGTCTCTACAGGCAGTAAAAGTAACACATGTAGCTCAGGTAGAAAAATCTCTTATCTCAGTCCACTGAAAATGTCTAAGATGCCCAGGAACTCACAGGAGCTTCTAAGCAGATACAGAACACACATAGGTAGTAGACTCCTTCAGAAGACAATCATATTTTAGGCCTACCATACCAGCAGTATTCCTTCCCATCTAACCTGTGCTGTCTGAATCATTTATGATAATGGAAGGAGGTGTTGAGGTTCTGAAGTCATGGGGAGTCCTTTTAGTGCTGTTCTAGCCCTGGAGGTCACTTAGACAATGCTCTTCTTTTCTCAAAAAATGCTGTATTTGGAAGATTCCCTTCACTTTCTAGGGAGACTGTTCTCTAAAGTGTCTGATTTGGGATCTCTTAGATATAAGGTTACCTATAAGGCAATAGCCAAGCCTGGCTCTGTGCAGAGAATGTCCTTTCTCTTTGCTAGAAAGCTCAATTTTGAGATCATATAGCAACTTGAATTGTCCTCTCTTTCATCCAGGAGTTTGTGTTTCAGAAGCACTGTTCATGAAGTCCGTTCAGCTTAGGTGGGCACACACACTTTGCTGCTTCTGCTGCCATTCAGGTAGTTATACAAGAAATCAATCTGTTCCAGCTTCTGCTTTCTCTTGAGCTTGGAAAGCTTCCTCTCAGGCTCCCACCGCAAGGGCCATGGCCAAGTGCATGCCTTCCTCAGCAATGCCTTTCCTTAGAGAAGAAAAGGATTTCTTCCTTTTCCTGAGATAGTCTGGAAGAGAGGCAATGCAGGGAGTCAGCCTTCCTTTTCAGTTTGCCTCTTAGAAAACAAAGCTACATCAGGTAAGGTTAACTAGTACCTTAGAACTTTAGCACAGTGTGATGGCTTTCATTTCTATCAGGAGACAAGCAGAAAAAGAGTACTGGTCACACCAAAAGACCCCAAGTTTATAGTTTGAGTTGCCATAGAGATATAGCCTTCATCCTACTTACCAGAGGATGGACTTTTCACTAAAGGAGACCACTGGGTTATCACTGGCTTCCTTTTCTCTTGATGATCTGAGTTCTGCTTTTTCGGATGTCTAATGGGGATCTATTTTTGCTACTTTTAGAAAAACTAGGAGCATTCGAGCAGGGGTGGGGAACCTGAGGCCTTCAGGCCGCATGTGGTCTTTTAGATCCTAAGTGCGGCCTTTTGATTGAATCCAAACTTGACAGAACAGATGCATTAGAGGATGAGATGAGGCTAAGGAGACCAGTGCTTTCTATTCTTCTGTTTGGTTGCCTTTTATACTTATCCTTCATTTTCTCAAATTTCTTTTAAACTGTGGCAGGAGACTCTCCTCTGGAATTCCTTTCTTTTGGAACCCAAAGGGTCTTAACTGAAGAGACTGAGGGAATGGGTAATGGAAGGCTAGCATAGTAATAAGGGACATTTATATAGTACTTAAGTAGTTTTCAGCTTGCAGCAATGTTCTGAAGAAGCTACTACAGCTCTTATAATCTATATTTTATAGAAGAAAAAACTGAGGCTCAGAAAGGTCAAGAATCTTACCCATAGATAACCACATAGATAATAAGAATGGCAGGGGTGGAAGTTGAACAAAGGTCTTCCTGACTCCAAGTCCCACACTCTAGTTTCTAAACTACTTGGCCTTTAGCAAGAGAGAGCTAGTTAGAGACAGCAGCAGAGACTTCTGATTTGGAAACCATGTCTTTTTGGCTGTGCTGCTCAAAGCAGAAGACCATCTGGTTCCCAGACTTGGAAGAGGACTTTGACCTATTTATACATTAATTTTTACTTTGCAGTCGTTTCTAGTTATAATGCTCTTCCTCTGCTGTCATCCCCCTTCCCCCTGCATCCAGTGAGTCTTCCCTAGTATTTCAAATGGCAACTCTCTTTCTAGGGTTGTTTGTAATCTTGCTCCTAGCTTAGTAACTCAATAGTAGATTGCCTGAATTAACATTTGAGCTTACATCTCAGGTTTTCCTGGTCTTTTGACTAATACCTCCAAAGACTTATGAGCTTTTGACTTCTGCTTGGAGGTGCAGCCATGTCATTTTTGCAGTGATGCCTTACAAATGACTACAGTGAATGAAACCAAAGGAGGTCAGTGGGCAGTGCTCATCACAATTGCCTTATTCCCTCTTTCTGTCACAGCTCACTTCTCTGCTTGTCCAAAGAATATCATGGCAAAAGCCCCTAAAAATTTGTCACACCAAAGACTTTTCTTTGGAAGAAAGTCATTGTTTGGAATGAATAATGTACCTTGAGCCATAACACACTTAAAATGTCCATCCCAAACACCCAAGGTATTATATGCCAATTCTGAAAATGTAACAAGACTAGTAGCCTTCTCTGTGCTTATTTATTATGCCTTTTCTCTTGCTAACAGGAGTTGAGGTCTGACACAGTAGCTTGTCGTAACAGTTGGTTAAGGATAACTATTTCTGCCTTCTCTGACAGTCTTTTTTTGTCTTCTCATAAGTCAGACTGTTTTATAGATGGTCTAGGAATTATTAAACTGTTGGCTTCCCTATTACAGATTGTAGCAGAAAGGAAAAGTTGCTGCAAACTAGTGCAGTGCTGGGCTGTACTTGAAAAATATTGGAATCAGTTGGGATGGCACCCTCCCATATATTCCTGTCAAAATCTATTGACTGAATTGTCTGAATATCAAGCACTATAAAATATGATAGCTTATGTGTTTGAATTAAAGGTGGAGAGAAAATGGATTTTCAAAACATTTTTAAGTAACAAAAATGTTATTTCTACACTAGGGGTTGGCAGCCTTTAAAAGACAACACGCCAGAACTCCATTTAGATGTTTGCAAAAATTGATTGCCTCATAATGAGGAAGTTTAGAGATGAATTCAGTCATCAGGCTTATGAAGAAATAATAATGATGAGATGATAATAATATCTTCCTTGATTCCCCCTAGCTGCTAGTATCTCCCTGCTTCCCTTCAATTATCTTGTATTTCTTTCTTATATACTAAATGTATACCTGTTGTTTTCCCAATGAAATATAAACTAAGGCTGGAATGGTGGTAGTTTTGTCTCGACATTCTCAGCACCTAGCACAATGTCTGGCACCTATGTGGCGCTTAATAAATGTTTGTTTACTGGCACCTGATGTTAATGTTACTCAAGAGTTGGCAAAGGACTTTATTTCTATCATCTGCTTTGTTCCCAGTAGCAATCCTGTGATGTTATTCCCTTCATTTTGCAGATATGAAAACTGAAGCTTAGTGAGGTTATGTAAATATGGGTCCTCTTCCTCTTTCTTTGATCTTTTTTGGATAGAAGGCCAAATAGTGGTATTGCTGGGTCAAAGGTTACATACAGCTTAATGACTTTGGGGGCATATCTGCAAATTGCCTTCTGGAATGGCTAAACAAATTCATAATTCTAGCAGGAATGCATAAATGTGAATGTTTTCCCACAAGTTCTCTAGCAAATGTCATTTTCTTCTTTTCTTGTCTTTGCCAGTCAGATGGCTATGAGATAGAAACTCAGAGTTGTTTTAATTTACTCTACTCTGATTTGGAGCCTTTTGGATAGCTTGGGTTTTGTACTCTGAAAACTGCCTGTGCATCTTTTTTGATGCTATGTCTTCTTGGGAATGGTTCTTATTCTCATATGTTTGAATTTTAGTTACTGATATATGTTCGATATGAGAACTTTATCATATAAACTGACTACAAAGATGCTTTTCCTAGTTAAATTGTTTCTTTTATCATTTTAGCTGAATTAGTTTTATTTGGGTAATTTTTCTTAAATTTTTATAATCAAAAATGCCCATTTCATCTTCTGTAATCTTTTCTGTACCTTGTTTGTTCATGAATATTTACATATTTGATAGTTGCAAAGGGCATTTTCTTCCTTGTTCTCCTAATTTCTTTATGATTTAATATTTTACATCTAGGTCATCCATTTGGAGCTTATTTTGGTTTATGGTCTGAGATGTTGGTCTAAACCTAATTTCTGTTAACTTTTTTTTTCCAGTTTTCCTAGATGTCTTTATTGAATAGTGAGTCTACCAAAATAGTTAGATTATTTAGATTTATTGAACATTGTGACTCTTTTTTAAAGGTCCATTGTTGAGTAGAATTTTATTGAATTGTGGTTGGTAAAAGATACAGTATAGAATCTACTTTTCTGCATTTGTTTCTGAGGATTTCTTGCCCTAATTCATGGTCAGTTTTTGTAAAAGTGCCATACAGTCCTGACAATATATAAAGTCTTTCCTGTTCTCATTCAAGAATCAATAAATATGTTTCATGTCTAACTTTTCTTAAATTCTCTTAAGATTCTTAACTTCTTTCTAGCTTATCTTCTTTGTTAGATTTGTCTAGTTTTGCAAGGGGTCATTAAGGTGCTGTACTATTATATTTTAATTGCCTTTTTCTCTCTGCAATTCAGTGAACTTAAATTTTTTTTCAGTTAACACCTGTATATTTTCTATCCCTACTTTCTCTATACCCCAACTGGAAAAAAGAAAAAAAACATTGTCATAAATATGCATAGTCAAACAAAACAAATTCTCATAGAAGAAATAATAAAAGTGTCTCATTCTACATATTTAGTTCATCGCCTCTTTGGCTTTCAGGAGCTGTCATTCTTTTGCACTGTTCCTCTGAAATGATAGGAGGTCATTTCACTGACCAGAGCTAAGTCTTTCAAAGTTGTTTGTCTTCACAGCATTGTTATTACATATTTTGTCTTCATGATTCTACTCATTCCCATTTGCCTCAGTTCATCCAAGTCTTTCTGAAACCACACCCTTTATCATTTCTTTAAGGACAATAATATTCTATTATGTTAATATAACATAATTTATTTAGGCATTCCTAAATTGATAGGTACCCTCTTAGTTTGTAGCTCTTTGCTACCACAGAAAGAGATACTACAAATATTTTATACATTGAAAAATGTCCCAGAAACCTTAGTGAGGTTTCAGTCTATTAAAGCTATATACACTACACTAAGACTTTTGGACTCTCTGTATAAGACTTTTGCCTCTTTTAAAAAACTTTTCTGGGTAAAGGTCCACTACTGGTATCACTGGGTAAAAGGCCGTTCACAGTTGTTTTCACCCCCATTACAAACATGTATAGTCAATGAAAACAAATCTCCATATTGGCAATGACCAAAAAAAATCCTCCTTCTGTATTCCTAGTCCTTCACCTCTATATCAGCAGGTGGAGAGTATGTTTCATCATTAGTCCTCTGGAATCCTGGCTGGTCATTATGCTGATAACAGGTCAGCACAAATTCTGTTCCATCACATTTATGTACCATAACTTCTTTATCCATTCTTGAATTTATGAGTACCACCTCAGTTTCCCATTCTTTGCCACCTCAAAAAGAGCTATAAATATTTCTGTATATCCTTAGAGTTTGTTTTGCGTAGAACTAATCCTTCCCTTAATCTGCCTTTCCTCTAATTTTCCATTCTCCCCTTTCCCCTTATTTCCATGTTGAATGAAACACATTTATGCACCCAACTGTGTGTGTAGTCTTCCTTCTTTTGACAAGTTCAGATGAGAATGAGTTTCAAGCATCAGAAGCTCCCCTCCCCTATGCTCCCCTCCTAGTTTATTTAGATTTCTACTTGTGCACTCTGACTGAATGTGATATTTTTCCTTACTCTTTTACCCCACCTCCCAACTCCTCTGTCTAGCGTATTCCTCTTACCCTCTCCATTCATCAGGTTAAGTTCATCCAGATCTTAAAAACCAATCCTAGGCCTTGTCTTATTGAGCTCCCTCCATGAAACCTGGTGATGATATCAGGGGACACATGTATTATCTCTATTTGAACATAAGGATTTTTTTTTCTTTGTTTACCTTTTATATTTCTCTTCACTTCTTTGTTTGAACTTTAGAGTTTCTTTGCAGTGCTGGTCTTTTTATCAGGGATGGTTGGAAGTTCTATATTTCATTAAAGGTCCATTTTTCCCCCTGTAGCTTATACTTAGCTTGTGTGATTGCATTATTTTTGACTGTAAGTGCATATCCTTTTTCTTCTGGAATATCATATTCCAAGTTCTCTGCTTTTTTTTTAAAGCAATCGGGGTTAAGTAACTTGCTCAAGGTTACACGGCCAGTTATTTCTGGGTGTGGTGCTGAGTATCTGAGCCCAGATTTGATCCAGGTCATCCTGACACTGGAGCTGGTGCTCTTACTCGCTGAGCCACCTGGCTGCCCCTAAGCAATTGGGGTTAAGTAACTTGCTCAAGGTTACATGGCCCGGTGTTTCTGGGTGGGTGCTAAGTGTCTGAGCCTGGGATTTGATCTCCAGGTCTTCTCAACACTGGAGCTGGTGCTCTTACTCGCTGTGCTACCTGGCCGCCCCCTCCCCCCTCTGCTTTTTTATAGTAGTAGCTGCTAAAATGTTTGTGATCCTGACTGTGGCTTCTCAGTACTTGAATTCATTCTTTCTACCTGCTTGAAGTATTTTGTTTTTGCTTGGAAGCTCTAGATTTTGGTGCACTCTATCCACTATAGTCAGTGTCAGGAAAAAAAAAAGGAGTTTGTTTTCTTAAATTCAGTACCTGATTCTACAGCTAGGTGGTGCAGTGGATAGAGTGCCAGTCCTGGAGTTACAAAGACCCTTCTTTCTGAATTCAAATCTGGCCTTTTCATTTATTATCTGTGCAACCCTGGGCAAGTCATTTCGCCCTGTTTGCCTGAGTTTCCTTATCTGCAAAATGAGCTGTAGAAAGAAATAGTAAACCATCCATTATCTTTGCCAAGAAAACCCAAATAGAGTCATAGAGAGTTGGACATGACAGAAACAAATCAATAATAACAACAAAAATGATGTCTACTCTTACTAGTAACAAGTATTTTCTCTTATGATGCATATAACTTCTATTTTCTATCCTGCTTTCAGTTTATATATTGTGCTAATTTTACCTCTACATCAACCATATAAAGCAGGGACTGTGTATGTTTTATCTCCATGGCATAGTTAAGGAAACAGAGGCTTAAACATGTTAAATGACTTGCCCAAAATCTCAAGGTCCATAAGTGGCAAAGCCATTCAGACTCAGGTCTTTTGACTCCTAGGTGAGTGCTTTTTTTCCATTACAGATTATTTCTCAGGGATATCTGTCCAGAATTGTTACCTCAGTCATCATCCCTAGCACATTCTTAAATTCTGCTGAAGTGGAAAATAAATAAATTATTCCTAACATGGAAAAAAGATTCAATAATCATATCCCTACTGAAATCCAAGTGGTTTAATAAGGGATGAAGGGAAGGCCAATTTTTTTCTATCAGAAATGGAGAATATTTATTATGTAAGGCTTGGTTTTCCTTTTAAGCAAAAAAATAATTTAACATATAACAAACTTGTATGGTTCTTTATAGTTTTCATTTTTTTCTTTTCTATGCATGTTTTTCTTTTTCATTTTTCAAATGCTTTATTAACTTCTGATTTACATCATTCATTTCCACCAGATTCTGAGTTATATATTTTCACTCCGTTTTTCCCCTACACACTACCCCAAAATAGCAGCCCCACAGTATATCCCTTCCTCCAATATGCTCTCTCCCATATCTTCTTTCATACCCCCTTTGACTTTTCCAGTAGGGCATGGTGGATCTCTATGCCCCATTGCCTGTATATCTTATTTCCCAATTACATGTAAAATAGTATTATTAATAGTATGTATATATTTAAACATTTGATATTAAAACTTTGAATTCCAGATTCATTCCTTTCTTCCCTTGTCACCCACCCTTACTGGAAAGATAAGCAGTTCAGTATAGGTTGTACATGTGTAGCTTATGTGAAACATTAACATAGTTGATATATTGTAAAAGACTGACTATATTTCCCTCCCTCCTATCCCACCTCCCACTAGTTCCATTCTCTACTTTGATCCTATCCCTTTTCAAAAGTGGGTGCTTCCAACTTGCCTCCCCCCCCAGCCTGCTCTCCATTCCATCATCCCCCCTCTCATACCCTTCCCCTCTACTCTCCTATAGGGTGAGATACCCTATTTAGTTTGTATTTCATTCCCTCCCTGAGCCAAATTCAATGAGAATATGTTTGACCTATTCCCTTTTGCCTTCCTATTCTTCCCCTCCATTGTAACCATTTTCCCTTGCCTCTTCTATATGAGATAGTTTACCCCATTCTGTCTCTCCCCATCTCCTCTCATTATATTCCTCTCTCACCTCTTAATTTCACCTTTTAATTATCATCCCTTCCTATTAAATTGGTCCTGTGCCCTCTATCTATGTCTACCTGTAAACATATATACACACATTTACATATGTATTCATATGCCTGTATAACCTCTGATATAGACATATATATATATATATATATATATATATATATAATATTCCCTTCAACTATTTTCATACTGAGAAAAGTTTTATCAGTTACAATGATCATTTTCCCATGTAGGAATGTTAACAGTTCAACTTTGATAAGTACCTTATGGTTTCTTTTCCCTGTTTACTTTCTCATGCATCTCTTGCTTCTTGTATCTGAATATCAAATTTTCTATTCAACTCTGTTTTTTTCATCACGAATGCTTGAAAGTCCTCTATTCCACTGAATGACCATATTTTCCCCTGAAACATGATACTCAGTTTTGCTGGGTAGGTGACTCTTGGTTTTAATCCCAGCTCTTTTGATCTCTGGAATATCATATTCCAAGCCCTTCGCTCCCTCAGTGTAGATGCTGCCGGATCCTGGGTTATCCTGATTGTGTTTCCACAATATTCAAATTGTTTCTTCCTGGCTGCTTGTAATATTCTCTCCTTGATCTGGGAATTTTGGAACCTGGCTGTAATATTCCTAGGAGTTTTCTTTTTGGAATCTTTTTCAGGAGGTTATCAATGGATTCTTTTAAGCTCTATTTTGCCCTCTGGTTCCAAAACATCAGGGCAGTTTTCCTTGAGAATTTCTTGGAGGATGATTTCTAGGTTCTTTCTTTGATCATGGCTTTTAGGTAGTCTAATAATTTTTAAATTATCTCTCTTGGATCCATTTTCCAGGTCAGTGGTTTTTCCCATGAAATATTTCACATTGCCTTCTATTCTTTCATTTGTTTGGATCTGTTTAATAGCATCTTGATTTCTCATAAAGTCATTAGCTTTCATTTGCTCCAATCTAATTCTGAAGCAATGATTCTCCTCACTGTGCTTTTGAGATTATTTTTCTATCTTGCAAATTTGGCTTTTTAAGGCATTCTTCTCCTCATTACATGCCTTTTTGAGCCTCTTTTGCCATTTCAGTTAGTCTGTTTGTTAAGGTGTTATTTTCCTCAGTCAGGCCGTTGACTCTCATTTCTTAATTTTATTGCATTGTTCTCATTTCTCTTCCCAGTTTTTCCTCCAGTTCTCTTATTTGTTTCTTAAGGTCCTCTATGGCCTGTATTTTCCTGTGATGTTTTTGGCGCAGGAGTTCTGACTTCACTGTCTTCCTCCTGTTCCATGCTTTGATCCTTTTTGTCCCCAAAATAGGAGTCTAATGTTGGGTTCTTCTTTTTATTTTGTTTCCTTTGCCTGGGCATGTTGCCACTCAATTACTTGATGTTTGGGCTTTTTTGCCACAGTAGGACTCTGCTACCAGACAGGGGAGCTTTCATCCCAAACACTGGGGTTTTCTCAGCTGCTGGAGGTATTAGTTGGAAGCCCTTGCTGAAGCCTCCATGTGCTCTGGCAAGCTGGACACACACCCCAGGACCTCCACCCTAGACTGCAATACAGATCCAAGCAGGTTAAAGCAAGAGTGATTACCCCTCAGACTGGTTGCTTGGTCCCTCTATACTCTGAAGGACAGGAGCTGAAACTGCCATGTGGCAGCATCAGCTGCACTGCAGCCCTCAGCAGCTTCTTGCCCCAGGGGCAAAAGCCGAGGCACTCCCAACTACTGGGTCCCAAAGTCCATACTGCACTGACCTCTCACTTTGTCCTTCACATCTATGTGTTGATAATTCTGGAAACGACCACAGGTGCTGCTGATCTGGGGTCCCTCCAGCTGGTGGCTGGTCAGGTCTGCCTTAGGGCTAAAGCCTTGGCGTGGGGCTGGGCTTGGCTCCCACAGTGGTGCACTGGATGATTCCTGGAGGCCTGCTGGGCTGTCCTCAGAAGGAGGTTAGCTTCTCTGTTTCATTTTGTGGGTGCTGTAGCTGCAAAGTTTGTTTAGAGTCCCCTTTTACATGAATTGGGGAAGGTGGAAGCCAGGAGCCATGGGAAGGACCTGCTTCAAGGCCATTCTTTTTAAGCAGATGAGGGCCATTTGAAAAATCAGATCACTCTTAGCTGAAAAATTGGATGTGGACACTAGAGGTAAGAATTTGCTAATGTTTAAGCCTTTGTCATTCTTTGCTTTCTCTCGCCCTATGTTCTTTTGTTTGTTTTTGCTTTTTGGAGACAGGAAGGTAGGGCAATTGGGGTTAAGTCAATTGCCCAAGGTCACATGGCTAGTTTTGAGTTAAGTGTCTGATGTCAGATTTGAACTCAGTTCCTCCTGACTCCAGGGCTGGTGCTCTATTCACTGCACCACCTAGCCACCCCTCCCCCTATGTTCTTAATCTGGTTCATTTAATTCAGAAGAATGATGGACTATCAAAGGTAGAAAAAAATTGAAAAATTTGATAGACTGTATGAGTTCAGAGCATTAGTAAGAAAACACTGCATTGTACTCACCTGAATGTTGCTGCTTTTCCTCGGCCTCTGATTCCATACCCATATCAGTCTTATCTGTCTATTTGAAGAGTTTAAGACTAGAGGTTGAAGACCCATGTTAATGGTGCAATCAAACATCTTAGGGTATTAGTTGAGACAGCCAAGCCCAAGTGTGAGCTGAAAGGAATCCACAGGAGGATACATTAGAAGAAGTTGAAGAAAACGGATTGATCTTGCCAGTCAGTGGCATTCTGAGAGAAGCATTTCTTCTCAGTATATTTGGAGAAGACAGGCATCTTTGGGTGATTATCTGTGATTTCAATGTTTTTTCTCCTTACAGGAAAAGGGAGTCTCACAGAACCCTTGTAGGCCACTCACTAATAGAATGATTAGATAAAGGGTGTTTGTTGTACAAACCATTGCTTGGGGGGACGCACCAAGCCAGAACTAGTATTTAGCTGGCTAGGACATTGCCTAGTTTGAGACTTGAATAGATAGACAGGAATAGGAATCCTTCCTTCTTTTCTCTTGGCCACATAATTCCATTTTTCAGAGGAAAATAAAGATGATTGAGAAGCTATAATATAATAGCTTCATATATTGCTACTGGTGAATGAGTGAACTTACAAGAATTTATCTGACATGTCCCTCAGTGTGTTAGTTTCTATAGGGGTATACAGAAGAACTATATAGCAGTGGAAAGTTCACTGAATTAGGAGGCAGAAGATGTATTCTAACTGTACCATTTATTAATTGTGTGACATTGGGAAAACCATTTGACATGCTTGAGTCTCAGTTTCATCATCTGTGAAATTGGGATGACAATATTTGTATTGCCTACCTTGCTAGGTTGTTATGAGGTCTGAACTGGACAGTGTCTATGAAAGCAGCTTGTAACTCAGTAGCACTATACAAATACTAGTGTAGAATTATTGTTGGCCATCTTTGGAGGATCAAAGGACATAGAGACCTGCTGGCCTGTAATGTTCATGGGGACATAAGAGTCCCTGGATTTCTGTTCCTGTAGACTTGAGGGGATTTCTATCTGGGCTTTGCAGTCTGTACATAGACAGAAAAGTAGGGAAGGAGGATAAGTGAACATTTAGGGTTCACTTTAGGGACAAAGAGGTAGGCCAAAAGCAGGGGAATACAAAGTAAGAATTAAAATCTCTTTGAAAAATGATTTGCATGGATATAGAGAAATGAGAGTAAGAAGAGATGCATAATAGGAGTATACCAGCGCCACCTGGAGGGGGCAGAGAATAGGTGAGCCCAGCAGAACCACTCAGGATCTACCTGGGCTGGACTAGTAGCTGTGGTTAGTGAGAGTGTGTGGAGGCCATTTCAGAAAGAAGCCCTTTCCACAAGAGGGTTTGTTTCTGGGTTCACATAGATCTGAATTTATCCTGGAATGGGGCCTGACCCCAATAAGTCAGGATGTCATATTTCTCTTTCTCTCGGGGTCATTGCCCTCACCCCAAATTAGCTTGGGGGAAATCTTTAAAACGAAACTTAGGTATGGCTCATATCTGTGGTCTTCTCTAAATGGAGATAACATGGTCCTTTCTAGAAAAGGTACTCATTGTACAATATGACTATCCTTTACAGTATATCAGGTGATTTCTTCTACCACAGAAACTGTTTAAGATATTAAAGACTCATTAAGAAACATAGAAACAAAACATTTCAAATAGACCATTAAATTTATTAAAAGCCCCTCGAGAAGGTAAAGACTCTGCAGGACTGTTGCTCAGATATTTCATGTTCATCTTTGTTCTTCATTGTCCAAACAGTTCACAAAATTCAGATCTCTGGGTCAGCCAGGCATGACTTTCTTTATTCCTTCAGTCACAGGATGATTCTGGCAGTGATATTCTCCTCTGAGAAGCAGTGTCATGGATACAATTTTTCAGGAACTCACAGTCTCATAGGGTAGTAACCATGGCTGAAAATGTCTTTTTCTCAGGATTGATTGCCATGGGTCAGTGCTCAGAAAAGGAAACAGAAAGGGTACCAGAGATTTGAAGGCAGAGTTCAGACCTGCCGAGGCATCCACAGGCTGATAGCCATTGCTATATGTTTTTCAAGTCAGTCCCTATTGTTTCTAGAAGGATAGGAGTAGCGGAGAGAGAAAAAAATATTAGTGGGAGTAGGAAAGAAGGTGATAAAAGATTCCCAGAAGAGGAGGGCCCCAAATAGAGAGTGCCATTTCTGCAACCTTTATGGACTGACTACCTAGGAGAGATGTTCCTCCACAATGAATCTTAATCACTGGTCATCTTTGACAAGTCATGGAGACAAATCAGGAGCTGCTATGTGTTCCCAGCAGCGTGTAAGTCCTTCATCAAGGAGTAAGAGTGCATGTCCAACTCTGTGGGAGGTAACCTTTTCTGATAAAGGTTCATACCCTGTAATTTTATAAAGTGGATTTGGGAACATATCAAATGATCATGGTTTGCCTTGATCAAGTCACTGCTACGTAAGGTGTTTCATATATCACATAGTCCTTGCTCCCAAGCAGTTTTAGGTCTAGCTGAGGAGACTCAAATAAGATAAATGGAAACATCTGAGAGCAATTTAGTATAGTAACAAAGATCAATGAACATGGTGTCAGAGGACCTGGGTTCTAATCCTGGCCAGGCTCCTTACTATCTTGGTTCACCAAGTCACTTAACTCCTCTCTATTCAGTTCTCTCATCCTTAAAATGAAAGAAGCATCTGTTGTCTGCCAGACACTGTACACAATGCTAGGGATAACAGAGTCAAAGAGAAATGGTCTCTGCCCTTAAAGAGATTGCATTTCATCAATGGAGACAACAAATACTCATGGGTAAAAGCAAAACATAAACAAGGTAATTTGGGGTGGGTAGACAGTCAGATTTCACTGAAAAGTTTCAATTTCAAAAATCTGACCTGCAAATTCTATATTGTTTCTGTCTTTTTCTCCTCTGCAAATAGTTGTCAGTTGTAGGAAATTATATTTTTGATCACTTCACGAAGATGCAAAATTATAAAATGCTGTCTCATTTCAGACCAGATCTGAAATTGAAATCCAAGTTTTCAGAAGTATATGACAGTCAGAAGAGCATACAATAAACTTCATCTCAGGCTTTTATAATATAGGAGAGACTATACTCTTTGGGAACTATGTGGCACTCCTTCAGTGCGCAACTTTAAACCACTTCAAGCAGAAGGTCTATAAACATCCTTAATTATGCTATAAGCTTAAGGAAAGATTATATGACTTTTTCAATAGAGAATGATAAGTGATAATGTTCATAATCCAATTAAAATGTGTCTTTTAAGCAGAGTTTACCCAAAGTCCCAGGAAAGTGTTTAGAACCTGGGATGGTTGTATAAAAAAGCTAAATGCACCTGCTTCCTGTCTGAGCACCCTCCAACCTGCTTCTTTTCCTAATTTCTTATTACTCTCAGGGGCATCCCCATGTATTGTCTCAGTCACCCAGGATTGATACCTCTGTCATTTTTAACACTTTTCTCTCTCTTGCTCCTATTCCCAGTCACTCACCAAATGCTGTTTCTACATCCATGGTATCATTTGTATCAGTCTATCCCCTTTACTCCATTCCTCTGGACTATTTGTGGCCTCCTAACTGGCTTCCCTACTTGCAGTTTCTCCTCCCTCTAAGCCATCCTGCCAGATTAAAATTCCCAGCACATATTATTGGGATATTATTGTATCTTGTTGCTGTCCTGTTGTAAAGCCTTCAATGGATTCTGATTGTCTACCAAATAAAGTTCTTACTGCTTAATATGTAATCCAGGCCCTCTACTCTCTTGGTTCTAACTCACCCTTCAAATTTTATTTCCTCATGTAGTCTTTGTTCAAGCCCAAACAGAAAGCTTACATTTCCCCTACTTTCCCATTCCCTGGCTGTCTTTGCAGTGTTCTGCCTTGGAATGCCTTCTTCCTAATCTTTGGCTTGAGCTCTAACTTCAGTATGAACCAACAGTGAGATCCTTCAGTATTAAAACCCAGAAAGCTAATGTGGTCCTATTAGACTGCATTAAGAAAGGTCTCTCAGCTAGGAATAAAGAAGAATAGAATTAGGACGATGCAAGGATTCTAGATCATCACAAATGATGATCAGGTGAAAGAACTGAACATGTTTAGCCAGAAGAAAACTAGCACTTGATGGGACAAGGGGGAGGAAATGATACCTGTCTTTAAAAGGCTGTCATGGGGAGGAGGATTAGGAATGTTCTGTCCTCTACCAGAGGTCAGAACTAGGAGCAACGAGGAGAAATTGAGAGAAAGCAAATTTAAATTTGCTGTAAGGCAAAACTTCCTAAAAATGAGAAATATCCCGAAGTAGAATGGGCTGCTGGGGCCTTTGAGTGCTATCTCTCATTGGAGCTTTTCAAGCAAAGGATACATGACCAATTATAACTAACATTGTAAAAATTACAAGTTGAACTAGATGTCTACTAGGGATTTTTGCACCTCTGAAATTCTTTGCCATTTTGTATATATGAACAATTGATCTTTTGGGACCTAAATCTGCTCCCTCTTGCAATAAGCCTTCCCTGATTATCCTCTCCAGAGAGGAATTTTTCTTCTTCAGAATTCTTAGGGCTTTATGCTTTTCTTATCAACTTCCCATATTTGAATATTATACTACTTCACCTGTATGTCCTAGCTCTTTTACTAGACTGTAAGTTTAATGAGAGCTTGTTCTTCAGTTGTTTTTTAGTTGTTTCCAACTCCTCATCACCCCATTTGGGGTTTTCTTGTCAGAGATACTGGAGGGCTTCAACATTTCCTTCTTCAGCTCATTTTACAGGTGAAGAAACTGAGGTATACAGGGTTAAGTGACTTGCCCAGGGTCACAGAGCTATTAAGTGTCTGAGGCCAGATTTGAACTCATGAAGATGAGTATTCCTGACTCAAAGCCTGGAACTCTATCTAGCTGTTAATGAGGGCTGGGAACCCCCCATCATTTGTTACTGTATTCATCCCCCACAGTAACGTGCACACAGCAAGTACTTGACAAACATTTGTTGAGATGATGAATTCAAGGTTAGTGCTTTGAACCTCTCTGACTCCTAGAATCCATCCCATCAAGGCATCTGGATTCAGTACAATAAAATATTTATTAAGTGCCTACTCTATGCAAGACAGTATGCTGGACACTGAGGCTATAAATACAAGAATGAGAGGTAAAAAAAGATAAGGACTGAGAAAATACCATTTAATTTATCAATAAAGAGATTGTTATAGATCTTGGAGAGAATAGTTTTAGTGCAGGGATGAGAATGGGAGCGTGATTACAAAGGCTTCAGAAATGAGTTGGAGGAGTGGAGCATTCTGCTCTTGGATAACTTTAATGCTGGACAGTGGTTTTGTTTTTTGTTTTTTTTGCTTTCCTATTCTACATGGTAGACTTTCAAATATTTGAAGATAGCCTAGTTTTCTTCACAGAAACCTGGATGCTGAAGTTGTTCTGCTCCAGAAAGAAGAGAGAATGTTGAGAATGGCCAGCACACCTTCCTCTGTATTCTTTTGTTCATAATTGACTAATTTCTAAGTTTAGCATTACTATTTGGATGACCCATCATCTCACCTCCTGTTGGGGCATTAACAGGAATACTTCCTTAGAAGTACCTGTGAAATATCAGGTTAGAATTGAATGTTTTCACTTAGAACTCTCTCTTGGATGTCCTAATCACCTTAAACACTTCTTCATGCTTTTGATCAGATTGCTTGACATAACAGGTCCCAGCACAGCAGAAGTAACACATGTTTTGGCTTAGAATTGTTTGTCAGAAGTGTTTCCTCTAAGTGTTTTGTTGTCAAGGGTAGGCGGTTGTGTTAATTAATTGAAAGTTACCAGTAATGCAAACTTTAATTCCACCCTCCATTTAGCCATTCCATTTTCCCTGAAAGCCCAGAGATCTGCTTTTGGCAGGATACTATTTATCCATGGCCTGCAGTTAACTGAAAAAATTCAATGTTATTTTGACCATCATTATCAGTTTTTGCTATTCAATTTATCCTTTCTTTGTAGTGGGTGTCTTGTATGAAAAATTGGTAAAAGATTTTCTGACCTCGTCCTTATATAAATTAAATGTAATTGTTTCATGCACAATTAAGGATCACTCCACCGCCTAACTCACAAAAAGTCCAATTAGTACATGGATTTGCTGGTGATTCTTTTGAGAAACTGAACATGAACTCAACACAGAGAAATTAAGTGTGTTGCTTTATAGTTTGCTTTTTTTTTTTGCATTTTGGCAGGGCAATTGGGATTAAGTAACTTGCCCAAGGTCACACAGCTGGTAAGTGTTAAGTGTCTGAAGCTGGATTTGACCTCAGGTCCTCCTGACTCCAGGGCTGGTGCTCTATTCACTGTGCCACCTAGCCACCCCAGTTTGCTACTTTTCTAAGCCTCAGTTTCCTCATCTGTAAAATGGAAATAACAGTTCCTTTGGTACCAACATCACAGAACTGTTTGTGGGATCACAGATCATAGATTTTAGAGGACATCTAGCATAACTTCTCCATATTACAGGAGTGGAAACTAAGTCTAGAGGGTTCAAGTGCCATGCCCATGGTCAAAGAGGTAGCAGGCAGCAAAATCAAGGTCTGAATATAGGTATTCTGCCTCCAAATCCAGGATTCTTTCCATTATACAGTGAGGTTGGGATGGTCATAACGAGGTCATTCAGAGTTTAAAGCAATATGAAGATGACAGCTGTTATTAGGTCTGACCATGTCTCCCCCAAACTTATTAAACTCAAGGAGGTTCCCTTTCACTGCTAGGGTCAAATACAAAATCCTATATTTCTGTTCAGCACTTCCTCCAATGTTCCAGTCTCTTTTTAAATATGAGTCTTTATTGATATTTTCTGTTTCTAACATCAAGATAGTTTCCCATCTATCCCTCCCCTTCCCTCCAAGATAGCCATCCCATAGGACAAATCTAATTTTAGATAGGAAAAAAGTCAGCACAATTGAGCAATACATTGAAAAAGCTTGAAAACATGTGCAATGTGGAATGCCTGTGGACCTTCCAACTCCACCAAGGGAGTAGATTGGAGGTATTCTCCTATCTCTTCATTTGAGTCTTGTTTGATCTTTATAATTTTGTTACATTTGTTACTTTTGATTTGTCATTCTTTTCATTTGCATTTTTGTAGTTTTTTGGCTTTGCTTACTTGAAGTCTGCACCAGTTCATATAAATCTTTCCATGCTCTTCTGTATTCATCACATACATTGTTTCTTACAGCAGAGTGATATTCCATTACATTCATGTATCACAAGTTTGTTTAGCCATTCCTAACTGATGGGCTTTCAAGTTTTCCCTGCAGTTTATATCAAATAGAGAGTTTTTCCTTGGTAACTTATTTTTCTACTTTATCAAACACTGAGTTATTTAGTTGTATTGTTTCTGAATCTCTCCCATTGAATCTGTTCCACTGGTATATCTTTTTAACCTATAGCATATTTTCATGATTACTACTTTATAATATAGTTTGAGATCTGAGAGTGCTATTCCCTTTTGGTCCTTACTTCCCTTCATCATTTCCCTTGATAGTCTATATTTTTTTATTTTTCTAAATGAATTTTGTTACTATTTTTTCAAGTTCTATAAAGTATCCCCTTGGCAATTTGATTGATATGGTGTTAAAAGTGTATCATAATTTTCAGTATTTATATTGGTATGGCCAAGCCTTGAATATTTAATATTCCTTCTGCTATTGAAATTGTTCTTTATTTCTTTTAAGGAACACTTTATAATTAAATCTATATGAGTCTTGGTGTGCTTTGGGAGGCTGATGCTCAGATACTTTACACATTTTGTAGTTATTTGTAATGGGATTTACCTCTTTCTTAATTGCTTCTTGTGTTTTGTCATTATTATATAGAAATGCTATTGATTTTTGAGCATTTATTTCATAAATTGCACTTTTACCAAAGCTATTGTCTCAGTTACTATCTTTGCTGATTCCCCAAGGTTTTCCAAGTAAACCATCATATCATCAGCAAACAGGAACAGATTTATTTTCTTTTCACCTGTTTTTATTATTTTAATTCCCTTCTCTTGTCTTAATTATATTACTAGAATTTCCATCTAGCTAGGGACAGTTAAATGGTGCAGTGGATAGAGTACCAAGCCTGGAGCTGGAGAAAAAAAATTGGCAAACCACTCCAGTAATTTTGTCAAGAAAATTCCACAGAAGTCACAAAGAGTTAGACATAACTGAAAATCACAGAACAACAACAGAATTTCCAGAATTATATCAGTAGGTATTCTTGTTTCATTCCCATATTTATTAGAAAAGGCTTTAGTGTATCTCCATTGCATATGATTCTTGTTATTGGTTTTAGATAGACACTTTATTTTGTTAAAAGAAAGTCCCTTTATGCCTGTACTATGCAGGGTTATATTTTGTCAAAGAATTTTTCTTCATCTGTTGAGATGGTTGTGTGGTTTTGGATGTTCTGGTTTTTAATATAACTAATTATGTTGATTGTTTTCCTAACTTTGTATCCCTGGTATAAATCCTACTTGATCATAAGAAATGATTTCTTGGAAAAATCACTGTAGTCTGATAGGAGTTTGTTTAAAGTTTTTAAGTCAATGTTCATTCATGATATTGGCAGTTTTCTTTCTGTAGTTTATCATTCCCTAGTTTAGATCTTAGAATTATATTTGTCTCATAAAAGGATTCCAGTAGCTTTGTTTCTTTCAGAATTTTTGAGAATAATAATTTTTGAGAATAATTTAATGCCATACCAATAATACTTTACCAATGTAAACTATGGGTAGTAACTGAGCTTTAAAGTTTGATATAATTCTCCTGTGAATCCATGAGGAGTAGGAATTTTCTTTAGTAGCTCCTTTATAGTTAGATCTATTTCCTTTTCTGAAATTGAATGATTTAAGATCTCTTTCTCATCTTCTGATAGTTTTTGTAATTTATATTTTTGAAGGCATTCCTCTATTTCTTTTGTGTTCTTGGTTTGGGTAGCAAATAATTGTCCCTAATATGTTCTGATTATTCGTTTAATTTCTATTAATATCTATCTATCTATTTTGCTGTCCCATTTAAAAGATGCCATAAATCTTGTAACTCCAGATTCTCCAGAAATTTATTAAGTTCATATTTCCCCTTTTGTTTAGTTTTCTGTTAGATTTATCCAAAATTGATAGAGGGATTTGTTGTTGTTTTGTTTTGTTTCTTTGCTGGGGCTTGCATTGCAAATTCCAGGTTTTCTGTTCTGCTCATTGTTTTTGCTGTGTAGGACATAAGTTTTGCTCTCATAATTTTCCTTTCTCTTTTACAATATTCAGGAGTTTCCATGTCATGCGAGTAATAAGATAGTGGACCAAACCTCTTCTCTGATCCCCATGACTTCTAAAACCTCTGCAAAACTGAAGATAAGGAGTCTTCAGCTGTTTCCATGGTCTAGAACATCAAGAATCCAAAGCAAGGTAAAAAAAAAAAAAACTATAACCCAGGAACTGAGGCTCACTGACCCAGAGTTCTCTCAACACCACCTCACCCACATCCCAGGCTAGTGCAAAACTGCACTAGAAGACTCAAGAACACAATACATACTTACTTTAAAACCCACCCCTATACCCTGGCCCCCCATTCTTCTTTGTTTTTTAAAAAATATTTTATTCTTTTAAATTACATATAAAAATGTTTAACATTTGCTTTTTTTTTAAAAAAAGTTTAAGTTCTAAATTATCTCACTCCTGTACCCTCTCCTTGAAACAGCAAGCAGTTTGATATATTATACATCTTTTAGTCATGGAAGGCATATTTCCATAATAGCCATGTTGTGAAAGGAGACACATACAAAAAAATTAAAAAATAGTATGCTTTGATCTGCATTTAGACTCCTTCAGTTTTTTTTCTTTGAAGGTGAATAGCATTTTTTCATCAAAAATCCTTCAGAATTGTCTTGAATCTTTGTATGACTGAGAATATCTAAGTCATCCAATATTGCTGTTACTGAGTATAGTAGTCTTCTGTTTCTGCTCACTTCACTTTCTTTCTTTTTTTTTTAAGCAATCGGGGTTAAGTAACTTGCTCAAGGTTACATGGCCAGGTATTTCTGGGTGTGGTGCTGAGTGTCTGAGCCTGGGATAAAATTTCCAGGTCATCCTGACACTGGAGCCGGTGCTCTTACTTGCTGTGCTACCTGGCCGCCCCTCACTTCACATTCTTATCAGTTCATGGAAGTCTTTCTGGGTTTTTCTGTAAGCATCCTGGTCATCATTTATTCTATCACAATCATATAGCACAACTTTTATAGGCATTCCTTAATTAATGGGCATCCCCTCAATTTCTAATTCTTTACCACCACAAAAAGAAGTACTATAAATATATATATATATATATATATATATATATATATATATATATATATATATATTTTACATATAGCTTCTTCCCCTCTATCCTTTTTGATCCCTTTGGGTTACAGACCTAATAGTGTTATTTATTTCTGGATCAAAGAATATGCACAGTTTTATAACCTTTTGGGCATAGTTCCAAATTGCTCTCCAGAATGGTTGGACTAGTTTACAACTCTACCAACAGTGCATTAGTGTCCCAATTTTCCCACGTCCTCTCCAACATTTGTTATTTTCCTTTTCTGTCAAATTAGCCAATCTAATAGTTGTGAGGTGGTACCTTAGAGTTGTTTTAATTTGCATTTCTCTAATCAAAATGATTTAAAGCATTTTTTCATATGACTATAGATATCTTTAATTTCTTCATCTGAAAACTTCCTGTTCATCTCTTTTGACCATTTATCAATTGGGGAATAACTCATATTATTATCCACTTTACTCAGTTATCTACATATTTGAAAAATTAGGCCTTTGTCAGAGATACTTGCTATAAAAATTATTCCCCAGATTTCTTTTTTCATTCTAATTTTGTTTGTACTGGTTTTGTTTGTGCAAACCCTTTTTAATTTAATGTAATCAAAATTATCCATTTTACATCCCATACACTCCCTATCTCTTGTTGGGTCATAAATTCTCCCATCATCCATAGGTCTGACAGGTAAATTGCTCCATGCTCCCTTAATTTGCTTATGGTATCACTCTTTAAGTCTAAATCACCTACTCATTTTGGCCTTATCTTGGTATATAGTGTGAGATGTTGGTCTTTATACCTAGTTTCTGGCAAACTGCCTTACAGCTTTCTTAGCAAAGTTTTGTAAAACAGTGAATTCTTGCCCTAAAAGCTGAGATCTTTATATTTTTCAAATACTAGATTACTGTGGTCATTATGTACTGTGTATTGTGTACCCATTCTATTCCACTGATCCATCACTCTAACTCTTAGCCAATATCAGATTATTTTGATCATTACCACTTTATAATACAGTTTGAGATCTGATACAGCTAGTCTACCTTCCTTCACATTTTCCCTATTATTTCCCTTGATATTCTTGACCTTTTCTTCTTGCAGATGAATCTTGCTATGATTTTTTTCTAGCTTTATAAAATAATTTTTGGTAGTTTGATTGATATGATAATGATTAAGTAAATGGATTTAGAGTTGTCATTTTTATTATATTATGTCATATTTTATTATATTGGCTTGGCCTACTTATGAGCAATTAGTATTTTTCCAGTTGTTTATATCTGACTTTGTGTGAAAAGTGTTTTGTAATTGTGTTCCTGGGTTTGTCTTGGCATATAGACTCCCAAGTATTTTATATTGTCTATAGTTATTTAAAATGGAATTTCTCTTTCTATCTCTTACTTCTGAACTTTGTTGGTAATATATAGAAATGCTGATGATTTATGTAGGTTTATTTCATATCTTGCAACTTTGCTGAAGTTGTTAATTATTTCTGCTCATTTCTTACTTGATTCTTTAGGATTCTCTTGGTATACCATCTTATCATTTGCAAAGAGTGATTAGTACAATGCCTCCTACATAGTAAACACTTAATAAATCTTCCTTTCTCCCTCCTTTCCTTCTCTTCCCTTCTTTCTCTTCCTTCCTCCCTTCTTTTTCCAATGGGAATGGGGAGGTGGGAGAGAATAATATTTTTAAATTTTTTAAATTTAAAATTTTGTATCAGCCATGAAGATAGTATTTGCCCTTTTTCACAGAAGAAGTTCTGATGGGGGTTAAGATTAGAATTCCAAAGTAAATAAATACAGCTCTTATTGGCTTACTTCCCTCTTCCCAGTTTCCCAAAATGATGGTGTTTCCTGAGAGAATTAAGTAAGGATGGTAACTAGCTGCAATTGTTAAAGGCCTAGGACAATCCCATTCATTTACTTACTTGAGAGGGAATTAGGGAAAAATCAGCATGTGCTTTTTCCTGAATAAGTGGGAAGATAGATTGTATTCCTCCTTGGGGTCAGAGAAAGAAAGGTTGATAGTCACCACATATGAACCTATAATTTTTGAAAAGGTCCCTATTCTCTAAGAAGGTTTTTATATGGCCAGAGGCCAGCAAATTCTGCCACAAATAACTCCGTGATAGTAAAGTCAATGAGAAAAGAAGTTCCTAAAGCAGTGAGTGAGGGGATATGGTGTCTCTGGCCAGCAGGGAAATTCTTCTTCCTAGTTATCCTTCTTTTCCCACTCATCAGTAAAGTCAAAGACCCAAGGGCAAGAAAAAAGTTTGGCACGTGTTTTGTCTTCACTGGCATCTGAGTGAATGAGGGAGGGTCCCACCAGGTGACCTTGTTGGAAGAAATGAAGCACCTAGGAGGGCAAGAGGACCTTTGATTGAGAGTAGCAGCATCTGATGCTAAGGGCTGGGAACAGGTGGGCTTGCTGTGAGCCAGTTTCAGGTTGTGCCTCAGACAGAGGAAGCTTCTTATTTAGGGAGGTAAGTGGCTGGGAATTCACTCTGTTGTTTTTCTTCTGTTTTCATTAAGATGATCTTTCTTTTAGTAATGTGACCTGTATGCTTTGAAGTAAAGATCTGGTGTCAGTATACATGCGTACATTTCCCCTAGGATCCTCCATAGAGGCTATGAGCTAGAAGAATTTCTAGTTTCTTCTCTAAGGTTGGGGGTGGGACTGACGATACTTGTACTTTCTCCACTTGTTTCTCCTGTAATGTTTGGCAAATGAGCTTCTATTTTAAGTAGACATTGCCCTTGCCTGCTTTTTCTCTTTATTTGATCTGCTCCTTTTGTCAACTGTCTTTTAGCAATTCAATAAGCATTTATCATGTGCATACTATGTGCCTGATCCTATGCTAGGCCCTGGGGAAACAAAGACAAAAGCAACCAAAAAGTTCCCTTTAGGAAAGGATTTCTCTAAGAAACTGTGAGAAATTAGATTCAGTATTTGGATTTTATGTATTTTCTGTTTTGAACTTTTCTTCATCCAGTAATTGAGCTGACAGCTGATTCCAAAAGAACACCCATAACTATGGTTACTATGATTGTCCATTTAATTTTTGGTGATGATTTCAGGCCTTTTTATGTCTAGCACCTTCTGCCTCTCTTACTGAAGATACCATTTGCAATACAAGTATGAGTTTCCCAAATATTCTGCACACCTCTGGTATCATTCATTTCTTGACCCATCTTTTCCAAATTTTTTTGGCCAGCCTTCCCTGTAGTCATCTTTGCAATTAAGGCACCAAATACCTATCTGTCAACTTGCTTTGAAGGATCTTTTCAGGTTCTTCATAAGATTTCTCTACTTCATCTTCAAGTGAAAAAGAGATGTTGGCACCCAAGCTACTGTCTATTAATGACATCTCTTTCTTTTTGCTCGTTGAGATCACTGCTAGACAAGGAGACCAAATATATCTTGAAATAATGTTTCTTTATGCCTTTGGGCTAAGTACAAAACCAGCTCCACTCACTACTTTATTTACCTCAGTGAAGAGAGGTAGGTAGTCATTGTTTCATTAAGCTTTTTGTCTTCTGGTTTCTTTTCTTTTCTTTTTTTTTGCTTTTTGGAGGGGGGAAGGTAGGGCAATTGGGGTTAAGTGACTTGCTCAAGGTCACATGGCTAGTTTTTGTGTTGTGTCTGAAGGTGGATTTGAACTCAGGTCCTCCTGACTCCAGGGCCAGTGCTCTATTCACTGTGCCACCTAGCCACCCCTTTTGGTTTCTTTTATAGTAAAAATATCATGATGGTTCTTTCAGGAGTATACCAACTCACTGGCCATGAGAAAAAAAATTCTTCATTTAAAGTATAAGCAGTTAAACTAAAGTTTATGAATGGTCTAGTCTAATTGATTTTTAATGCTTTTGTTCAATCAGTTTTAACTCTTTGTGACCTCATTTGGGATTTTCTTGGCCAAGATGATGGAATGCTTTGCCATTTCCTTCTGCAGCTCATTTTATAGATGTGGAAACTGAGGCAAAGAGTGTGAAGTGACTTCTCAGGGGTCACACAACTAGTAAATATCAGAGACTAGATTTGTACTCAGAAAGATGAATCTTCCTGACTCCAGGCTTGGCACTCTTATCTACTGTGCCTTATAGCTGCCCATGTCTTCCCCTTGCATGTCTCTTTTTGCAGCATTGCTAATATTACTGTGGACCAAAAGGGGCTGCACAGGACTGAGGGTTCATTTGTGCTTTATCATTTTGGCGGCACTGTAACCAGAGCTCCAGTGAAGGTGAGGTGATGTGAGCTTTTTCTAGTGGTAAATTTGCAGCATGTTTAAATGGAAGTGGACATTTAAAAGGAAGCTAGGAGAAGGCAAGGCAAAGGCATGGTGGTTGCACTGTGATAGCACTTGGTGTTGGGGTGATGGTGGAACTGCACCCTAGCAATCCAGTGACTGAATGGCAGGAGAGGACTTTTAGCAGGCTTTGGTGGGACCACAATTCTGGCTCTGCCTAGAGATGGGAAGGGAGGTCCAGGCCTGACCCAGTGAGACTTGGTGCTTATGATGGTAGTCTGAGCTTCAGAAGGGTCTTCCTCTGGGACTTTTGGCACAACCACTTCCCCAGGGCCCCAGATTCCTCCTCTTTAAATGAAGTTGTACAACAGGATTGTTGTGATATTTTAATGAGATAGTGTGTATAATTTTTTTTTTACAGACCTTAAAGCACTACATTTATGTCAGCTATTATTGCTACTGTTGATAAATATGGTATGGTGGAGTGCTGTCCTTGGAGACAGGAAGTATGAGTTTGAGTGCTGGTTCTGTGTAGCAGCAAGCACCCCAAGCGTCCTCAGGGTGGATTCCAACACAGGTTCTTGGATTTGCTTTGATAAAGGAAAGCAACTCAAGAATGGGTTAACAAGCTTACTTTAATCAGTCAAATATGTATTGTTTACCTAGTTCAGGGGAAAAAAGGTTAGCACCCCGAACTTCAGAATATACAGACAGAATTATCAAGACAGAGAAACAGATCAAGTAGACAGATTTCAAACTGTCCAACCATTACATCCATACCAAATCAACATCTGGGTTTTTCAAAGCCGGGGGACTCTCAACAACGGCTTCCCAGAATTCAGATCAAATCACAGAACACTTCTCAAAGAGCCCCAAAAACAAAGCTACACATCAGGGCTTATATAGCCTTCTCCTGGCTCAGAGAATGTAACAACCTTATTGACTCACTGGCCAATCCAGAAGTATCTACTGAAAAACAAGCCTCCCACCCCAGGCTCCAGGTGCACTTTAGCCTAGGGGCAGGGAAGATCTTTAAATTTACATTCCCATTACATTCTGTCACTTACTTTACCTATGTTTCATCCTCTGTAAAATGAGTTAAAAATTCCTCCTCACTTCATCACAGGCATATTGAGAGGATCAACTAAGATAAAGTCGGGAAAAGCATTTTGTAACTGTGGTGTAGTGAATAAAGCACTAGGCTTGGAACCAGACTCTTCTTCCTGAGTTCAAGTATGACCTTAGACACTTACTAGCTCTGTTACCCTGGGCAGGTCACTTAACCCTGCTTGTCTTAGTTTCCTTATATGTAAGATGCGTTGTAGAAAGAAATGGTAAACCACTCTAGTATTTCTGCCAAGAAAACCTCAAATGGGGTCATGAAGAGTTGGATATAACTGAAATGACTCGACAACAACAAAAATTGTAAAATCTTTTTTAAGTGTAAGAGACTTTGGCTGGTCTTAAAGAATTACAGTACAGGACAAACAAATGAAATACATAAAGCCAACCTTTGACCTGGGGGGGGGAGGGGCAGATAGGGTAAATCCTGCATTTGGATGGTTTAGTCCTACCATCTCCATGATAGCCAGTCTTGTGTCTAATCATACCTAATCCCCTAACATTCCCCCACTCTTTTTCTCCTTTTACTGTGAGATTTCTTAAACCCTCCCCTTCCGAGATAGGTATAGGCCCCTCAGAGCAGTTATAACCTAACTGGGATTACCCAGGGACACACAGCTCCAGCTGCACTGAGAAAATGTCATTGAGAAAATTCCATATGCCTCCATTATATCCATCCCTGCTCTCTCCCATGTTGTGAATAACATCCCAACCTCTCCTATTCGGGAAGTAGGGGTGGGACAGATTATTATCCAGGGTATATAGGCATGGATAGTTTGTGACCTGTCACAGATCTCATTCCATTTTCTTTTCCCTTAAAATCTACTCTTCTTCTAACCTTTTCCATTATGGAAGAGGGCATCACCTTTCAGTCATCCACATTTGCAGTCTTGTTATCAGGTTTCAATTCCTCCCTCTCCTTCATCCCACACATCCACTTTGTTGCCAAATCTTGTAATTTCTATGTCTCTCTTCTCTCTTCTGCAGCCAACTACCCTAATTCAGTCCCTCATTACTATTGAAATAGCAACCTAATTGATTTTCTGATCTCTTCCTAGTCCAAACCACCTCCACAAAGTCATAGTGATTTTTTAAAGTGTACATATAACAATGTTGTTTCCCTACTCTGTAAACTCTAGTGGCTCCCTATTGACTCTAGACTTAAATATTTTTTCATCTTTATCTCATCCTTAAAAAAAATATAATTTGCATATATATACATATATATGTATATATTTTTACATATTTTTGTATATATATGTATATATTTTTAATATACTTTTTGAAGGGGGGAGGGCAGAACAATTGGGGTAAGGTGACTTGCCCAAGGTCACATGACTAGTAAGTGTTAAATATCTGAGGTCAGATTTGAACTTAGGTCCTCCCAACTCCAGGGCTGGTGCTCTATTCACTGCACCACCTAGCTGCCCCTGCATATATTTTAGAATGTACGTAATCATTAGTACTACATTATGAGTCTATATACATATATTTGGATGGACCTCAAAAAGAATGAGCTCACTAAGTTATCCAGCAAGAGCATAAGTATCATCGAGGGCTGCAAATATTAAGCAAGGATGGGGGTGGGGCACAGTGCAACAAAGCGCTGGTGTGGAGGAGTCTGGGAGAACACAAGAGTGGCAAAGTGCTGCCAAAGGGAGGAAGCTTAGAGAGAATTTTATCTTGAGAAAGCCAAAAGAGCTCCAAGTTCAAAATGTCTGAAAAGTGGATGAAGTTCAACAGTGTCGCAATATAGACTTCAGCTGTTCAAATGTATAGGCAGACTCCAGGAGCAGGTGAGGAATTCTAAGAGCATATGAATTGGATGTTTCTTTTACATCTGTGTTGCAATCTAAAGAAAGAATAACCAAACAGAGAGTATGGAGATTCAGAAAGGGGTATAGGGAGCATGAGAGAAATAAAGGACAAGGGAGATTTAATCACATTAGGGCTGCATCAAATATAAAGTTCTAAGAGATAAAGGCAAGATGACCCCCAGTGTACATGACTCTATGAGCTCTCTCATTTCTCATTATCCATGTTCTACCTCTTTCACTAATTCATTCACTCATGCATCAAAGTGCCTCAAACATGTGGACACAACTATCGTCATCTCCCCAAGGTTGCAGGGGGCTACAGATGGGGGACACTAAAGAATGAGGAGACATTTGGAGAAGGCATTGAAAGGGGGAAAATAAATCCAGCTGCAAGAATTAGATAAAGTTTGAGTGTTAAGTGACCTCAGGGCTGACCTAAGTGCATATCTTCCCTTAAATAGATAGGGTGACTAAAGTCCAGAGAGGTAAAGAAAAATGCCCCAGGATCACAAACTCATTCAGTGGCACAGGCAGGACTCCTGTGTTCCACATTAAGGCAGAGCTTTGGTATTTTCATGACTGCCTTGCATCCCGGTCCAATCTTCCTCCCACTACACTTATTTCTGGCAGTAGAATATGTTTTAACAGCTTTTCATTTTTCAATTCTTGCCTGTCTCTGTTATCTAGTCAGGAGAATTGTAGAAATTATGAGCATTATAGATTGGTGTCTTAAGCACAAAAATCAGTATTTCATGGAATATCTGACCAGTATAATTTTCTCTGAAAGTTTCCTTGTGTGTTTTTTTTTCCTGTAATTGTTCTGGAGATATAAAAAACCCTCAGATCACAATGTTGAAATATAAATACGAACCACACATTTTAGAATAAAGCAAGTATTGTAATATAGGAATATACTCTTCAAGTATAGGTACAATAGATCCTGATCTAGAAGGGTTCTAAGAAGGGAAGAGGAGAATGCATTTGCCTGAAGTCTTGCAAATCTAATCAAAAGAGTTTAAACAGAAAAGAAACTGCCTTAGCATATTTGCCTAGTGAGATACCATGGAGAGTAATGATAGCATAGAGCAAAAAATAGCAATAAAAATGTCTAGAACTTCATAAGAAACAAAATCCAAGAGAGGAACCAGCAATAAAACAAGTTGCCTAAGATGTCTATACACAAATGCATAAAGTTTGGACAACAAGAAAAATAAATTAGATATCTTCATGCAAGGAGGCAATTTTGACCTTAGAGGCATAACGGAGATTTTTTTTTAAGGAACTCATGAATATAATATAGCTCTGGAAGATTTTTTTTTATTATTTTGTTAAAGGAGAAATGTTGAGGGGGAGGTATAGTGGCTTTATAAACTAAAACTATACTCACAAGGAGCCTCAAAACAGGAGGAGGGAGGCAGAGATCATTGTGGAGAACATTTATAGGTCAGTGGTGGCAGGAGAAAGGATATTGTCATTTGATAGCACCACAGAACTCAACATGGGTAGAAAACAGAAATGGATTAGTACTGTGGGAAATAGAAGACAAACCCAGAACAGAGGCATGATGTAGTGATGATGGCCAAACTTTCCAGTGGACTTGCATGGTATTCAGAGTTTGGGGAGAGTAGATTTCAAAGGGCTAAGAAAAATAGAATCTTATGGTATGTGAAAGTAAGCCCAGGAGCAATAGGAAACTTAAGAATGAAATTCTGAAATCACACAGGGAAATACTTGATAAATAAAAATTTCCTAGATTTAAGCAAAGCATTTGACAAAGGTCATAGTTCTATACCGATGGGCTAGGTGATAATACGTTTATGTGGGTTTGGCACTCATTTAATGGCCATGCTCCAAGAGTGGTTTGATATGCTAGAGTGCCTTAGGAATCTCCCTTTTGGCCTTGTGCTACTTAATTTTTTTTGTCAATGACTCAGATAAAGACATAGATTATCACCTTTTCAGATAACAAAAAATATGGACGCCTAACCAATATACTGAGTGGAAGAATGAGGATCTTAAAATTATTTTGATAGCCTAGACTGTTAGGCTACATTTAATAAGATGAAAATTTAATAGGAAAAAATGTGAAGTACTGTACTTAGGTTAAAAAAATAAAAAAGCATAAGATTGGAGAGATGTGAGTAGATTTTTTTTAAGGATCTGGAGGTTGTGGTGAACTGTAAGGTTAGTATGAGCCAACAGTGGGGACATGCCCGTAGGGGAGCTCTCAGGAAAACACAGGAAAGATCTTGAGAGCATGCCATATGAAAACTGGTTGAAAGTACTTGGGTTGCTCAGCCTAGAGAAGAGAAAACTTAGGGTAAATTTGACAGTTCTCTTCAAATGTTTCATGAGCTGTCACGGTGAGTAGGGATTAGACTTGTTCTGTTTGACCCAGAGTCTGAAACTAGAAGCAATGGTTGGTTTTTGCAATAAGGCAGATTTTCACTCAATCTAAGGAAAAGCTTCATAAGGATTAGAGTTATCCAAAAGCACAATGGGCCACCTGGAGAGTAGTGTATTCTCCCCCTTTGAAGAGCTTTAAGCAGAAGTCAGATGGCTGCTTGTTGGGTGTGTTGTAATGGGGATTCTTTTCTAGGAATAGGTTGAACTGAATAGCCACTGAGGTACCATCCAACTTTGAAATTTTGCCTAGAAGTTAGGCCACCTGGGTCTGGGGTTCTGCCAGTGACTTGCTTTGTGACTCTAAGTCATTTGGCCTCCCTGGGCTTAAGATCTAAAATTGCCACCTCCCTTGGAAAGTCTGTATGGATTCTTCATATCTTCCTTGTAGAGATTTTCCCATAATTGTCAACTGAAATGTTACACAAATGCTTCTTTAGACTATTTGAGAGTATAGGAATAATAGGTCCTTTAAAAATAGGTTTATTCACCATTATTACAGTAGCATCATACACTTGAAGCAATAGCATATGGATGTTTTCCTTCACTTTATAATTTTTTATTTGAAAATAAGCATTTTATTTCAAAATGTTAACATTTAGATTGATAGGTATCAGAATACAAGAAAGGAGAAAAAAGCATTTTGAATTCATATCACCATAATATGTTGTCCTTAACAAACATCGACAAGCTTTATGCCAGGCATTGAACATACAAGACAACAGCAAAACAAAACATTTTTTATATATACATAGACTCACTTGATCTTCACTACTACCATAGGAGATTAGCACTATTACTTTCGTCATTTTCTTGCTAAGGATAGTTGGGCTAAGAAAGGTTAAATGACTTGTCCAGAGTTATGTAACTAGAAAGAATTTGAGCTTTTTTATATAAATTTAACTGGATATCCAGGGATGCTTTTGCACTAGATAAATGCTATTATTGTTTTGGTTGATTTCCATGTGCATAGAAAAGGCTAGAATAGAACAAAAAATAAAACCTCTAATTTTTTTTATCTTATTAGTACTAAAAATGAACAGATTAAACTTTCAAAAATAATACTTGTATAATTTTACTGAAAGACTTAAATCTTAATATCACATGTATTATTCTTATTGTTGAAAATACTTTGCATTTGTTTTAAATGACCTAAATTAATTTAATTTGAGGCTGAGTTTAGAAACGTGTACATATGCCTGAAGGTAAACTCTCTTTTTTTTAATCTTTATTTAAAAAATGCAGTGCTGCTGATAAAATTAAAAGGAAAAATGATTAGGAGAGTGGCAAGCTTAATGCTTAGGCTAGGTGTCCCTACTGGCAATACCCTGATTGGATCTGTTTCTCTTATTTTGAATTAATCAATAGACATTAATTAATTGCCTTTATGTGCCAGGTACAGTGCTGGGAACTGGGGTTACAAGGATAAAAACAAAATAGCCTTGCTCTCAAGTAGCTTGCTTTCTAATTGTGGAAACAAAATCATATTTACATAGTTTTAAAAATTATTTATTTATTTTTAGTTTTCAACATTTGCTTTTATAAGATTTTTTAGGTTTAAATCCCCACCGCTCCACCTTCCCTAAGACAGCATGCAATCTAATATAGGCTATATATGTATGATCGTATTAAACATATTTCCACGTTAGTCATGTTGTGAAAGGAGAATCAGAACAAAAGGGAAAAACCATGAGAAAGGAAAAAAAAAATCTAACAACAAGAAAAGAGAAAATCGTATGCTTCCATCTGCATTCAGACTCCCAAGTTCTTTCTCTGAATGTGGATAGCATTTTCCATCATGAATCTTTTGGAATTGTCTTAGATCTTTGCATTGCTCAGAAGAACCAAGTCTACCAAAGTCAGTCATCACGCACTGTGGCTGTTACTGTGTACAATGTTCTCTTGGTCCTATTCACTTCCCTTAGCATCAATTCATGTAAGTCTTTCCAGGATTTTCTGAAGTCTGCCTGCTCATCATTTCTTCTGGAACAATAGTATTCCATTACATTCACATACCACAACTTGTTCAGCCATTCCCCAATTGATGGGCATCCCCTCAATTTCCAGTTCTTTTCTGCCATGAAAAGAGCTGCTATATTTTTGTATATATTGGGTCCTTTTACCATTTTTATGATCCTTTGGATATAGATCTAGTAGTGGTATTGCTAGATCAAAGGGTATGCAAAGTTTTATAGCCTTCTGGGAGTAGTTCCAAATTGCTCTTTAGAATGGTTGGATCAATTCACAACACCAACAATGCATTAGTGTTCCAATTTTCCCACATCTTCTTTCCCACATCCCACAATCTCTGTTGTATTTCCCTTTCTATTTTTCTTTATTCTCTCAATCTCTTCCTCCCATGTTGCTTACTACTGGCTTTTGTTGTCTGCAAGATTAAGGTTGTTCATTAATGGTCCCAAATCCTTTTAAGTGGTAGAATATCCTAGAACAATGAGCTCAAACTCAAATAGAAACAGATTCACATAGCATATGAACCTAGAAAGGCACAAATTAACATTATCTACATTTTATTAAACATTTTTCAATTATATTTTAATCTGTTTTGGGTGCACTTGGGCCACAAGTTTGAAACCTCTACTCTGGAAGACATTTAGTATCTTACCACCAAGGGATAAGGTTTATAACCTAGGAGCAGTATCTGCCATGCTGATTGAGTTAGTTTTTTCCCCCTACAAGGCAGGGAAACTATACCTGAGAAAGATATTTTATTTATTAAAAATAGAGAAATATGAGTGTGAAAAACACAGTTCTAAGGACACCAAAGAAGCAGACTACCTTGTTTGAAAATTAAATGGAGGAATGATAGGTCCCTCTACTAACTTACATATGTATGCTTTTCAATTAAAGGGGCAAGTCACTCTGGGCTTTAGTTTCATCACATGTGAAATGGGAATTGGATTGGATCAGAGATGTCAATATATAATGTTCACATTTGGTTTTCTGAGTCAATGCACAATGAAAGGAACCTTAGAGTTTAGTAGTGTCTCATTTCAATTTGAGTTTGACACCACTGGACCCTAGGGAGCTCTAAACACCCTTCCAACTCTAAAACCATGATTCTTTTAAGTTCGGGATATGAATTTAGATTTTGGGAGAGAAGTCTTAACTGGAGATTTTATAGATAGATATACATATAGATAAATATAGATATACATATAGATTATATATGTGTGTATCTATATATGTCTATATATTTCTGTATATCTCACTCTATGTCTAACTCTATATGTACCTATCTATCTATCTATCTATCTATCTATCTATCTATCTATCTATCTATCTATCTATGTATTTGGGAGTCCTGTTAATAGAAGAAGTAGTTGTAGCTGAACCCTGCGTTCGATGATTTCCAATAACTCAGATTTCTATAGTGTTTTAAAGGTGTCCTAGTGTCCTTATGAACACTGAAGTCCAGCCTGCCTACTTGAAATTCTATCTGTATATTCCCTCCAGTTTGTGCTTAGCTTCTGGTTACTGACAGCAGCCTGCTTCTCTTGATACTGTTTATTTCCTGTTCTCACTGCTAGTACTGATCCTCTGGACCTTAGATTCAGCTCTACCCTCTATATTTATAGCAATCTCCTCCCCTCCACCATAGAAAATGATTGCTGCACCTCAAATCCATGCTTATTGAATTCTTACACTAGTAAAGAAAGTGCACTCCTTGGCATATTTAGAATCATGGAGTTGAGCATTTCTTTGAAGCGACTAGTTCAAAGTTCATTGTTACAGGAAAAAAATCTGTGAATAGGAAAAATTCAGAAAAATAAAGCATTGTCATTATATTAACTGAATATGTGGAAATATGGTAAAATGTGAGACCTAAGCGTGACCTATTATCTTGTTTAACTATTTCATTTTATCTAAGAAGAAACTGAAGCCAAGAGAGAAGAGACTTTCCCCAAGTTCTACTGCTTATTGGCATCAAATCTTCCAACAGAAAGACGCTGCAAGCTAGTGTTTGTTCCACTAACCTGCTTAGCCTTAAGACTGGAATGGCAGAAGAGAGTACTCACCTTTAAAACAAAAGTAACATAAGGTTTCCCTTTTGTTTTTTTTTAAGTTATCTTAAATCTGGTCAGGTTTTGTGAAACAGTAACATTTTCTTATTTTAGCTTTAGAAAGTTCAGTGATCAGCAACTATTGGGAGTGAAAAATCCCTATGAAGCACACAAGTGATACTTGGCTTTGCATTTCACTTCTGTATCAAAGGTAGCATTAAAATATTCTGTAGCTCTGATACCTTCTTTGTGAAGATGTGGATGTATTGGAGAAGTAACTTCTGTGCCTTATAATGTATGTGTATAATCAATAATGTGATGTCTCAAAGCTAGTTAATAAATTCACTTGATTAAAACTTGAAGAAATTAAATGGAGTCACTAGAAAGGAGCAAATGAACAGATGTGTTTAAAAGCATGAAAACAGAATATATTTGGGGCACTCATACCCCCTTGGCTCTTAGACTATTTTGACTTTTTTAAAAGAAAATTTTCTGGGGGTGGCCAGGTAGCACAGTGAGTAAGAGCACCGGCTCCAGTGTGGGGATGACCTGGGGATCGAATCCAGGCCCAGACACTTAGCACCCACCCAGAAACACCTGGCCGTGTAACCTTGAGAAAGTTACTTAACCCCAATTGCTTAGGGGTAGCCAGGTTGGTCAGTGAGTAAGAGCACCGGCTCCAGTGTCTGGATGACCTAGGATCAAATCCGGGCTCAGATACTTAGCACCACACCCAGAAATAACTGGCCATGTAACCTTGAGCAAGTTACTTAACCCTGATTGCTTACAAAAAAAAAGAAAAGAAAATTTTCTTCTTTTGTACCTTTTCTTCTTTGTCCTATTCAAAGTAAATTTATTAAACCCATTCTTTGTGTAAGAGGAAAGGCAGGGTGGCATAGAGAAGTCAAGAAGTTGTTGTTCAGTTCTGTCTGACTTTCTGTGAGTCTGTGGACCATAGTACAACAGTGCTGTCAATGAGGTTTTCTTGGCAAAGATACTTGAGTGGTTTGCCATTTCATTCTTCAGTGAATTAAGGTAAACAGAGATTAAGTGACTTGCTCAGGTTAAACAGCTAATAAGTGTCTGAAGCCAGATTTGAACTTTTCTTCTTGCTTCAAGGCCCAGTGATGTATCCACTGAGACAACTAGGTGCCTCCAAGTGAAGAGCTGGCTCTGCATTCCTGGCCTTAATTCCATATGTTTGTATTGTATGATCTTTATGATATATTCCTGTAATCTTGTCACTAATATTTTATTTAAGGGTTTTTTTTTGCATCGATGGTTGTTAGGGAAATTGGTTTATACTTTTCTTTCTCTGTTTATGCTCTACCTGATTTAGGTATCAGCACCATATTTGTGTCATAAAAGGAATTTGGTAGGACTCATCCTTTGCCTGTTTTTCCCAAATACTTTATGCCATATTGGAATTAATTGTTCTTTAACTGTTTGGTAGAATTCACTTGTGGATCCATCTGGTCCTGGGATTTTTCTTAGGAAGTTCATTGATGTCTTCTTCAATTTCTTTTTCTAAGATAAGGTTATTTACGTATTCTTTTTCATCTTCTGTTAATCTGGGCAGATATTTTTGTAAATATTCATTAATTTTACTTAGATTGTCAGGTTTGTTGACATATAATTGGGCAAAATAGTTCCTAATAATTGGTTTAATTTCATCTTCATTGGTGATGCACTCACCTTTTAATTTTTGCTGCTGGTAATTTGGTCTTCTTTATTTTTTAAAAATCAAATTAACCAATGGTTTATGTGTTGTGCTTTTTTCTCATAAAACTAGTTTCTAGTTCTATTTATTAGTTCAGTGGGATTTCTTTAAATTTCATTAATCTCTCCTTTGATTTTGCCACTGATAATTCTTGAACAGGAGAGTGAGATGGTCAGATTTGTGCTTGAGGAGCATTGATCGGAGAGGACAAAATAGAAGCCAATTAGGAAACTTTTTTTTGAATTAAATTTTATGTTTATTTTTAGTTTACATCATTCATTTCCACAAGATTTTGAGTTTAAAATTTCTCCCCATTTTTCCCCTACCCACCACCCCAAAACAGTGATCCCACTGAATATCCCCTCCCCCAATCTGCTCTCTCCCATATCTTCCCCCATACCACCTCTGAATTTCCAGTAGGGCACGGTAGATCTCTGTGTCCCAGTACCTGTATATCTTATTTCCCAGTTACATGTAGAATAATAATAATAATAATAGTAATAGTAATAATAATAATATATGTATTTTAAACATTTTATTTTAAAACTTTGAATTCCAGATTCATTCCCTTCCTCCCTTGTCACCCACCCTTACTGGAAAGATAAGCAATTCAATATAGGTTGTACATGTTTAGCTGTGCAAAACATTTCCACAGTGGATATATTGTGAAAGACTGACTATATTTCCCTACCTCCTATCCCACCCACCCACTTGTTCTTTTCTCTACTTTGATCCTGTCCTTTTTCAAAAGTGTGTGCTTCTAACTTCCCTCCTTCCCAGCCTGCCCTCCCTTCTATCATCCTCCCTCTTATCCCCTTCCTCCCTACTCTCCTGTAGGGTGAGATACCCTATTTAGTGTGTATGTCATTCCCTCCCTAAGCCAAATTCAATGAGAATAATGTTGACCCATTCCCTTTTGCTTTCCTGTTCTTCCCCTCCATTGTAACAGTTTTTTCTTGACTCTTCTATGTGAGATAATTTACCCCATTCTGTCTCTCCCCATCTCCTCTCATTATATTCCTCTCTCACCTTTTAAGTATCATCCCTTCCTATTCAATTGGCCATGTGCCCTCTGTCTATGTATACCTGTACATATATATATATATATATATATATATATACACACACACTCACATATGTATTCATATGCCCATATACCCTCCTATGTAGACACACACGTATGTATATACACACACATTTCTATTCCCTTCAACTACTCTCATACTGAGAAAAGTTTCATAAGTTACAATCATCACTTTTCCATGTAGGAATATAAATAGTTCAAATTTGATATGTACCTTATGATTTCTTTTCCCTGTTTACCTTTTCAAGCTTCTCTTGCTTCTTGTATCTGAGTGTCAAATTTTCTATTCAACTCTGGTTTTTTCATCATGAATGCTTGAAAGTCCTCTATTCCACTGAATGACCATATTTGCCCCTGAAATGTGATACTCAGTTTTTCTGGGTAGGTGATTTTTGGTTTTAATTCCAGGTCCTTTGACCTCTGGAATATTATATTCGAAGCCCTTCAGTCCCTCAGTGTAGAAGGTGCCAGATCCTGTGTTATCCTGATTGTGTCTCCACAATATTCAAATTGTTTGTTTCTGGCTGCTTGTAATATTTTCTCTTTGATTTGGGGACTCCAGAACCTTGCTATAATATTCATAGGAGTTTTCTTTTTGGGATCTTTTTCAAGATGTGATCAGTGGATTCTTTCAACCTCTATTTTGCCCTCTGGTTCTAAAACATTGGGGCAATTTTCCCTGAGAATTTCTTGGAGGATGATTTCTAGGCTCTTTCTTTGATCATGGCTTTCAAGTAGTTCAATAATTTAAAATTTTCTCTCTTGGATCTATCTTCCAGGTCAGTGGTTTTCCCAATGAGATATTTCACATTGCCTTCTATTTTTTCATTTGTTTGGATCTGTTTAATAGTATCTTGATTTTTCACAAAGTCACTACATTCCATTTGCTCTAATCTAGTTCTGAAGAAATCATTCTTTTCAGTGAGCTTTTGAGATTCTTTTTCCATCTGGCAAATTTGGCTTTTTAAGGCATTCTTCTCCTCATTGGCTTTTTGAGCCTCTTTTGCCATTTGAGTTAGTCTATTTTTAAGGTGTTGTTTTCTTCAGTCAGGTTGTTGACTCTCTTTTCATAATTTTCTTGTATCATTCTCATTTCTCGCCCCAATTTTTCCTCCACTTCTCTTATATGATTTTCAAAATCCTTTCTAAGCTCCTCTGTGGCCTGTAAGCAGTTTATATTTTTCTTGGAAGCTTTTGGTGCAGTAATTCTGACTTCACTGTCTTCCTCCTGTTTCATGCTTAGATCCTTTTTGTCCCCAAAATAGGAGTATAATGTCGGATTGCTCTGCTGCTTTGCTTCCTTTGCTTGGTCATGTTGCCACTCAATTACTTGACTTTTGAGCTTTTTGCCACAGTAGAACTCCACTTCCAGAGAGGATACTTTTGTCCCAAATTGCTGGGATTTACTCAGCTGCTGAATGTATTAGTCAGGTATCCTCTCTGAAGCCTCCACATGCTCTGGTAAACTGGTCATGACCCTAGAACCTCCACCCTAGACAGTGATCCAGATCCAAACAGGTTAAAGCAAGCATGATTACCCCTCAGACTGGTAGCTTTGTCCCCCTACAATCTGCATGCCAGGAGCTCTGAAGCAGCCACCTAGTGGCAGCTGCATGACTGTGAAGCCTCAGCCACTTCTCACCTGAGGGGCAAAGGCCGCATCTCACTCCCTGTTCCCGCAAAGTCTACATTGACCTCTCACTTTGTCTTTGGCATGTATGGGTTGATAATTCTGGAAACAGCCACAGCTTCTGGTGATCTGAAGTCCTTCTATCCTGAGGCTGGTTGTGGCTGCACTGAGGGTAAAACCTTGGGCTCACATAGGATTGGGCCGGGCGTGGCTCCCAGAGTGCTGAGCTGACCCCTTCCTGCCGGCCTGCCAGACTGTCTTCAGTGGGAGGGTAGCTTCTCAATGTTATTTTGTGGGTTCTGAAACTCCAAAGTTTGTTTGGAGTAGGTGTAAGCAGGAGCCTCTTAGAAGTCCTGTTTCTATTCTGCCATCTTGCCTCCACCCTCAATTAGGAAACTTTTTCAAAAGTTTAGTGAAGTGGTGTTAAGGACTTGGCCTAGGATGATGACCATGTGAGTAGAAAGAAGGGAGCCTGTGTTTTCCATTGTTACTCATGCATTGTCAAGGGAACTCAAGGAGGGCCCCCCACATATTGGGTAAGCCTTCTGTTAGTGTGAGTATGTGAATAAGAGTTGCAGGCTGAGAAGCTGTGGATAAGTAACAATCTGCACCACTGGAGGCAATATGTCTCTATTGATGAGATTAATGACTCATTTAGATAGCATGCAGAATTTCCTATTTCATGTAACTCCACTAAATTCCCAAACAATAGACAACTGTCAGTTTTTAGTATGTGTTCACCACTTTAAAAACTCATTGCAAGTAAACTGGAAAAGGCCATAAATATTCCCCAAACAACTTTAGTATAGCCTCTTGGGTCAGCTAGGACATATGGTGATAAACCCTTCAGGAGTTACACCCTTGCAGAGACTACTCAGAAAAGCAGCTAGACTATATAGCCTTCGTTTTTGCTGACACAATACATCAGCTGCTGCTAAAATGGCTTTTGAATCCCTGGGGCAAATGGTTCTCTTTTGCTAATAGAGACTATCTGAATAGAGTGCCAGTCCCACTACTGTATAATGGTTAAATGATGGCACAGTTAACATCAGGGATGAAAACGTTTTTTCTTTTGTATGTGTGGATGTAGGTTTGTGAATCCTAGGGGACACATTAAGTCATTATAGAGATTAGGGTACTGTGGTAGATAAAGACTATTAAACTTTCCCAAGATCCCACTGGTGACTCTGTGCCTGAGTTAGGATCAGAATGTACACCCAATTCCTGAGTTCTTGCATTTGTTTAAAAGACAAGCATGATAATAGGATGTATAAATAGATGTAGCATGAAGGAATGGTGGTAGGGCCACACTCCTACCATGCTAAGAACTAGTCAAGTCCTTTCTTGACTTCTGGATCCCACATCACAAGAGGTTTACTTTTGTGCTGAATACTTGTGATTTTAGTTAAACAGACATTGTCAGTAGATCCTCAGAATGGCCAAGACAATCTAAAGCTGCTAATACCAATGGGGGCACACAAAGTATATGTAAAATTGCATGGAATGCATGTAAATGCATCTGAGATTCCAGCAATGAGGGTGCTTCCTCAAGTCATCCAGATTGCACTATGTCTGAGCTTGCCCAATTTTGTGTTAGTTTATCCATGTCCTTTGCAAAGGTCCACCCAAACTACTGGGGTATTTCTTTTAGCTCTCTGGACATTGTCTGGGTACCAGAAAAAAAAAAGCTGTCCATAAATTATCCTAGTTAGGGGAAAGGAAGGACAGAAATATTTATGTAGCACATACTGTGTTCCAGGGACTGTGTTAAGTACTTTTTAATGAAAATTTGATCCTCACATCCTTGTGAGGGAGATGTTATTATTATCTCCATTTTACATTTGAGGAAACTGAGACAATCAGACCTCAAGTGACTTGACCAGAGTCCGAAGCTAATAATTGTCTGAAGTCACATTTGAACTTAGTCTTCATGACTCCTGCCCCAGGACTCTAGCCCTTGTACCAAAAGCTGCCTCTCAACTTATAAATAAAGTAATACAAGAGCAACTATATGTTGGGAGGGTAGTAGCTAGCAAAAGATTATAAGTGTAATTCACATGGTTAGAAATAAGGAGGAGGTAAGATTCTTAGGAACCATCTTAGCGAATGGTCTAATTAGGGATGTGGAATTATTCCAGGCTTATTTTTGTGGCCTAAGAGAGTTTTGTGGAGTTGAGGATGGGTGCATAGCTTGAGAATTTCAGATTTGGAAGGGACCTTAAAGATACTTCAGTCCTGATACCCAGAGAATTTTTAGTACTTTTATATCAACAGTAAGTTAGTGAAGGAACTGAATGATCAGGCAAGAGGAAATTTCTCTCGCTTTTTTCTTTATCAAAAGTTCTAGCTTGTATTAAAACCTCTACATGCTACATGAATGGTTTTAGCAACCTTGCTTAATATTTGAGTGCTAAGGGGATTTTTACTGTATGATTACTGACTTCGAGCAGCTTAAATTCTAAGTCAGCATGGTATAATTTCTGAATAAAACATACACTTTGCGTGAGTAATCCTGTCTTGTGATCTATCTTATTTTCAAGGCAGTGGACTGACTTATGGGGTTAGTTCTTGATGCATTCTCAGATATTTTCCTGTGTGGTTTCAGGAAGGAAATAAAATATAAATGTCAGTGGAAATATTTCCTCATGATTTAAAAAAATAAAGTGAATTTTGAAAAGTGTGACAGAAATAGACAATACGGGGCGGCCAGATAGCACAGCAAATAAGAGCACCAACCCTAGTGTCGGGATGACCTGGGGATCAAATCTGGGCTCAGATACTCAGCACCACACCCAGAAATAACTGGCCATGTAACCTTGAGCAAGTTACTTAACCCCGATTGCTTAAAAAAAAAAAGAAATAGACTTAGTACTTAATTATGTCAGTAGCTCATTGTCCTCTCATTCTTTTCTGATTCAGATAATGTGCTACATCCAAGAGAATGTACTGTGAGAACTGGAATCTTTCTAGAGAATTTTGAATCAGAAGGATGAGGATATTGGAAATAAGAGATAAGAATGCAGTCATCTAAATACACATTTTTGTCTTTTGATAGCTTTTAAAAGTTTGGAGGGTTTAAAACAATCTTTTTTATTACCTTCAATTTTGGAGTACATTTTATAGTTCTTTGAGTTTTTCTTACCTTAAAAAAGGTTACAGAACATGAGATGTGGGAAAATTGCACTCCCCAGTGAGTGAGGAAGTCTGAAGGGACATGCTGGCAGAGAAAGCATAGAAATGTCACCTGCTGAAACCTGACTTCTTACTAGTTGAATTTTATAAACATGGTTTTCAACACCCCTAGAGAGGCTGAATACCATTTAGCCAGAAGTCCACATGGTAGGATAATTACCCAGTGTCCAAATCAAGCCTCCCCAAGCACACTTGTTCCTTTCAAAGTCCAAGGAACCTGCTATGAAAAACAAACACGAAAGCTGTTTCTTTGTAATATACCCACTCAGATTTTATGTCCACTGCAACTTTGCTAAACTCTTCAAGTTTGTTTCGCTTGATTCCTTGTTCTATTTTCATGCCTGTTTACTTCTCTTCTGCCTTGCAGTTCTTCTTTTTTATTAATTTTTTATTATTCTTTTATACATGATTTGAAGCAGTTTTCCTATCTGCACAATTTGTTAATTCAAACCAACTAGCACAATTATTTACATTTCTTTTTTTAATGCTTTATTAATTTCTGATTTACATCATTCATTTCTGCCAGATTTCGAGTTATAAAATTTCTCCCCGTTTTTCCCCTACCCACCACCCCAAACCTTGCAGTTCTTCCAGACTTAATAAAGCCTTGTCACACTTGTTTTTATTTAGAATTAGTGTCTTAGGGTATACTCATGTTTTTTTCAACAAATGGTCCAGTGTCTACTAATGCCCATTTACGTTTGTAAACATTGATCTCATTGGGTCTTCACAAGAGCCTTGTGAGTTAGATCAGATAGATGTTATTATCATCATTTTTTGTATGAGGAAAATAAGCCAATTGAAATGACTTACCCAAAGTCATGGAGCTAGGCAATAACACAGTGAGGATCCTGACCCAAGTCCTTTCACCTTTCCCCCTCTCACAGCCACCAGGAGAAAGGAGGTTCTTTGAAGGTTGGAATTATTTAACCAACTATAAAGTTGGAGATTCTATACTCCCTTTCTATAGGGATTTTGAGAGTTATTTGAAACATTAGATGAAATACACTGTTCATGGCAGGAAAGTAGCTTTCATTAGAGCAAATTGGTGTTATTTATTAACTTCTTTACAAAGATAACTTTTTGATGCATTAAAAAAATTTCTCACATCAATTATGACTCATTTGAATGATAATATGGTCCTTTGGGTTCCTTTGGTGCTGATGGGTTTTATTAATTACAGTCTCTTCAATTGAGCCTCTTAGGTGATCTAGAATGAATGAAAATATTTCTTAATCATTTACTGTATTCCAGGCACTGTTTTGAGTACTGGGGATATAAATACAAACAAACAAGTGTCCTCTCTTGGTTCACTCTCCCAAGTCCAATTTGAAGTGAACATTTCAAAAGTAATATAGAGGTGGTGATTCATATGAGGCCACACGGATAGTAAGTAGCATAGATAAAAACACTGAAGACAGTCTTCCTTCTTGACCCCTCTGCAGTATTTAATGCCATTGATCACCTGTTCCTCCTGGATACTCTTCTCTCTAGATTTTTATATTTGATTTTATTTTTTTAATTTTAAAGTTATTTCTTTTGCCTGCCTTCTTCTTCCTCCTCCTCCTCCATGAAAAAAAAAGAGACAAAAGCCATGTAACGAATAAGCAGTCAAGTGAGCAAAATTCCCACCTTGGCCATGTCCAGAAATGTGTGTCTTATTCCGTATATTTGTCACCTCTCTGTCAGGAGGTAGGTAGCAATATTCTTCATCATTTCTCTCACATAATGATAGATCATTGCACTGAACAGAATTTTTAAAACTTTGAAAATAATTTAAAGTATTGATATTTACAGTAAAAATTGTTCTCTAGGTTTTGCTCACTTTACTCTCTCAGCCTATATACATACACACACACACACACACACACACACATAGCTTCCTAGCTTTCTATGAAACTGAATTTTTTTGACTTTTCATTTCTTACAGAATAATAGCATTCTATTTCATTCAAATACTATAGTTTGTTTAGCTATTCTCCAATTGATGAGCATCTTGTTAGTTTTCAGTTCTTTGACATCACAAGAAAAGCTACTATAAATATTTTTGTCCATACAGGGCCTTTTCCTCTTTCTTTGATCTCCTAGCCTAGTAGTGATATTCCTGGGTTTAGTAACTCTTTAGACATAGTTCCAAATTTGTTTCCAGAATGACTGAACCAATTTGTAGCTCTACCAACAGGTCACCAATGTGCTTCTTTTCCAAAGCTCCTCCAGGAGTTGTCATTTCCATTTTTTGACAAATTTGCTACCCTGATGGGTATGAGGAGTAATCTCAGAGTTACTTTAATTTGCATTTTTCTAATTATTTGTGATTTGGAGCATTTTTTCATATGACTATAGATTAGATTTCCTCCCTTGAGAACTGCCTATTCATATCCTTTGGCCACTTAACAATGACTATTATTCTTAGAAATTAAAATCAGTTTCCTATATGTTGCTGAAATAAGGCCTTTATCAGAGAAGATGGATATGAAGATTTTTTCCCAGTTTACTATTTCCTCTCTCCTGTTGTCTGTATACAGAATCTTTCACATTATATCTCTTTCTCTGTCTATCTATCTATATCTTATTCTCTTATTATTTTTCCTCTCATTATTCCCTGCCCTCTCTGGTCACCTAACTAAGAACTCTGGCTGCTGAGTCCATTATACTTGCCCGCCCTTGTTCCACTGTTCCTGCCCTGGTCACTTGCCTATAGGTTGAATTTGTTGAATGACTCAAAGAGCTGCTATTCTGTTACAGGCCCTCATCATCTCACATGTGGGCTATTATAAGGACCTTTTAGCTTGTCCCTCTGCCTTAGATCTCTTTCCCATTTTTATCTATACTCCACTTACCTGCCAAAGTAATTTCTCTTGAGTATAGGTCTAACCATGTTACCTTCCTCCCCTTCTCTAATCAATGAACTGCAGTGGGTCCCTAAGACTTACAGAATGAAATGTCAACTGGCATTTAAAGTTCTTCATAGCCTGGCCCCTTCTGGCTTCTTATGTGTTACTCTACTCTGAACCTTGTCTACTATGCCCCCATTCTTTATCCTGAAGCTTCACTCCTGTCTTGGAATTCACACTATGGAAGTACCCTGGTCCCTGTGAACTCTCCCTTTAATTGAATGGCTCTTCCTAGAATATATATTTAAGGAGAGTATCCAGGCCAGCCATGTGCATTTTTCTCCAGATTGCATTCTGGACTTCTACCATACCCCCACATTGGGTCTCCTTGATTTTTCAGCTTCCTTTTAGGTGTTGCCTTCTGCTATCAAAATGTAAGCTCCTGGAGGGCAGGAACTACGTTTCTTTCTACTTGCAATTATATTCCCAGCATTTAGCACAGTACTTGGCACATTATTAATTTTTAATAAATACTAGTTGACTGACAATATGAACTCTGTGATATAGCAACACTGGTCCACTTGTAGCTCTTTGAATAACACGTTCTACCTCTTGTCTGCCTTTGCCTTGATTGTCCTCCATGTATGGAATATCCCGTCTCCTCCCATTGCCTTTTAGATTCTCTGACTTTCTTTAAGACTTATCTTAATTTCTACTTTCTACAGGAGGCTGTAGATAGACTCCTAGTCTCCCCCATTTCCTGGTTCCTAAGGGTTTCCTTTCTCAGTATCCTTGCCATCTTCTTTTTATATATTTTACTTATTGTCTCCCACATTAGAATGTATGCTCCTTGAGGGCAAGGGCTGTTTTTACCTTTCTTTGTATCACCATCCCTTAACACAGCATCTGGCACATAGTAAGTGCTTATTAAATGTTTGTTGGTTATGCTTACTTGTTGATATGTTTACTGGGGGTGCTATCTATTTTAAATTGTGCTTAAATAGTTTATTCAAGTTATCCTGAGATTTTTTTTCAATGAAACTAGAGAATGTGCATAATGTGAGAGAGAATGGTCAATGCTCAACTGGGTAAAGATGAATCTGAATTTCCTGGGTGCCAGAAGATAGAACTAACTGAACCAAGACCCAAATGGAGCTCTTCCCCCAGTACCCTAGCCTCCCTGCCTGCCAAGACCTTCCTACTTGCCAAATGGCAGAGCCAACTATGTGGTCTGGGAGAGTGCTGGAGGCATGCAAGGAGAAGATCACCGGGATCCCTTTCTCCCACATAGCCTGTCACTGTCCAGATTCCACCATAATATCTTCTTCCCAACAGTAGTGGACCCAAGTCCCTGTTGACTAATTCCTGGTTACAAGGCATACATGACTAATCATAGCACTTCATTGAACAGGGAATCACAGATTATAATCCTTCACAAAATATGAAAATCCACTAGGGCTTACAATATGCCCCAGAGCTATGACCTTAAGAATCCCTGGCTTTCTCATAAGCTCTCTCAGTACTCCTTAAGGACCTTGGGCTTTTAGTTTCCCTTGCTGCTGAACCCTTATGTTTGTGTGATCTCTCCCAATTAGAATGTGAACTTCTTGAAATTAAGTATGCTTTTCTTTTCTGTGTTATCTCCAGTGCTTAATGTGGGGCTTGGCACATAGCAAGGACAATACTTTTTATTCATTTTGTTGATTTATTCACCTACTTGTAGCATAACTATTGCTTTATATTTAATGGTACCTATTTAATTAACCTTGCTAAGCTTTATGTACAGGTGATATGATAGGAGACACAAGGAGATTGTGTATTGGAATTTCTTAGACTACCTCTTAGAAAAGCAGTGGGAGGGTGGCTAGGTGGTGCAGTGAGTAAAGCGCCGGCCCCAGAGTCAGGAGGACCCAAGTTCAGTTCCGGCCTCAGACACTTAACACCCACACAACACAAAAAACAAAACTAGCCGTGTAACCTCAGGCAAGTTACTTAACCCCAATTACTCTTCAAAAGGCAAAAAAAAAGTAGTGGTACATTGCAGATAAAGCATTGGATCATGATTCAAGAAGACATCAGAGATCCAGTCCTTATTATGATACTAGCTATTTGGTAATGGTCCAAACACTTAACCTACATGTAGCTGAGAAGGTAAGCTTCTTGAGGGCAGGGAGGGACTGTTTTCACAGTTTTTTTGGACTTTTTCAGGACCTGGCAGAGTGCTTAGTATGTAGTAGCACTTAAAAAATGCTTGCTGAGTATTTGCATTTTACCTTCCTGAATTTTAGGCAATTCTAAGAGTATAATTTATATGCCAGTTGCCATATGCCTTAGAGAAGCATCTTCCCATGGTGATAAAGTCAGATTCCTTGATGTCTATTAAAGGTGAATAGTGAATCTATTGTAGAAGGTAAAGGATTTCTCTTTTCCTCCAGATAATAATTAAAGCTCACATTTATATAATGCCTTAAAATTTGCAAAGTGCAGAGTATGAAATAAAGGATTGGAGGAAATTGGCATACCCATTGTAGAAAGTTACAACTGGGAGTAAAAGAATAAGAACTAAAAAGTCAATGCAGGTTAAATGTTAGGACATTCTTTGGGCAACATTTTCCTGACACAAATAGCCTAGCTTTTGAATTTAGAGTATGTGACCTTTGATTTTAGGAGGATTTTGCCTGAAGAATGAGTGTTTGTAATGTAGCAATGACCTATCTTGTAAGGAGCTAGGTTAGAAAACAATGTTTTGTTTAAAAATACAGATGATAACCATTTTTCATTTCAGAATATGACATAAACACAAATTATAGTAAATGTATTGCATTTATCCTTTCAATATTTAAATATTCAAAAACTAATGACTAGCGTTGGTGAGTTAATTTCATAATGAGATCGGTCATTTAGTTTTTCAAAGAAAGTTGGTTGTCAAGGTCAAAATTTCAAAGCATTTATGTTTCACTAAAACCTATTGTTTACGCCACTTCTTTTGCCCTCTAATTGATAGTCTTCATTTCTTAGCATAGCACATCTTGGCAGCTCCTTCCTTAAAATATATTTCGACTTTTGTTTTCCAATTTGCAAATGGGCCATTATTTTAATCTAACCTTTGTAATAGATTTACTTTACTTGAAAATAGAGATCAAGGCAGACACTCACTAGACAATGGGGCAGATCCAAGCTGCAGAACTTAGCTTTTATCGCTAGTCAGTCTGTTTCCCTCAGATATGTTATTAGTTTATCTACTGGTTATAAGAAATATAATCTATTTTTACTCTGAATTAAGTAAGGTAGCATTATTTAAGTTTAGTGTGATTCAGATTGGAGTCCTGGTATGACAAATATAATCTAGATTAAGGATATGTAGATTGATTCCTTGGCCCATCAGGTGGAAACTTACTATTACCAAGGTTAATATTCATTCTTGAGAATAGATAGAATCCTTTGTGTGGAAAAGACCACCAATGTGTTGTCATAAAGAGATATCTTTCCTCCACTAAACTGTCATTTTAAAAGAAAACAGTTATTACTAATAAATGAGTCTCTTCCTAACCTGGAATGGCACTGAGAACATCTTGGACAAGTTTCTCTTGATACACTATCCCTTCCCCTAAAAGCGTTGGAAAAGTAAAAACCTACAAAGATCTTTTCTTTATTTAAAATAAAAATTATAAATGAACATACCTTTATTTTCTCTCCCTCCTACCCTTTCCCCCATTGGCAAAAAGAAAGAAAAAGAAAACCCTTGTAACAAATGAAAAAAACAGATTTCTTCATTAACAGTTATTCAAAAGAATAAGTCTCATTCTGCTCCCTGAGTTTATCTGCTCTTGTCTGGAGGTGGGGTAGTTTGCTTCATCATCAGTCTTCTGGAATTGTGGCTGGTCATTGCATTGATCAGAGTTAAGTCTTTCAAAATTGTTTGTCTTTATCTTGTTTTTATAAATGTATAAATTGTCCTCCTTGTTCTGCTCACTGCACTTACCCTCAGTTTACACAAATATTCTCAGCTTTCTCTGAATTGATACTCTTCATCATTTCTTACATTACAGTAACTTTCCATCACAATTATGTACTATTATTTGTTCAGTCATTACCTAATTGATGGACATCACTTTAGTTTTCAGTTATTTGCCACCACAAAAAGAGTTGCTATAAATTTTTTTTGTACATATACTTTTTCATTTATCTCTTCAAGATGTGGTCTGAAGAGTGGTATCACTGGGTGAAAAGATACAGTTTAGTGACTTTTTGGGTATAGTTCTGACTTGCTTTGTGGCATAGCTATACCATTTCGAGGTTCACAAACAGTCCATTACTGTCCCAATTTTTACGAAGTCCCTTCAGGATTTGTCATTTTTACCTTTTTCAGGTAATTTTGCCAATCTGATGGATATGAGGTGGAACCTTGGAGTTGCTTTAATTTCTTTGTATCTTTTAATAGTGATTTAGAGAATTTGTATATGGCTATTGATAGCTTGGAATTTTTCCTTAGACAATCGCCAGTTTGTATCCTCTGCCCACTCATTAATTGGAGAATGGCTCTTATAAATTTGAATAATTTCTTTATATATCTTGGAAATGAGATCTTTGGCAGAGAAGCTTTCTGTGGAGACTTGTTCCTAGTTAACTGTTTCCTTCTTATTTTAATTGCATTTGTTTTATTTGTGCAAAAACTTTTTTAATTTATGTAATCAAAGTTTTCTATTTTGTCACTTATGACCCTCTTTGTTCTTTGTTAAGTCATGAACTCTTCCTCTATCCATAGAGCTGAAAGGGAAAATTTCTTTCTTGTTGATTTCTTTGCTCAGGATGTCTCACTTTACGTCTGTCATGGGTCCGTTTTTAATTTTTCTTGGTATGTGGTGTGAGATCAAGTTGATATATACTCAATTTTTTGCCAGATTTTTCCCAGGTTCTGTAGATTTTATTTTAGTCAAGTAGTGAATTCTTAACCATAGCAGTTGGGGTCATTGGCTTTATCAAACATTAGATTGCTAAGCTCCTTTGCTTCTGTATATTATATAACTAAAATGTTCCACAAATCTTTTTTTCCAGCAACTTTTTGATTTAAAGACATATTTGGTTTTTTCCCCCACTGATTAATGGGAATTAACAATTTGGTTCATTTATAGTGTGTTTCTAGGTATTTTGAATTTAGAAACCTTAAAGCATTATATAAATTCTTACTTATTACTGCTATTATTATCATAATTATCTTAAATGTTCTTGAAGTGTTCTCACTCAGCTTTCCCAAAGCTGTTGAGTCCCCCCCTGCCCCCAAGTCAACTCCAAGTGTTTTCTTTTACACATTTATACACAGTTTGTTTTGGAATTAGGAATTCATTTTTTTTCCAATGGAAACAGTGGTACAGGACAAAAAATAAATGGTATTTACATTCTCAGGCTATTCCAGCATGTTACTGTGGAGAGCACATTGGATTTCTAGTTAAGAGAAAGTGGATTTATATCTCTTCTATTATTTACAATCTGTGTGATCTTAGGCAAATCATTTTCCCTCTCTCACTTTCCTTTTCTGAGGGTATGGACCAAATGACCTCTAGGATTAAACTCTCAATATATAATCCTAAATCATAATGTAGTACTAATAAGATATTTAAAGAAAGCATAGCCTCCATTTCCCATTATGGTATCTGTTGAAAGTGCGTTATGATGTCCAACTCACAACAGCAGAACACATTTACTTCCCTTTTTCACCTCAATGACTTTGGGAATTCTTCCTATATGTAGAAGTGGAAACTTTCCCCAGTAAATCTCTCACATGGTATTCCAAACTGGTTTCCTACAGGTAGAGAAAGATGACCCAGACTCATAATCCTTTGTCATCTGTTGCATCTTGAATGATTTTTTTTCCTATGGAGTTGGGAAGTTAAACTTTATCTACTAGCTATGCCAGTTGAGTCATTGGCTTATATACAGTAGCTCAAGATAGCTTCACCTTGAAAAAATATGTATTAAATGTCTTCGACACGTAGGACACTGAGCCAGGCAATATAATGTAAATGTGAAAACAAAAATGAAACGGAAATCTTTTAGCAAGCAGGGCCAGACATTGACTTCATCATTTTGCAGGTGGTCACCTTTTCCAAGAAGCACTGGAATAGTTGTCAGGAATATTCTCCCTACCCCTTACTGCCAGTCCTTTATAACCAAAGGATCTAGGATCTGTGATTTTAAGCCTGGGCACATCCATTTGAGGATTAATGCCATGACTAGGAAATAAACAGAGAAGAGGCAGCCAAAGACTCAGCCTTGCTTTAGTTGCTGTATGAGCCTGGCTGCATGACTGCCATTGCGGGGGGGGGGGTAACCTATGCTTCCTTCTACCTCTCATGGGAAGTAATTTTAAACAGCCCCCCCTCCCCAATGGAATGGTAAGAGAAAGAGAGAGAGATGGAATCACTTCCTTTTTTAAAGGTCTTCTGAGTTACTGGCTTTTACAATTCAGTAGCCAATGAGGATGAGAGTCCATCATCTCTGAATTGCATTTGTGGTTGGAATTGGGAAGGGCAACTTTGTACATATCATGATAATCCCTAGTTATCTAATATGGCACAAAGTCATTTAAAGAGGGAGATAACTCTAATAAATGGAGGTAAGCAGGAGAATCTTATGTATAAGCTGAGAATTGGAAAGAGGCTAGGGATGCGAAGAGTTTGTAAAAGGGAGAAAGGAATGCATTCTGGCTGTAATGGACCACGTCTACAAAAGCATCTGAAAAGACATATGTCAAAGAAGGTCTTGAAGGAAAATGATAAGGTCTTCCAAACATTTAGACATTCAATTCCATTCATATGTTGCTTTCCTTATATTCAAAAGTCCTGTTGTGTGTGGAAGCTTTGTCTCTTGAAGTAGAATAGAAAATCCTTAAAGGTGGTGATGGCCTCTCCTTTTTCTTTTCTTTTGTCATCTACATTTCCCAGCATGTTGTTGTGTGTAACCAAAGAAATGTTTGCTGATTGATCAAATGAGCGCTGGAATGGGAGTAATGCCCTGAAGGAAGAAGAGCAAGTTGAGAGACAACAAAACTATAATGATGCATTTGTTAATTTCTTCTGGACTTTGTCACTTTTGTGTGTTAATATGATATAAGCACATAGAGTGTTGGACTTAGAGTAAAAAAGATCTAGGCTCAAGTACCATCTCAAGTACATACTATCTTTGTGACAATGAGGAAGTTACCTAACCTTTCTCAGTTTCAATTTCATCATCTGTAAAATGGGGCTATTATTTATAGCACTAAATTCATATGGTTGATATGAGGCTCAAAAGAGACAATATCTGTAAAATGCTTTCCTAACTTTATTTTTTAAGCAATTGGGGTTAAGTAACTTGCTCAAGGTTACATGGCCAGGTGTTTCTGGGTGGGTGCTAAGTGTCTGAGCCTGGATTCGATCCCTAGGTCATCCTGACACTGGAGCCAGTGCTCTTACTTGCTGAGCCACCTGGCCACCCCTGCTTTCCTAACTTTAAACCGTTACAGGAATGCTAGCCGTTATTTTGATCATCTCAGGATCTATAGATTTGCTTCAAGTAGGGAAAAACTTCCTGCCAGTGGATTGTTTGTGGAGCTAGTGAATTATCTTTTGCTAGGGGTCTTCAAAGGAAGGCTTTTGGGGATGTCATAGAGAGAGAGAGTTCTTGGCCAGGTAAAGATGGATTCCATGGTCTCTGAGGTGCCTTCTCACTGAGATTCTATGCATAGTTGAGTAGTTCTTTGTTTTAATTTGGATTTTGGTGGAAAGGAAGAAGAATTAAGAGAAAAAATCAAGGAGAAAAATGCAAGATTAATTTCTATTTTTTTCTCCTCAAAGATTTGGATAATTATTGCTATTTCTCTTTTTTAATAAGAAGATTTGTAAAGGACGGCTAGGTGGTACAGTGAATAGAGCACTGACCCTGGAGTCAGGAGGACCTGAGTTCAAATCTGGCCTCAGACACTTAATACAAAAACTAGCTGTGGGAACTTGGGCAAGTCACTTAACCCCAATTGCCCTCTAAAAAAAGGTAAAAATTAAAAAATAAAAAAAAGATTTGTGATTCTCATCACAACTCAACTCCAAGTGTTTAGCTTCCTTCTCTCTTTTAGGTTTTTGGAGACAGGATTCCTCAACCCCTTGAGTATTGTGCCCCCTCTAGCATGGGCTTCCTCTGCAGTTTCTTACTCCAGTTTGGCTGTTGTTCCCACCTTTGTTTTCTTTAGTGCCATTTCCACTCCTCGTGCGTCATATTGGGGACTGTGATATTAGTGTCCAAATGTGGTGAGAGAACTATTTGTTATTAGTTTTTCTTTCACAGAACCTATTATAATTGGGTCCCTGATCCCAAACTAAATCATTCAGATCTCTTCTACTGTTACATATAGATAATTCTCTTCTTGAGATCATTAATGACACCTTTGACACTCTGATAAATACATTTTCATACTCTATGCATTTTCAGTTTAAACATATATGATGAGCTGCTTAATTCATTGTAGTTCTGATTTTATATTTATATTCCAAAAGCAGTTTCTTTGGAGCAAACAGGTATTATTTCTGTAATGTTATAGAGGTTGTATCTTCCGTTTTTTCCTCATTGCTAAAAGAATCAAAAGCATTTACCAGATCGTCATATGCTTCATGTAGCTGCCTGTGTTGGTTTTGTGCATTTTCCAATTTTTTTTTCCATTAGGTAAAGATCTGAAATGACACCATCCAGCCAGAGCTATCTGTAGGATTTGTGTGCTGTATACTTACAGAAATCAGCCTTGTAAACAGTAAAACAAATTGTTTTTCCAGATACTAAAATATTTCCATAGAGTAATTTGCTTCAAAAGTTCTCAAAAATGTTTGGAATTTCAAAATTGTCTTTTCTTCACCTTTTCCTTAAGAAGGTAGTTGAAATCATTATATACAAAATATATCATTTTATATGAGTGAATTTAAGGGCTGGCCCCTGCTTCCATAGGAAAATAAACTTCACCAAATTCTGGTTGCTCCTTTGGCTGTTTCCAAAAGGTGCTGAAAGTTACTGGCCATGCCCAGCAGAGTACAATAGAAACACTGGATTTAGAGGCAGAGGTCCTGAGTCAAACTCCAACATTTGTGACTTTACCTGTTTGGCCTTTGTCTCCCCACCTTGGTCTCCCCACCTTTCTGGGCTTTAGCTATCAGATTTGGAGAAACTGAAGGTTAGGCTAGGCTATAACCCCTAAGGCTACTCACAGATCTAAGTTTTTGATCCCTTCTCTAGGGAAACTTTCCTATGAAAACCAAGGAATAGAACTTGACTTCCTCCTAAGTCTAGGGCATTTTCTATACTGAGTACAAATTGAGTGCTTGTGTTGGGATTTACTGAGTTATTAGAAAGATCCTTCTGGAGAGAAATGCAGACCAAGAATACCCCAGTGAGCAGAGAGAAAGGAAGAGAGAGACTTTGGAACAGAATACATGCAGGGGGGAAGCTAGTTCATATAAAAAAAAATAAAAGTAATATTTCAGCCAATTCGTTATGTCTCTTAGGTAGGTATAGAATATTACTCTAAAGCTTTTCTTTTGATCAATTAACAGCAATATCACCTTCTATGTAGTAGCATACAAAACATGATAGGCTGGGTGTGGAAGGCCAGGTTATATTTATTTATGTCTTTCTTCTTCCTTAAAAAAAAGAACCTTACGGTCATGAAAAAAATTGTGCAGGATTGAAAAAAAAACATTATATGAATCTTTCTTTTGGAGGGGAGAAGGTAGGGCAATTGGGGCTAAGTGACTTGCCCAAGGTCACACGGCTATTTTTTGTGTTGTCTGAGGCCAGATTTGAACTCAGGTCCTCCTGATTCCAGGGCCGGTGCTCTATTCACTGTGCCACCTAGCCACCCCTACATGAATCTTTTAAGTATGATAAAGTACATTGGGGAAATTGTGCTTTTAAAAATTCAAAATAAATTTTAAAACAATTTGCAATTAATCTCTTTTTAAATTCACTAATCCAGTTTAATTCAACAGACTTTTACTTAGTATTTACTATTTATGGATGCAGGGTACACAATGACAATCACTCCCTATTCCTCAAGGACTTTTCATTTTAATGGGGAAATAAAGCACAGCATAACCATGGTAGTTTGAAGAGTGAGAGAACCCTTACCCCTGAAAGTATCAGAAAAATTTCTTCCTGTAGAAGTGAGAGATTCTAAGAGACCCAGGTGAGGAAGGAGGTCATTCTGGTCCAGAGGGCAGCCTGTACAAAGGCAACAGAAGCAGCAGATGAAAGATTGGTCCAGTTTGGCTAGATCATGGAGGAGCTGAAGGCAAGTAATATGAAATAAACCTTGAAAGATAGTCTGAGGCTAGATTCTGAAAGAATCATAATCTTAAGCTTATGATTAGACCAAGCTTAAGGGGTTTCTCTTTTATCTTAGAGGCAGTAGATAATCACTGATGATTCTTGAGCAGGGAAGTGACATGGTCAGACTTGTGCTTTTAGAAGATTATTTTGGCAGCTCTGTGTAGAATGGTTTGGAGAAGGGAGAGACTAGAAGCCAACTCAAGAGTCCAGTTAAGAGGTCTAGGTAATAGTCTAAGTAAGAGACAGTAAAGGTCTTAACTAGGCTGGATGTGGTGTGAATAGAAAGGACTGATGTGAGAGTTATTATGGGAATTGAATTGACCAGACTTGGAAACTGATGGGGAATAAGAGAAAGGGGAGAGTTGAAGATCATTCTGAGGTTGCTGAGGGTGAATTTAGGTAGATTTTTGGTAAAAAATGAAAACAGTTTGATTCACATGATATCCATGTGGTTTCAGCCATTTTGATCACAATCCATCTGTTTTATATTGTGTGACCTCCATAGGGAAGCCATCCGACATAGTTAAAGCTTTCCTTTTTTTATGTTGTGGATACCAGTGCAGCACTGTCTTTCCATATATGACACCTCTGCTTCTGTTTCTCCATGTATCTAATCTGTGGCCAAGTGTCATTGGCTTTATTTTCCCAACATCTCTCTAATGTGCCCTCTTCTATCCTCTGATAGGTCTACCACTTGGGTGCAGCTCCTAATCACCTCCTGCCTGGACTTTTGCAACAGCCTTCTTGATCTCCTTGTCTCAAGTCTCTCCCTATTCCCATGCATTTCCCACTTATCTATCAAAGTGAACTTCTTAACAATCTAGTCTGACCATGTCACCCCTCTCCTCCATTTAATAAACTCTAGTGACTCTCTGTTACCTCTAGAATCATATATATCAAATCCTCTCTTTGACTTTTAAAGGTCTTCATAAGCTTGCCCCTTCCTGCCTTTCCAGTGCTCTTATACTTTCCTCTGGTTCTCCTGTTCTAAGACACATACCTTTCTTTTTTTTCTTTTTGGAGGGCAATTGGGGTTAAGTGACTTGCTCAAGGTCACACAGCTAGTTTTTGTGTGTTAAGTGTCTGAGGCCGGATTTGAACTTAGGTCCTCCTGACTCCAGGGCTGGTGCTCTATTCACTGTGCCACCTAGCTGCCCCGATCTCCACACCTTTCAAACTCATGAGGTTACCTTCAATTCTGGACACATTCACAATGGAATACTATTTTACCTAAGATCATGGAAGAGAGAGAAGGGAAGGGAACAAGCATGTAAGTGCCTAACTCTGTACCAAACATCATGTGAAACATTCTACAAACTTTATCCCATTTAATTCTCACAGCAGTTCTGTAAGGTTAATGATATCACTATCTCTTTTTTTTAAATTCAGGAAACGGAGGCAAACCAAGGTTAAGTGACTTGTCCAGGGTCAAACAGAATGTGACTCTGGATTTGGGTCTTCTGACTCCAGGCCCAAAGCATTATCTGCTATGCCAAAGAAGAGATTCTAAAGGTGAAAAGATAATCAGAAACCCAGTTGAGTCCACCTTTCTTGTGTATAGCAGCAACCTCAGTAGTGTAATGGGATTGAGAAGGCTCTGTCCTCTTCCATGCCTTACTGGAGTCACATGGTACCACCTTCATAGTGGCAGACAAAAGGGTAAAGCCAGAAGCTGTTACTTCTTTAAGCAGATTCAGAATCTCTTGCTTTCCCTCCCCACCCCCACATGGGGCCAAGAGAACACTGAGCTCTCCACATCATTCTAAAATACCCATCCCTTAGGTGCTGAGCCTTCACATTAGCAGAAGCAGCCAAGTAGCTGGTAATTACCCAAAGCCCCAGGCACAAAGTCATCGTGTTCATGGTGTTCCTGGTCTTACTTCGAGGAGCTCTGGGCTTATATTTCATGGAATAGTCCTTAGAGGCCTTCTGCAATGATAAACTTTCAAATATTTGAAGCTAGTTTTCATTCTCATACCTTTCCCCTAATTCTTCCCTCTTTCTAACTAGGTGACCTTTGAAGTCTTTTATCTAAATGCTATGATTCTAATAACATATGGTTTCTGAAGTCCCTTTGGATCCTAAATCCTATGATTTGTTTGTGGGCCACAGAGGGAGGATTGTCAGATGTATTGTATGTCTGTGGATCCAAACAGTACGATACCAAGACAGTCATTATAGCATGCCACTGTATAGGGAGATACCATATAGTTACTGTGGAAGGAATGAGTTGAGTGCAGTTACTTAAGAACCAGGCCAGAACTGCTTAGTTATATGTCCTTAGAAATAAAGTCTGTAATTTTGTCAGTTGAATTGGGAAGGCACTTGGTTTGTAAATGATAGATTTTTCAAGATGGTCTTTCAAGACCTGATTACATTGTACCTTTTAAGACTTAGTACACATTACTGCCCTTCAAGTACTCTGTGTTATGGCTAAATAGGCCTGCTTGCCAAACCAAATACGTGATATTCAACCTCCCACCTCCGTACTTTTGTCTAGACTATCTTCTATGCCTGTAATATACTCCCTCCTCATATCTGCTGCCTCTTGGACTCCCTAGCTTCTTTCAAAGCTCAGCTTAAGTACCAACTTCTCCAGAGTTAGCCTAGCACATGGTCAGTACTTAATAAATGATTGTTGACTAATTGATTGACTCCAGCATTGCACAGAAATAATTTTGTAACTGTTCAGGCTTTGACTTTACATTCTATCAAACATACTCTGACTATTTCATGTGTATTTTCCTCTGAACCTTCACTACTTTACAAGGAAGCTGAGAAAACAATATGAAAATTAAAGTTGAATATAATTTCAGTGGGAATATTGATTTTGTAAATTAAAGAAAGAGTTTTCCATTTCCTCTTTCATTCATCAACTTGCCAGAAGTTTAAAGTTGAACTTTAGCATGTAACAATTAATATTGCAGTTGGGGGGAGGGACCATCAATAATGACATTAAATGGGAACCAAATAGCAGAATTCTTTTGTACATTACTTTGAAACTCATCTCCATAGTGGAGAAGGGGGTCTATACTTAACAATGATTTTTACATTTAAAATTCTGCTGTCTTTGGTTTTGTCTACAAGACATGACTAAATCAAAATGTCTGCAATGATCAGTTTAGCAGTATTTCTGAATTTTACCACATGGCCTCATGGCATGAACTACTTTGATAAACAGAAAGTGTTGACCAACCTTATGGGAAATTCTTGAAATGGAAGATTACCTTTTACTCAGCAATTTAAAGTTGTTATGGATTTGCAGGTCAGACCTTTGTTTAAGTCAGTGTTTGGCCATACAAATAGAAAAACTAAAGGGTTAAAGAGACAATACCTAAAAATCTGTGTATTAAAGTTGCAGACTTAGTTACTATGTATAGTATTTATGTATACATATATACTATGTATAACTCAAAGTATTTGAGAATAAAACAGTACTACATTCTCTTTTCCTTAAATATAACTTTTTGCCTGTATTAAAATGTTTAAATGATACATTCTTTTGTTGCAACTTATATTTTTCCTAGTAGACACCCAAACAAAGCCTCCATTAAGTATATTACCTGAAAATTGTTACACAAAATGAGTTAAAGGTGATAGTATATTAACTTTTCACCTTTGTAAAAAAAATGAACAGAAACTGATGTATGCTTTAACTTGAATAGCATTTTATCAGTTTATCTCTTGCAATTGTTTTTGCCTTCTATTGTCTTTATTTACATTTAATGTAGTCATTGTGTATATTCTTTTGACTCTTCTTTCTTTACTTTGTATCAATTCATGGGGAGCTTCCTGTGCTTTTCTGAGTTTTTTTTTTTAATGCATTGTGTATATTTTTTTGGTTCCTCGTTATTATATCTGCTGCCATGTTTATTTATATTTACCTGGTGTGATAGTAATGGCAATTAAAGATTCCCCTATATTGACTTGGTTTTCAAATTGATTGTGTTAAAACCCGGAGCTTGTTAATCCCACCTGTGGGATGGACTTGTTGATGTGAAAAGAGAGTCCTGAACTGGGAGGAGCTGGTGACGTAGATTTGGAGAGACAAGAGAGAGGCGGAAGAACTTTTTGGAAGCAGCACCTCATGGAGGCAGAGAGAGAGACTAAGAGAATTGCTGGTGGCCACTTTGAATTGCCCTGGACTTTTGAGACCTGCCCCCTGAGCTGCCAAGGACTGAGGAGACATGGCTGCTTTGCTGGTACTTTGTCTGTTTTGATGTTCTTTTGCCAGATTTGTCCACTGGTGAAAGACAGTCCTGTTGTTGAAGAAGTCCTGGAACCTGGCTTTTGGTTAAGAAGCCCTGAGACTGTCCTGCAGACAGAGTGAATACTGTCCACTGGTGAAGGACAGTGCTGTTGTTGCAGGGGTCTGGAGACTATACTGCAGACAGAGTGAATACTGTCCACTGGTGAAGGACAGTGCTGTTGTTGCAGGGGTCTGGAGACTGTCCTGCAGACAGAATGAATACTGTCCACTGGTGAAGGGCAGTGCTGTTGTTGCAGGGGTCTGGGAACCTTTCTGTTGGTTCAGAAGCCCTGAAGAAGGATTTTCTTGTTGTATGTTTACAGAAATCCTGGGAGAGGGTTTTGCTAATGTTTTCAGGGGTTCTAGGACTGTTCTACAGACAGAGGATGAATTAATGAAGAGACTGGCAATGTATCTTGTGGCCTTGCTAAGCCTTGTCTCCCCAGGAACTAAGATTGCTGAGAACTTGCCTGGTGTCAAGATGAAGAAAAGACCTCCATTTGGGTATTAAGTGCTGTGCTTAAACTTGATGTAACTCTGGGGTAGATTCAATTGTGATCCAGGGGTGGGGAACTTTTGACCTTTTTGTGTTCTATGGTTGAGCAAATGAATTACTTAGATTGGAAACTAATCTCCATTTGAGAAGAGGGACTTTGTGGTGGACTAAATGAAGGTACAGCCTAGGGGTGGAGTAGTATTTAGAACAGGGACTTTGTAATTGATTGAATGAATGTAAGGTCCTGGGGTGGGGTAGTACTTGGAGATTATTTAATCACCCTTAGTAAATGCTGTATTTTGAATGATGTCATATTTTGATCTTCTCTGTTCTTGGTTGGTCACTGAATAAAATGGAGAGCACCTATGCTGGTATTTTGAACCTTGGGAAGTTGCCTTTCCTTGGCATTTCATTACATTATTCTTTTCTACCCCTCCAGGATCCTTGGCCTTACAATATCAATCTAAATGGCCATGGATCCTGGAACAAATAGAGGCACTATGCTTTGTACATCCTGCCGACTACGCCAACAACAGCACTGTCCTTCACCAGTGGACAGTATTCACTCTCTGTCTGCAGGACAGTCTCAGGATCTCTTAGCCAACAGCTTGAATTTTTTCTCTCTTCCCCATCCCTGCCATTGTACTAGAGGACTTCAGCATACATCTTGCTTCCCCTTCAGATACCCTTGTAACTACTCAGTTACTCAAGCTGTTCATCTCCCATGAGCTACTCCTCCACTCAAACCCAGCCACACACAAAGATGATCTTACTCTTGATCTTGCCATTACCCACAAATATACTGCTTTCTTTCTTCAAGAATTTTGAAATCCCCTTGTCTGACTATAAACTATTGGCTTTTCACCTCTACCTGTGGTTCTCCCTTACAAAATCCTCCTCTTCATCTGCATCATCACCATTACCTTCAATCCCTTTATCCCTCAATTCTCTCTCAAGCCTTCTCCCTTGCACTAGCCAATTTTTCCTCTCCTCTCTATCTTGATCCTTTGATGAATTAATTCAACTCCTCACTGTTATGCTTTAGGGATGCCCTAGCCCCCTTATCTTATTGTCTATTATGCTCAGAAAAACCTCAGCCTTAGATTGCTCCTGCACAAATTCTGTTGAAAGATTTTCATCCCTCCTCAAACCTCTACTTCCTCCCCCATTCTCTCAGCTGAGAACCTTGCCTCTATTTTACAGAAAAAAAATTGAAGCCATTTGCTGTGAACTCTCTCTTCTCCCCTTTTCCTCATCTTCTATCACTTTAGATGCCTTCTACCACTTTCTTTTCCTTCGCCCATGTCACATGATGAAGTGCCTTACGCCTTACCAAGGCTAACCCCTCCACTTGCTTAAGTGATCCCATTCTATGCCGTCTCCTCAAACAGATGGCCCTTTCTGTCATCCCTACTCTTTCACTTCTTTTCTTTTTTTTCCAAGTTCTACTTTCCTTTATTTAAATAACTGAAGCATTAGCCTTGGCACAGCAGAGGGAAGCAGGGGCTCCCAGGGTGGGGTGAGGCCTGGGGAGGTGGGGCTTAGCTGGGACTGGGTTCCCCTCACCCTCTTGGGTAGGCCCATTCTCACTGCCACAAAGATTGAGGAGGAGAGACAATGAATAAAAACACTTGTCTCGCTCCACAATCAATCCTAGGGAGAGATGAAAGGGGAGTAGAGGCAGCTTCATCCAGAGCCAAGGTTAGGGTGCACCAGCTAGGGAAGGAGGTAAGTAGGACGGGAGGAGGAGAATTTTATGGGTTCCGGAAGGCATTGTTGGCAGCACCTGCAGCTGCATTGGCCACAGCTGTTCGAACTGCAGGGTTGGAGAAGTCACCGGCAGCAAACTCCTGCTGGGCCTTCTGGAAACTGGCACCTGTGTGGCGGTACAGGGAGTGGATCCACTTCAGCATCACAAGGCCCAGCACAGCAATGCCAGTGAAGAACAAGGCAACTAGCAGCATAAATACAGCCACAAATGTGTTGCTCTTCAGCACCATCAGGGCCGAGATCCAGCCACTGAATCCTGATGATGGGATACCAATAGCTGCCAGCATGTATATCACGTCCTGGATGAAGAAAATGAAGAAATTGAATGAACCGTCATTACTGAAAGCCTTGTACATAGGGTGGTACCAGCAGACAAAGGAGCAGGGTGTGAAGAGTAGGGCCCAGAGGATGGAGAGTCCAAAATTAGAGCCACTGGCAATAGGAGTCACACAGAAAGAGGCTAGGCAAGCAAGGAAATTCAGAAGAAGGGCCAAGGTACTGCACATCCAGAGATAGTACATAGTAGACACTGTCTTCTGGAACTCCTGGGGAATTTCCATGGAGATGTCTTGGAAGAAGCAGGGTTGGACAGGACAAAATGAGGGCAGCGGAAGCCAGTTGTTGGGTCAGATAGCAGAACTCCCTAGGGCTCCTAGGGCTGCATTCCGCAACTCCCTCTCCCGCCAGTCCAGCTCCTCTGCCTTTCCATTGAGCTCCTCCTGTCTTTTCAGAAGTTCTGCCATGGCTGCTGCAGCTGAAGCCTGAGTGTTATAGGAGTCATAATTCTTGGGTTCTGTGGGACTGAGTTTTCTGGAAGGTTGCTGGTGGGGGTGGGTTGTTGGTGGAGGCAGTGGGTCAGGTGGCTCATAGGAAGGTGATGACTCACAGTTCTCAAAGGGGTTGTATACATGGAGTGTGGCATACTGGGGGCTGGGTCGGTGCTGGGTGATGGCTGGGTCCTGGAAGGGGTTATCAAACTCACTAGGTTCGGCAAACAGGTTCCCACTATTCCCGCTCTGGGCCATGTCGTAAGGTCTGGCCTCGGCCTCAGCCTTAGCTCAGCCTTCTCCTGCTCCTCAGCCCCTCCACCACCTCTTCTGTGGCAGCAGCGGCAGCGGCCTCTTTCACTTCTTTTCAATCTCTCCCTGTCCATTGGCTCATTTCCTGTTCCCTACAATACCCATGGTTCCCCTATCCTGACAAAAACTCATTTTATTCTTCTAATTCACACCAACTACATCTCTTCTGACTGTTGTAGCTAAACTCCTTGTAAAGTCTATCTATAATGGTTGCTTCCACTTTCTATCATCTCTCTCTCTTGTTAACCCCTTACAATCAGACTTCCAACCTTATTATTCCACTGAAACTTCTTTCTCCAAAGTTACTGTGGAACTCTTAGTTGCCAAATCCAATGACCTTTTCTTACTCCTCATTCTCTTAGACTTCTCTGCAGCCTTTGATGCTGTTGCTCACTCTTGCCTCGTCAATACTGTCTTCTCCCCAGTTTTTTAGGATATCACTCTCTCCTGGTTCTCCTCCTACATATCTGACCTTTCCATCTCTGTTTCCTTTGCTGGATTCTCTTCCACATAATATCATTTAGCCACAGGTGTGCCTTAAGGTTCTGTGCTGGACTCTCTGCTACTCCCTTTATATTTTACTTCATATGGTGATTTCAAGAGCTGCCTTGGACTTAATCACCATCTCTATGCTGATGACTCTCAAATGTGCCTTTTCTTACTCCAGTCTCTCTGCTGACCTCCCACTTAAGGTCTCCAACTTCCTTTCATACCTCTTAAACTAAATATCTGCTAGACATCTTAAACTCAATATGTCTATAACGGAACACATTATCTTTTCTCCTTAACCTCTTTTCCTTTGACCTTCCCTATTATTGTAGAGGGCAATATCATCCTCCCAATTCCTCAGGCTCAAAACCTAGGGGTAATCCTGGACTCCTCACTATTTCTCACCCCTATATCCTATCTCTTACCAAGGCCTGTCTATTTCACCTTTGCAACATGTCTCAAGTTCCTATCCCATCCCCAAGCCCCCCACCCTCTGCCACCACTCTAGTTCTGGCCATGATCACCTCACACCTGGATTATTATAATAGCCTTCTGGTCTGCCTGCTTCAAGTGTCTCCCTTTCCATTCTACTCTCCATTCAGACACTAACGTGTCCTAAAGTACAGGTCTGCTCATGTCACCACCACCCCGTCTCCCTCCCCCACTCAAGAAACTCTAGTGGCTTTCTCTTGCCTTTAGGATCAAATACAAAATTTTCTGTTTATCTTTCAAAGGTCTTCATAACCTACCCCCTCCTATCTTTCCAGTTTTCTTACACCTTACTCATTGACACCTTACACTTTGATACAGTGACATGGGCCTTCTGGCTGTCTCATAGACAAGACGCTCTATATCTAGTCTCACACCATTTTCTTTTGTTTTCTCCCATCCCTGGAACACTGTCCTTCCTCTGCTGTGGTTACTGACCTCCCTGGTTTAAGTAACAACTAAAATCTCATTTTTATTGGTAGCTTTCCCTGCCATTCTTAATTCCCTCAGTTAATTATATTACATATAGCTCAATTTGTATGGATTTGTTTTTGTGTGGTCTCCCCCATTAGATTGTAAGCTTCTTGAAATCAGGGACTACCTTTTTCTTCTTTTGTATTCCCCAGAGCTTAGTAGAGTGCCTGGCACATAGTAGATATTTAAGAAATGTTCATGGATTTATTGAGATGGGTCTTTTCTAAAAACCTACTAGTAGAATCTCTGGGTCAATTTAGCAACTTTTCTTGCATTATTACAAATCGTTTTCCTGAATGGTTGGGCTAATTCACAACTGTATTACCAATGTATTAATGTCCCACATTTTTCATAGCTCATCCAGTATCAAACTTTTCCATCTTTTGTAGTTTGATGAATATTTCAGAATTTTTTAAATATGCATTCCTTTGTTAGTGATTTTGAACATTTTTCAGGTGGTTAATTTGTATTTCTTATTTTAAAAGTCGTTCATATCCTTTTTCTCTTTTGGTATTAATATATGTTCATCATATTCCTTATAGATTTTAGATGTCTGACAGAAGACAATATAAATGGGAAGAAATTGTCTTTTGCTTTTTTTCCCTCTTACTAATAGAGAGGAAGTGAAGAAAAAAATGAAAGAAAGAGAAAAATAACAAAGAAAAAGAAGCTTTCTCTTTGTGTCACACCAGTAGATGTTGCTGTTGCAGTCCACCAGCCTCTTCTAGTCCTTACTCCTTTCTGCTTTTCCTCATTGCTGGGTGGGGCAGAATCCAGAGGAATCCTTCCCAGGCCTTTTCTTTTCTCTTCCCTGGGGGTTGTTTTAGTGTGGGATCTTTTCTCTGGTCACTGCCCTGCACATTTATAACAATTACCTCACATTTTAACATCTGGACAATATCATGTTGCTAGGATCCATGAACACCCTTTCTCTGTTTTAGGAGTTTATATGAGATAAAAAGTTACTAATACAATCTCAATAGCTATGAACCCCTAATTAGGCAAATTCCTAACATTTAGAGGTTTGACTCTCTGTCCTAATTTAAATTTGTTTATCTCCAACCAACTCCTGGCCTTTTTAATATCTGAATTAAAAATGGGGAGACAGGAAATGTCTAGTTAAATGGGAGTATATTACAGTATTAGTAAAGTTGAGAAAAAAAGCAGACTTTGGGGGAGGGGAGGACTTTAATTCTTGAAGAGGTGAATATGACTAATAACTTCAGTTCTAATCCTCTCTTCCCAGAAGTTTGTAAGAATTGGTCACTCACCTCATTCTCTCTCTTCCCTGCAGTAATCCAGCTCTCCTTTTTCAGTTTGTCCTTCCGATTGTTGCCCCTGAGCTACTTATTCAATTTCACTTTGCTAATGCTGGGTTTCTCCAATACTACTACTGCCACTAAGCTCTTGGTGTCTATCCCCATTCCTTCCTCTCAGTCTGTCTCCCATGAACACTGTGCTTCCATTAAAAAACTCCTGGGAATGATTCGAGTCCACTTTCATACTTTAAGATTGCATGGGTCAGGGGGTGGCTAGGTGGTACAGTGAATAGAGCACTGGTCCTGGAGTCAGGAGGACCTGAGTTCAAATCCGACCTCAGACACTTAACACACACACACGCACACACACACACACACACACACACACACACACACAAAACTAGCCATGTGACCTTGGGCAAGTCACTTAACCCCAACTGCCCTCCAAAAAAAAAGTCAATAAATGAAGTCATTGAAACCTCAGGTCTCACATGGGAAGTCTTTCCTTAATGGGGCGGCCAGGTAGCACAGCGAGTAAGAGCACCAGCTCCACTGTCGGGATGACCTGGGGATCGAATCTGGGGTCAGACACTTAGCACCACACCCAGAAACACCTGGCCGTGTAACCTTGAGCAAGTTACTTAACCCCAATTGCTTAGGGGCGGCCAGGTGGTTCAGTGAGTAAGAGCACTGGCTCCAGTGTTGGGATAACCTGGATCAAATCCAGGCTCAGATACTCAGCACCACACCCAGAAATAACTGGCCGTGTAACCTTGAGCAAGTTAATTAACCCCGATTGCTTAAAAAAAAATATTGCATGGGTCCCAAACTGATTGTTCTCACTCCTAAGAGTTTGTTCATCCCTATGAACTACAAATCCCAGGATGCCAGTCACTTCTCCAACCCCTATTACAGCTCTGGATTTCTTTCTATTTATCCTCATGAAACAGAAACTGAGAGGAAGAGAAAAAAAGGGAAGAATGAAAGAAAAAAAGGGGAAGAAATGGAAAATAGAGAAAGAAAGAGTAGCAACAGAAATAAAACTAGGGAAAGAGAAAAAAGAAAATTAGAGAAAAAAAGAACAAAAAGAAATACTCTCTGTTTCTCTAAAAATAGGTGTTAATGGTTTTATGTCCAGTGTCAACATAGCAGAAGGTAGAGACCTTCTGCACTGGATAGTGGAGTTCCACAGGGGGATCTATATTTGGTCCTGTGTTTGACTTTTCTTTTAATTGGTGACTTAGATAAAAGCATAGACAAGATTAGGTGGCACAGATTGAATGCCAGGCCTAAAATCAGGAAGACCAACTTTCCTAAGTTCAAATCTGGACTCAGAAACTTATTGGTTGTGTGATGCTGGGCAAATCACTTAGCTGTTTGCCTCGGTTTCCTCATTTGTAAAATGAGCTGGAGAAGGAAATAGCAAACCACTCCAGTATTTTTGTCAGGAAAACCTGAAATGGGGTCATGAAGGGTCAGACACCACTGAACAATAACACAGACAACATACTTGTCAAATCCGCAGAAAACACAAAACTGGAAAGATAGCTTGCCTCTAGTTGACTAGTTCAGGATGCAAAAAGATTGTGCCATACTAATGGAACAAATCTAGTAAGATGGAATTCAGTAGGGATAATTGTAAAGTCTTAGACTTGGATTCAGAAAGTAGATGCATAAGTACAAGATGAGAAAGACATGGTTAAGTAGCAGTTTGCATGGTAGATATTAGATCACAGAGTGACATGGAATTGATGAGAAGCTAATGTGGGCATGAGCTTCATTTAATGGGGCTAAACTTCCAGGGCTAAGAAGATGATCATACCACAAGTCTCTGAAGTAGACTACATCTGGAATATTGTGTTCAGTGGTAGGCACCACAGTTTAAGAAGGACATAGATAAGCTAGAGTAGCCCTTCTTAGACTGTGGATCTTGACCCACAGTAAAAGAAGCACTGAAGGAGAAAAAGTAGAAAAAGTTTAAGAAGCCCTGAACTAGAGAATGTCCAGAGAAAAGCAGCAAGGATGATGAAAGACCTTGAGTTCATGTCACATGGGTGCTGTTTGAAGGAAATGAGCATGTTGAATATGTAGAAGAGAGTATTTGGGTGATATGATAGCTGAATTCTAGTATTTGAAAGGATGTCATGTGGAATTGTGATTAGACTCATTCTGTTGGTCCAACAGATCCAGCTGGAGCCAGGAGTAGTGGATGAAAGTTGCAAAGATGCAAATTTAGGCTCAGTATCAGGAAAAATGTCCTAATAGCTGGAGCTTGGCCTTGAAAAGTAGAATGGACTTCCCTGGGAGAGAATGGGTTCCTCCACACTGGAGCTCTTCAAACAAGTCTCTTAAAACTAGAGGTCACAGGAGAAATAGATAAACAACACTAGTTACCACATGAAAGAAACCAAAAAAAGAAAACTCCCCACAACATTATAACAACAAAATCTAGAGCTTCCAGGTAAAAGGAAAATTACTGCAAGCTGCCAGAAAGAAAGATTTCTGGTACCAAAAGAACCATACAATTAGGTTCAGGCATGATTCTGCAGCTCCCAGTATAAAGGAATATAGAGCTTGGAAATCAACATTCCAAAAGGGAAAGGATATAGGTTTAAAGCAAAGAATCACTTACCCAGAAAAATTGAGTATAATCCTACAGAGGAAAAAGTGATATTTAATGAAATAAAGGATATTCAAGCATTTCTGATTCTGCATAGAATCTTTAAAGTGCAAACATGGTAGTACAGTGGATAGAACACTGGACCTGGAGTCGGAAGACATGAATTCCAGTGAGGCTTCAGATACTTAGAAATATATGACCCTGGGCAAGTCACTTAAGCTCTGTTTGCCTCAGTTTCCTCATCTGTAAATTGGGGATAATCATAGCACCTACCACCCAGGGTTGTTGTGAGGATCAAATAAGATAATTATTGAGCATTTAGCACAATGCCTGGCACATAGTAAGTACTATGTAAATGTTAGCTATTATTAAAAAAAAATCATGATGATGATTACTCAAGAGGTAAATATGAATAAATAACCATAAAGGACTAAACAAGGATAATATGGGGAGATGAAGTCTGTGTCTCCTCTGAACCATATCATTATGGGGGAGGAGTAGGAGTCTAATTAGATAAAAAGCCTGGGAGTGGTTTTGTTATTTCTTGATGATCATAAAAGAATGGAAAAGGAGGGCTAGGAGAATATGTTGGGGAGTGGGGAGGGAGAGGAAGTTAGGGAAAATGATCTCACATAATTGGGATGTGAAGGCAGAAGCCTATACAGACAATTAAGAGGTATTGGGTAGACCACCTAACACAAGAACCTCACTCTCATCTGAACTAGTCAAAAGAAGGAAGAATACACAAATACAATTAGGTACAGAAATATATTTCACTAAACAGGCAAACAGGAAGGAAAGGGGAGAAGAGAGGTGGGGGAATTAGAGGCGATTCACAAAAGAATTAACCGTGGGGTGGCTAGGTGGCACAGTGAGTAAAGTGCCAATGCTGGAGTCAGGAGGACCCAAGTTCGGTTTCAGCCTCAGATACTTAACACCTCCCTCTCCCCCCCCCCCACACACAAACTAGCCACGTAACCTTGGGCAATTTACTTAACCCCAATTGCTCTCCAAAAAGCGGAAAAAAAAAGAAAGAAGAATTAACCACAAGCAAAAGAAACTTCAACTTCAGAGGGTAGATTGTGAAAATGATTTTAAAAGGATTAAAAAAAAAATGTAGTCTGTGCCTGGGGTCTGAGCAAGGGAAGAGAAGAGTGGCTGGGGAGCAGAAGCAGATTATCTAAAGTACAGAGCTGTAGAGTGAAGCAGTCTCATCACCTGGTTCTTTATAAAGCAGAGATAAGGAGCAAAGGAAAAAAATGGAGAGACAGGATGAAGGGAAATGCCCAATAATCATAACTCTGAATTTGAATGGAATGAACTCACTGATAGAATGGAAGAGGATAGTAGAATTGATTAGAAAGTAGAAGCCAACAATATATTATCCACAAGAAACAAACTAAGAAATAAGGATTAGCATATAATTAAACTAAATGACTAGATAGAAATGTATTATGCTTCATTTGATATTAAAAAAGCAGGGGTAGCAATCATATCAGATAAGGCAATCACTAAACAGATTTGATTTAAGAAAATAAAGGGAACTTGATTATGCTGCAAGGCACCACAGACTGTGAACTAATATCAATATTTAATGTTTATGCTCTGAATGGCTATGCATTATTTTTTTAAAAGTTAAATGAATTACAGGGAGAAAGAAACTCTAAAACAATAATATTGGGAGCCTCGGTGTTCCACCTTTTAGGCATAGATAAATCTGATAGAAAAACAAGCAAATAAAAAGAATTTAAGGATTTGAGAATTTTAGAAACAATAGAAATGATAGCTCTCTAGCAATTATTGAACAGGAATAGAAATGAATTTACATAATTCTCAACTGTGCTTAATAATTTTACAAAAATTTACAATGTATTAAACTATAAAAACCCGACATGCAGAAATATAGTTATATAAATAATCACTTACTGCCCACAATGCAATGAAAATTATATTAAATATAGTATTTTTTGAATACTTTGAAGATAGTAATAAAATTAATTTTAAGTATCAAAAATGAAAAGGGTGAATCTACCTCCAATGAAGAGGAAATTAAAACAATAATTAGGAATTATTTTACCCAATTGTATGCACATAAATTTGACAATCTTAATGAAATGTATGAATATTTACAAAAATATAAGTTGCCCAGAGTAACTGAAGGGGAAGTAAACTAGTTAAATGACTCTATATCAGAAAAAAAATTGAAGATGCCATCAATGAATTCCCTAGGAAAAAATCTCCAGGACCAGATGGCTTCACTAGTGAATTCTACCAGACATTTAAAAAAACAATTGACTCCAATACTTTACAAACTATTCGGGAAAATTGGAGAAGAAGGAGTCCTACCAAATTCTTTTTATGACACAAATGTGGTACTTATACCTAAATTGGGAAGAGACAAAACAGAGAAAGAAAATTACAGACCAATTTTCCTTATGAATATAGATGCAAAAATTCTAAATAAAATATTAACAAAAAGACTATAGCAACTCATCATGAGAATAATACACTTTGATCAGGTAGGATTTATTCCAGGAATGCAAGGGTGGTTCAATATCAGGAAAATTATCAGTATAATTGACCACATCAACCACAAAACTAGCAGAAACCATATGATTATCTCAATAGATACAGACAAAAGGCTTTTGACAAAATACAACACCCATTCCTATTAAAAACACTACAAAGTATAGGAATAAATGGAGCCTTCCTTAAAATAATAAGTAGCATCTATGTAAAACCATCAGCAAGTATTCTATGTAATGGGGATAAGCTAGAAGCATTTCCAGTAAGACAAGGGGTGAAACAAAGATGTCCACTATCACCCCTCTTATTCAATCTGGTACTAGAAATATTAGCAGTAGCAATAAGAGAAGAAAAAGAAATTGAAGGAAAGGCAGTAATAAAGGAAATCTGGAAAAAAGTATTTGTGGATAAATATTAACAATTTGATTAGAATACCAGATTATTCCCAAGAATGTCAGTGAAGAACTCACTGAACCAATATTTTGTTAGATGAAAAATGATTGTTAATATCTTTTTATTCTAATTCAAAATTCAAAGGAAATTTGGATATTACTATAGCACCATCCTCCTTCCCCCCAAAAACATCCTGAACATTATCTGGTCTTGTTTTTTAATGTACTTTGGCTAGATAATAAGTCTGAATAATTCAGACCAAAAAAAAAAAAGTTATGTACAGTTATGCAGACCAATCTTAATAGTAGGTAATGCCATTCTTCAATCTTTTAGTTGAAAATAACCAAGTTTTTATCTTTTTTTTAAAGACAGCATTATTTATGATTTTCTATTCTAGCGTTGAAAGAATCTTACTTCAGGTTAACAGATCTAAAAATTACAGTTCAGTTGTTGACATCAGTCTTACTGTATCCTTGTATGTAGTAAAATAGTTTCCAAAAGAGAATTCTAAAGTAATTGTAATGTAATGCCAAGGAAAGGCAACTTCCCAAGGTTCAAAATACCAGCATAGGTGCTCTCCATTTTATTCAGTGACAAATTAATAACAGAGAAGATCAAAATATGACATCATTCAAATACAGCATTTACTAAGTGTGATTAAATAATCTCCAAGTACTACTCCACCCCAGGACCTTACATTCATTCAATCAATTACAAAGTCCCTTTTCTAAATACTACTCCACCCCTAGGCTGTACCTTCATTTAGTCCATCACAAAGCCCCTCTTCTCAAATGGAGATTAGTTTCCAATCTAAGTAAAGTACATTCATTTTTTCAATAATAGAACACAAAAAGGTCAAAAGTTCCCCACCCCTGGATCACAATTGAATCTACCCCAGAGTTACAACAAGTTTAAGCACAGCACTTAATACCCAAGTAGAGGTCTTTTCTTCATCTGGACACAGGCAAGTTCTCAGCAATCTTTGTTCCTGGGGAGACAAAGCTTAGCAAGGCCACAAGATACATTGCCAGTCTCTTCATTAATTCATCCTCTGTCTGCAGAACATTCCTAGGACCCCTGAAAACATTAGCAAAACCCTCTCCCAGGATTTGTAAACATACAACAAGAAAATCCTTCTTCAGGGCTTCTGAACCAACAGAAAGGTTCCCAGAATCCTGCAACAACAGCACTGTCCTTCATCAATGGACAGTATTCACTCTCTGTCTTCAGAACAGTCTCAGTAGCTCTGAACCAACAGAAAGGTTCCCAGACCCCTGCAACAACAGCACTGTCCTTCACCAGTAGACATTATTCACTCTCTGTCTGCAGGACAGTCTCAGTAGCTCTGAACCAACAGCTTCTTCTCCAGGACTTCTTCAACAACAGGACTGTCTTTCACCAGTGGACAAATATGGCAAAACAACATCAAAACAGACAGACAAAGTACCAGCAAAACAGCCATGTCTCCTCAGTCCTTGGCAGCTCTGGGGGCAGGTCTCAAAAGTCCAGGGCAATTCAAAGTGGCCCTCAGCAATCCTCTCAGTCTCTGCCTCCACGAGGGTGCTGCTTCCATAAAGTTCTTCCATAAAGTTCTTCTGCCTCTCTCCTGTGTCTCTCCAAATCTACGTCACCAGTTCCTCCCAGTTCAGCACTCTCTTTTCAAGTCAACAAGTCCATCCCACAAGTGGGATTAACAAGCTCTGGGTTTTAACACAATCAATTTGAAAACCAAGCCAATACAGGGGGATCTTTATATTCCATTATTATCAAAGCAATCTGGCAAGAAAACTATATGCTAAAGTTTAAATGTGCAGATTTCATGAACAATAGCTTGATAGCATTGACTTTCTGACTTCGGAGTTCATCTAATATGCTAAAAGAAGGGACCAAATACACTGCTTTGGCTACTTTTACAAGATATCCCTAAAGATTTAGTGCAGTTATGTATGTTTGTGTTGTTGGAATGCAGTGGGAATAGTATAGCTACCATTCAGAATACTTGAAACCCATTGAAATGACAATGTCCAGAACTGATTTTATTCTCTAGCACAAAACAGGATGAAATCTACATAGCCAGTCTGCTCTGATGAGAAATCTTGTTTTTCATTTATTTAACATTATTTTTGTTTTTGCCTATTTTTTGAAATAAATTTATGATGTTAAATATGGCTGTGTTTACATATATAGAGGTAGAACCAGATACATGTGAAAGACAAAATAGTTTGTAAATGTTGCTTCAAGAGAAGATACTGGTATTTTTAGGTTTTCTGTTTCTGGTGGATCTGTCTAGATTGGCCCATAGTAAATGAAACAAGCCAAGTCTTTCATTTACATCTAATTCTGCTTACATGCATGTAAAACTAGCTTGTGTCATTTCCCAAATAATATGACTAGGGAACCATGATCCTACCAAAGTTGCTCACCCCAAAAGTTTGTCATATCAATCAGTAAGTATTTATACCATATCTTTCATTAGCTATTAATTTTATTGTTTGTGATGCTTGTGTTGATCAGGTCACTGCTACAAAATGTATTTCCTGTTATTTCCTCTAATATTGTACTCAAGTATTTTCAATAAAATTGTGTTGCAAATTGCTCCTTTGATAAGAAAAAAAAAGAAATTGAGGGAATCAAATTAGGCAAAGAAGAGACTAAACTATCACTCTTTGCAGATAATAGGATGATATACTTAAGAGAATCCTAGAGAATCAAGTAAAAAAACTACTTAAGGATAATAAACAAATTTGGCAAAGTTGCAAGATATAAAATAAACCCACACAAGTTCTCGGCCTTCCTGCATATTTCTAATGAAATCCAACAATAAGAGATAGAAAGAGAAATCCCATTTTTTAAGCAATTGGGGTTAAGTAACTTGCTCAAGGTTACACGGCCATTTTTTTTGTGTGTGGGTGTTAAGTATCTGAGGCCGGAACCGATTCCAGGTCCTCCTGACTCTGGGGCCGGCGCTCTTACTCACTGCGTCACCTAGCCGCCCTGAGAAATCCCATTTAAAGTTACTGTAGACATTATAAAATATATGGGAATCTACCTGCCAAAATAAACCCAGGACTTATATGAACACAATCACAAAACACTTTTCACACAAAGTCAGATCTAACTAATTGGAAAAACATCAATTGCTCATGGTTGCCTAGAGCTAATATGATAACAATGACAATTTTACCTAAATTAAATTACATATTTAATGCCATACAAATCAGTCTACCAAAAAATTACTTTGTAGAGCTAGAAAAAATAGTAGCAAGTTCATTTGGAAGAAAAAAAGGTCCAGAATATCGAGGCAATTAATGAAAAGAAATGCTAGGGAAGGTGGCCTAGCCATACCAGATTTTAATCTGTATTATAAAGCAGCAGCCATCAAAACTACTTGGTACTGGCTGAGGAATAGAGGAGTGGATCAATGGAATAAATTAGGCACACTTGAGATTCAGAAGTCAAGGACTATAGTAAGCTATTGTTTGATAAACCCCCAGACCCTGGTTTTGGGGATAAGAACTCACTATTTGACAAAAACTTCTGGGAAAATTGGAACATAGTATGGCAGAAATTGGGCATAGACCAATATCTATCACCATATACCAAAATAAAGTCAAAATGGGTACATGATTTAAGTATAAAGGCTGATACTGTAAATAATCTTGGAAAGCAAGGGATAGTTTACCTGTCATATCTATGGAGAGGGGAAGACTTCATCATGAAACGAGTTAGAGAACATTATAAAATACAAAATGGATAATATTGATTACATTAAATTGAAAGGCTTCTGTACAAATAAAGCCGATGTTACCAAGATTAAGGGGGAAGTGGAAAATTGGGAAAGAATCTTTACAACCAATGTCTCTGATAAAGGCCTCATTTCTAAAATATACAAAGAATTGAGTCACATCTATAAGAATACAAGCCACTCTCCAATTGATAAATGGTCAAAGGATATGAACAGGCAATTCTCAGAGGATAAAATTAAAGATATCTCTAAGCATATGAAAAAATGTTCTAAATCACTAGTGATTAGAGAAATGCAAATAAAAACAACTCTGAGGTACCCCATCTCATCGACCAGGTTGGCTAAGATGACAAAACAGGAAAATGATAAATGCTGGAGAGGATGTGGAAAAATTGGAACACTAATGCATTGTTGGTGAAGTTGTGAACTGATCTAGCCATTCTACAGAGCAATCTGGAACTATGCCCAAAGGGCTATAAATAAGTGCATACCCTTTGACCCAGCAATACCACTTCTAGGGTTATACCCCAAAAAGATCAGAGAAGTGGGAGCAGGACCCATATGTGTAAAAATATTTATAGCAGCTCTTTTTGTGGTGTCAAAGAATTGGAAATTAAGGGGATGCCCATCAATTGGCGAATGGCTGAACAAGTTGTGGTATATGAATGTAATGGAATACTATTGTGCTATAAGAAATGAGGAGCAGACAAACTTCATAACAACCTGGAGAGACTTATATAAACTGATGTTGAGCGAGAAGAGCGGAACCAGGAGAAATCTGTACACAGTCACAGACACAACTTATTTGTGATGACTAACCTCAGTAGACTGGGCTCCTCTCAACAATGCAAGGTTATAAGACAATGCCAAAAGATTCATGATCGAAAGAGATACCCACATGCAGAGAAAGAGATGCGGAGTCTGAATGTAAACTGAAACAAACTACTTGCTGTGTTTCTTTTTCTTGTCTTTTTTTTCCCCTCTTTCTCACTGATCATTCCATAGTTCCATCCTCCTTTGCAACGTGATTAATGATTAATGTTAAGGTATTTGTAGATCCTGTATTCGAGTACATGCTGCCATGATGGGGGTGAGGGGGAGGAGAGGGAGGGGGAGAAAATTTGAAGCTCAAGGCACTGTGGAACTGAATGTTATAAACTAAAAGTAAATAAACCAATTTAATTAAAAAATTTAAATTAATTTTAAAGTAAGTAACAATCCCAAACAATTGGTGTTGAATAAATCACTAGAACAAAACACAATTTCCTTAAAGACAATTACAACAATGAGAAAGCATACTTATATTTTTAGTCTATAACCAAGTTATTCCTAAGGAGTTTTTATTCTTTAATGCTTTCATCAGGAAAAGAAAGACCATCCATCAATTGAGCATATAAGTAAAAAATCCTAGAAAACCAAGAAATTTTTATCCTTTGATTAAACACCAAAATAGAAATCTGAAAATCAAAGAGATTAACAAAATTGAAAGTAAAAAAATTATTGAATTAATAAAATGAAGAGCTCTTTCCTCGATGATTAACATTCTCCCCTGGTCATATTTGACCCATCCTATTGATCCTGAATTCCTGGCAGTCATCATTTCAAATCACATTCCCTTGTTCACCACTGCCATATCTCTTGTTTCTAATGCTCTCATCCCCCTCAGTATCTCACTTTGGTCACCCCTTCCAAAGTGTTCTCTAGAATGCCTGCTTCATAGGCAGCAAACTTGGTTTCATCTTAAATCTTTTCCTTTGCCACTCCTCCATTTTCCAGCTTTCACTGAGCTATGTCTCAGGCTCTCTGGCCACCATGTCCAACAATGGCTATCCTTTAACTCATCTGTTGAGGTAGGGAAATTGAGATAATAATTTTTCCTCCCTGTTGCCACTTCCATGGTTTCTTCTTACCACAATAACTCAGTAATATTTCCGTTTTAGATGTTTGCTCAATCCACATCTATCACCCATATGGAATTCTGATATCTGTTAATGATCCCCAGGACACTCCCCTTCTTTCCTCAATGAGTTTGGGGTATTTCAGTATACATATTGATACTCCTTCAAGTACTCTAACCTTACAGGTACTCAGTTTAACCATTTGACATTATCTACTCCTCATTCATACCATGGCCTCTGGTCTCTTGACTTCTATGTTTTTTTCCAGACCATCAACCCTACACTAGCTGTATATACTTTCTTTCCCCATTTTGACCTCTTGGTGAACTAGATCACTTTCACAGTGTATTCTTGAATCACTTACCTCCTTATTGAATCACCAGTTGTGTTTTGCCCAGCCTCAGCTTTGGAGTATTTCCATGGTCAGCTTCCTTCACTCTTACACATATGCTGAACAAAGTTACATAAAATCAAGAAATCACTATGACTGAATTCACTTAAAATTTGTTATATAACTTCAACTCAACCCTCATTGCTGCAAGTCAGTCCTTTTATACCTTCCTAAATAATTCACTATCCCACTAATCACAGCAGCTTTTCCAAACATTTTCATCCCTCTTCAAAATCCCCATGACTTCCCATGCCCCCACCCTCTCTGCTGAGGACCTTACCTCATATTTTATAGGAAAACTTAAGCAAACTCACTGTTATTTGCATCTCACATCACCCAGATGCCTTCTCCCAATATCTTTTCCTTTTCTCCATTTTCAATTGAAGAAGTGGTCCTTCTCCTTGTCAAGGCAAAGACTTCTGCATGTATGAGAGATCCCATTCTATCTTTTCTTTTCTAGCACACTGCCCTTTCATCACTCTCTTATTTTTAATCTCTTTGTGACCACTGGTTGCTTCCTTACTGCTTACCAACATGCCTATATTTCCCTCATTCTTAAAAAGGTCCATTCATCTCTACTAGCCATCATTTTATGTCTCTTCTCCATTTTGCTGCTAAACTCCTTAAGAAACCCCTCCACATTAGGTATCTCTTCTTCCTTTTTCTCAGTGTCTTAACTCACTGCAATCTGGCTTCTGACTTCATCATACAACTGAAGCTATGCCCTCCAAAGTTACAAATTCATTGCTAAATCTAGCAGTCTTTTCTCATTTATCCTTTTTGACCTTATTGCAGGCTTTGACACTGTCAGTCACCTTCTTCTTGATACTCTCTCATGCCTCAGTTTTTGTGACACTGCTGCCTCGTGGTTCTCCTATCTATCTGCTTCTCTTTTGCTGAATCTTCATTCAGGTTATACCATGCAACTGTGGGTGTTCCACAAGACTCTTTCAGGTGCTCTCTACATTTCTCCCTCTATAGTCTTTTGTTTGGTGATCTCCAAAGAGATATAACTGTTGAATCTAATCATGGAATCTTATCTTTTTGCTAATGTTTCTCTAATCTAGTTATCCTATCCTAATCTCTGTGCTGACATCCAGTTTCACATCTCTAACTGCCTATTGGATATCTTAAACTGGATGGCCTATAGACATCTTAAACTGAATATGTTCAAAATCTGAACTCATTGTCTTTCCTCTAGACCCTTGCTCCTTCTAAACTTTCTTATTACTATTGAGGGCACCACGATGATCCTAGTCCCCAAGGTTTGCAATGTGGGTGTCATCTCTGATTCCTTACTTTCATCCCCCCTATCCATTGTGTTGCCAATGTTTGTCAGGTTTACTTTTGTTACATCTCCCACATACACCATTTTTCTCTGCCACTACTGCCATTCTCATCACTTCATGCTTGGATTATTGCATTAGCCTGCTAGTTGGTCATCTGCCACAAATCTCTCCCTACCCCAGCACATCCTTCAATTAGCAGTCAAAGTCATTTTCCTAAATCTGAGGTCTGACCGTGACAAACCTTGCTCAGTAAACTCTAGTGATTCCCTGGTATTTCTAGGCTAAAATACAAAATCCTCTATTTGGCATTCCAAATCCTTCGTAACCTCCATCCCCCCCACCTTTCCATCGTTATACCTTACACCTCAGCATGTTGTCCTCAGTTCCCTGATGCTGGCCTCTTTGTTGTTCTTCAAACAGGACATTTTGTCTTTTACCTCTGGACATTTCCACTGACTGTTACATATTCCTGGAATTTTTTCCCTCCTCATCCCTATACCTGACTTCTCTCAGTTCTTTGAAGCTCAAGATATAATCTCATCTTCTACAGGAAGTTTTTCATGATATTTCTTAATTGTAGTGCCCTCTCTCTATTGATTATTTCCAATTTATCCTGTATATAGCTTCTTTGTACATAATTGTTTCCATTTTATTACTCCTTTAGACTGTAAGGTCCTACTTATAGTCTAAGTCACTAGACTTACTTACTGTCTTTAACCTTTGTATCCCCAGTGATAAGCATAGTGCCCGCCACATTGTAGGTGCTTAAGAAATGTTTATTGACTGACTTGTTAAACAGTAATAAAATATGTCATTAATTAGATTTTTAAAAGAAACAGAAAAACCAAATGGCCAGTTCCAAAAATTAAAAAGAATTTATAACAAATGAGGAAGAAATGAAAGAAAATACTAGAAGTCTTTTACCCATGTATATGTTAATAAAAGTGATGACTAACATTGATGCATTTATACAAGAATATTAAATGTCATGATCGACAGAACAAGAAATAGAGAATTTAAGTAACCCATTCTCAGAAAAAGAAAATTTAAAAATCCTGATTGAATTTCTAAAAAGGAAGGGTACCCATGATCAGATGAATAGAATACTTTTGCTCTATAAGAAATGAAAAAAGGGAAACTTTCTGAAAAAAAAAACTGGAAAGATTTATTTGAGTTGATAAAGAATATAGTGAACAGAATCAGGAGAACACTTTGTATAGTAATAACATTGTGAAAACAAACAACTTTGAAAGACTTAAAAGAGCTATCCAATCATGATTTCAGAGGACTGATAAGAGGTCATGGATTAAAAATGCAGAATAAGACATACGTTTGTTGTAATACAATATAGGAATTTGTTTTGCTTTAGTATTCATATTTGTTACAAGCATTTTGTTTTTCTTTTAAATTGAGAGGGACCTTGAGAGCAAGAGAAAATAAATGCATATTGAGAAAATTTTAAAAATTATATATGTATATATATTTCTGTCAAATTTTACTTATGAAAATATCTCTTACTTCCTGTATCTTGCTCTAAAGTTTCCCCTATCCCATTTTATACTGGATTAACTATGAGTCTTCTCCCCTCTCACCAAGATTGGCATTGATTTGTTGACCAATGGATTTTATCAGTAGCCCCAAAGCATTCTATTGTTAAATTACTTTGGAAAACTTTTCCTTTGTTATGTCTTTTTCTACCTCTATTTTTTTTGGTCTTTTTTTTTGGAGGGGGGAAGATAAGGCAATTGGGGTTAAGTGACTTGCCCAAGGTCACATGTGTAAGTGTTAAGTGTCTGAGGCCAGATTTGAACTCAGGTCCTCCTGACTCTAGGACTGGTGCTCTATTCACTGTGCCACCTAGCCTCCCCTCTACATCTATTTTCAAGAACATGAGTATGTTCTATTACATAGTTTTCAGTTTTCATGCTAAAACTTCTCAATTTTGAGTTTTGAAAAGTTGTCTTTAATAGAACATATAAGAGAGAAAAATCTTTAGTTTTATCTTATCCGAGGAAATGAACGTTTCCTCCAGGCAATTCAAACATAAGAGGTAGTAAATAGTACTTCAGCTATGACCATATTAGCCTGCTGTCCTTTGTGGGAGGCCAAGATGAGCAGAGATTGGATTGTGGTGTACCAATATGGTCCATTGGCCTGATTACAAAGCTCTAAATGAAATGCATTCTTTTTAAAAAAATGTGCACGTTCAGCAGGAACATATGGGCATTTTGCAATATTGAAAGAGAAAATGTGCACCAATTGGCACAAAGGCAACTCATGGCTTTGCTAATTTCATTTATTCCATAGATGCTCATCACTTTTAACTATTTGTCTTTTAACTATATATTTGACTTTCTTTTAACTTATAAGAAAAACAAATACTATGCAGTTACCAGGAGCTGAACTATCATTTTCCTCATAAAAACATATCAGAGAAATGAAACTTTTTTTCACTCTGAGATCCCTGTTCTTGAATATAATTTATAGCTGATACAGACTTTGAATTAGAGTTAAATATTAGCATTATCATGTTTACCTATTATCATTTGCTCTGTTTTATGTAGTGTGCCCATTAGGCTCTAGAAAAGATAGAAAAGTAGGTAAGTCATTTTCTTTGCCTTGAAGAGCTATACACGCAATAGTTGTGTCAAAAGTACATAACACAAGGTAGTGCAGCACCAAATAAAGAGTGCAGGGTTTTACCAGCAGAAGCAGTACTACAGACTTCAGTTGGTCAGAAAAGGTATCATAGATGGAACAGGAAAAACTGGACTTTGAAGGAAGGAAAAATTGAGCTGTTCAAAAGTAAGATTCCAACTTAGACCTAACCATTACATAAAATTGCTCTACCTCCAAAATATCAAACTCTGATGGACAATCTCCTCTCTTATCACAATATCCTGTCCTTATATCTCCTCTGTCTCACATATCCTAAACTTGTTTTTTTTTAATCTATCATGACCTCTGTTCTATAGTTACCTCTCTAGCTCCCCTAGTCTGACTTTTCTTTCTCTTTACTTTACCCTATAGTTAGCCATTTCAACAAGCCACTATCTTCCACCGTCGTGATACTGCCCTCAAAACTTTCCCCATAGTCTTTCTATTTTTCTCTTATTCTGAATGTGGAACTTACTGTCTTCACTGAACATTCATGATGTAAGTCTCAAAACTGTACTGATTATATCTGCTAAAAATTCATACTTTCTAAATTCAATTGGGTTCTCATGACTACACAGAAATCCTTTTTCTTTTTCTCTGACTCCTTATCACACTTCCTAAAGAGACTATTCCAAGTTGTCTCCTTTCTCTTCAAGCCCCTAACTTCACTTTCATCCCACTCCTTCTAAGTAAAGGTTTTTTCCCTCTTTATTGAGAAGATGGAGTTGTAGTTGTCATGAGCTTCCTTATATCTCATTCATCATTCTTGATATAAAAGGAAATGTAAATCATTAGTGAGGTATTTAGTGAACAAATATTGGCTAAAGTAATATACTGAAGATGACTATACTATATACTATATTCACTAATCTATGCATCTAGGATCAATATGCCCACGCAATACTCATACGTAATACTTCATATAAAGGAAGAGGTAAGTGGTGAAATTTTCAGTGTTCATGGATTGACTGGACCAATACACTAAAGATGACAACATTACACTCACTATACATATCTAAAATCAGTGTCAGTATAATATTTTTATAAAATCAGCCAAATAGTATATTTTATACAAAAGAAAAAAAAGGTCAAGGACATAAATGGAAATTAACTTTAAAAGGTAGGGAGGAGAGATACAACTTATAGATCTCAAATTATACTATAAATGAATTATTATAGGCTTTCTGTTGCTATATAATAATAATTCAGTAGCTGTTCTTACATGGCATAGATGAGCATCTATGGAATAAATCAATGCAGTGCAATCAATTCAATAGCCAAACTTCCCAACATAAATTGCTAGGGGAGAGACTCACACAACAAAAATGATTTTGAATACATCAGTGATCTAAATAGCACTCATACGAAAATTATGACAGGTATAACACAAGGCTAAGTCACAACTTTGGGTAGGAGAAAAAAATCTTAAGTGGGAATACCTGATATTAATATTTTAATGGATTGCTGATCTGTTGGTATGAATATTCTCTCACATTGGTAACCCTTCTGTACCTCTTTATCCTGTGCCCTAATGTCTGTTTTCTCTGGTAAATCCCTTATGACAAGTCTATTGTTATACAGTGGAAAAAAGGCACCAATTACTTACATCCAGGCAGTGATTTGTTTAGCTTGTGGTTGTAGAAACAAGTTAGGTCCACACAAGGACCCAGAGAACCTTGATTGCTACAAAGTTAACTTACAGTTAAAAGAGTCACCTGATCACGGGAGACTGAGATGGAGTGTTGTCCTGTGACTTTCCATGATCAGGTGACTTACCAGAAGTTGGAACTTAACTTTGCAAAATGGTGGATAGGGGCTGGCTAGGTGGCACAGTGAATAGAGCACCAACCCTGGAGTCAGGAGGACCTGAGTTCAAATCCAGCCTCAGACACTCAACACTTACATGTGTGACCTTGAGCAAGTCACTTAACCCCCCCACACATATACATACATATATATACATACATGTATATATACATATATATACATATATATATATATATGAACAAAATGGCAGATAAAGGCAAAATGGAGTTACTTATCCTCTTTGTAATGTAATAATACTCAGTGTTTTCTCTAGATGTCTGGGCACTGGATAATAGTAGAGTTCACGGACTTGCCATTCCTTGTTCGTATTACATAACCGCCCCTCCCTCACTTTCAAATCATACTTTTCTTTATTTTTTAAAGCAATTTGGGTTAAGTAACTTGCTCAAAGTTACACAGCTAGTGATTTTTTGTGTGGGTGCCAAGTATCTGAGTCTGGAACCTATTCTGGGATTCCCGATGCTGGGGCCGGCACTCTTACTCACTGCACCACCTGGCTGCCCCCAAATCATACTTTTCTGATGATATTCTTTGGGCCACTTCACCTGAATAATTTAGTCATTATAAAAAAGAAATAATGAAAGACAAAAGAGGCTGTTTCATTTATGTTAAACTAAACTTTTCCATAAATACAAGTATGATATTAAAAATAAGAAAAGATATACAGAATTGTTTTTATTAGACATAATTTATAAAAGTTTCTCTGTGCTTATATGCATATACCCATATATACATTTGTATGTGTACATTTATTTATTTCTGTACCTCCAGCTATCTCTATCCTTAAACATATACCTAGATATATGTGTGTGTATATTAATAGAGACATAGATGGTGGCAATATAAATATGTCAATATAGATAGAGATAATAAACCACTGGGAAAGTAATTTTAGCTTATTCTCTAACATCTATTACAGAGGTGAAAACTTATCATAAGAACTCAGCAAGACCCTCCAAACTAAGTCAGCATATAGTATTTTTTATTGTTGACTTTAACAAACACCAACTAACATGAACATTTTTATATACACAGTAGAACAGAAAATGTATTATACTTGAAACTATGAATCTCTATTATGGACAGCTTCAAATATCTAATAAGTTCAATATGTGATTTTAAAAACAATGCTGTTTGATCCATTCTGGTTTTCCTTCTATTCTCTTTGGTACCTTTACCCCTACTTTGGTGATATATCTTTTTTTTGGGGGGGGGCAGGGAGGAGGGCCTGAGGGATCCATTATCCCTACCTTAGTTTTCTCCCCATTGAAGAAAACACACACACACACACACACACACACACAACTTTGTTTCAAATATGCAAACAAAACAAATTCTCACATGGGCCATTTCTGAAAATGTGTCTCATTTCTACTATTTTGGTCCATTAATTCTTTGTCAGGAGGAATGTAACATCCTTTGTCATTGGTCTTCTGAAATCATGGATGATCACTGAATCACATTCCTTAAGCCTTTGAATAGTATTTGTGTTTTCAGTGAGATAGATAGACAGATAGAGAGACAGACAGACAGACAGATAGATAGATAGATAGATAGATAGATAGATAGATAGATAGATAGATAGACAGATAGATAGAGATGGATATATAAATGCCTATCTATGATATAGATATACGTTTACATGTTGTCTCCTCCAATAGATTGTAAGCTCCTTAAGGGCAGACAATATCTTTTACCTCTTTTTGTATCCCCAAAGCTTAGACCAGTTGCTGGCCCATAATAGGAACTTAATGATTATTGACTGATTGATTGATGTACCATAGTGTTTTCAACTATTCCCCAACCATTAAGCACAATTTTTGTTTCTTATTCTTTGCCACTACAAAAAGAGCTGTTATAAATACAGGATGGTCCAAAGTTTTAGTGTAGTTTTAAGCTATTAGTATTTAAACTGCACTAAGGCTTTTAGGACTGAAGTGCCCACCAGAAATTATATACTAGGGCCCCCTAAAATCTGCTAGAGGGGACCCCTACTGGGTTCCTTGGAAAGCACCTAATAGACTCCAGTAGTAAAGAAATGTTTCACCTATGTTGCTAAAACATGCCACAGATTCCCACGGATTCAGGTCTGTTTATGTTTGTATCCAAGGCTTTGCTAAGGAACTATGGCTTCGCTTCACTTCAGTAGAAATAATACTAAGGCTTTGTTTCAATAAGAATAATACTGAGAATGTTTTGCTTGAATAGAAATAATACTGGGAATGCTTTGCCTTAAATGGGAATAATACAGAGAAAGCTTCGCCTCAATGGAAACAATGCTAGCCCCTTAGAAACATGTTCTGTTGCTAGCAATCACATTGTCTATAAAATTATGTCTAACAGAAAGCTCGCTGCTGTCTTTCAGTCTGAGAGGCAGTCCCAGCCGGTTAATAAACACTCCTATCAAATTATAATTGGCCTAGCTATCCTGTTATATCTTGGTGTCCATTACAGGACACTTTTTATTTTTATACTAAGGAATTCTTTTCTTTCTTTGATCTGTTTGGGATATAGGCCTAGTAGAGATATCACTGGTTGAAAGAGTATAAACAATTCAGTAACTTTATGGATGTGGTTTCAAATTGCTATGCTGAATATAAGGAAGACTTTACAGCTTTTGGGGGTCTCCAAGAATTGGACACAACTAAAATGACTGAAAAGCAACAACAACAACAAATAAGAGCAAAGAGAGGTGGGAGAAGTACAGGACAACTTGAAATTTTTAAGCCTGTGTAATTATCTGGTATATAGGTGCCTATGTGGAGAGAGATTGAAGAAGTCAATAATCCATGTATTTTTACAGACTGCTAAACACTATATTTCACAACACATCATTTTTGGGGCTTGTTTCTTTAAAAAAAATTAACCCTTGAGGTGTTTACTAGCCTTAAGTATAAAATCTCTCTCCAGTTTCATTTGAATGGATCTGTGATCATTGATGACAGACTTTCTACTAGTGCAAATCATAGCCCTTTCATGTCTTTTACTCTGTGATTTCTGTCAATATCCTCTAGTAAATCTTCCTCAGGGGTTCCAGTCTATGTACTTAGTTTCCTAAATGCAGTTGAATCTTCTATCTTCTTCCTGTGCGATTCTAGGTTCATCTCATTGTCTATAATACCTGTCTATAATATAGATGCAGTGATGAACTAAATCACTGAGGTGCCAGTACAGTGGGATACTGTAATCTGAACAAGATGCAGGTTTTTTTCTACTTGCTTTACCCAATGCAGAATACTAGGCAAGTCTTATGAATAGCTTTAGACCTATCTCATTGAAGAAATCCTATAGTATTCCAGGTTTAGATGTGCTGAGTACAGTGTCAGAGAACCTTACCATTCACAATAAGCTCCTCTTCCTTTTGTCCTCAGAGTGTGATATCTTCCATGACAGAATGTTATAATTTGTTGACTATTAGAATTTATTTTTAATTTTAAAAATTCTCGTTTTTATTTGACCTTGCCTTTAGCCAACTCCAAAAAATTCTGAAATAGTACTGAACATTTGGAGTCAGGAACTGCTCTGACATGGAGGAGAGGGAGTGAATTTACTTTTTTATGTATGTTGGATTCTAAATGATAAGCGTACAGATGGAACTATGTAGCAGATGGATAGAGATTTGATGTGAGGGTTCAGAAAAGTGGTTAGGACTGAAAATAAAGATTTGTTGAGTCATATACACAGAAATAATATTTGAAATCCTAGGAGCAGTTGATATTTCTAAGTGAAAGTATGTGGAGAATGAAAAATAGAACTCTGAGAAGCAGGCCCCATGGTGAGCTAGGAGGAAGAAGTGTAACTGATCTGAAGAAAACAGTTAAGATGGAGAGAGTGATAGAAAACGATGCTAGAGTGAGTAAGGGGTCTTTGATGAAGCAAAGTCCTAGATAAAATGGAATGGGGGATTCTGGGGAGTGAGGGGATTCATTTTCATCTAGGTGTATTCTGAAGTGCACTTTTTTTTCCTTTGGAAAGGAAGGAATGAAGAACTTGAGTGATAGAAAGATATTTGGAATTAGAAAGGAGCATGGATGCAGGAACTTACCCTGAATTATCTTAGTCTTCTCAGTAAAGTAGGAGAGAAAGTCCTCTGCTTTTCAGGGAGGAGAGCTTAGAATCTGAGGAATGTGGAAGATAGTTTTAATACCTGTTGTAGGGAAAGAATTAGAGTGTCAGAAAGGTTTACCTGGAAGTATATAGGAAGAATCAGACTCTTATTTTTAATTTTTGAAAGGTCAATTTTGAATCCTCAAATCACACATCAAAGTTAATTTTATTGATTCCATTTTTAAAATTGCACCTGTCGTGGAGCCATGCCAGTAGACACATACAAAATGAAAGCATTAAAACAGATAAAACATAACAAGACCAGAATGTTGTAAACTTGATTACTTATTTAAAAGCCATTAGCCTTAAAATGTTAGCCAGTCAGAGGAAAAAAAATCCCATTTTACAAAAGCTGGGCTTGAAGGTCAGCTAATGGGAAATGGATAAAATTAGTACAGGCAGGGAGTTCAATAAGGGGGCCTTCTAGCGGGAAATACCTGGCCTTTTCCTTTGGTAGAAGACTTAGGAAAACTTCTTTGGATACATCCTTGAAGACCTCAGTTGCCTTGATGATAAACTGAGAGGAGAAAAGTTGATCACCATGCAGGTTGCACAGACCTCAAATCATATAGAGCTCTCCCAGGCACATGTGGGCTTCAATATAAGAATAATTACTACCTGAAAATTCAGATTTACCTAACAGGTGTATTAGGAGCTGGTGGTGATGTTTCTTATTATCAAAGGATTGTTTGCAGGATTCCTTTAAAGAATGAGCTCTCTTGGATATAAAATATCCTTTGATTTACATATAATTTTCAGGAGTATGCATGTTGCATAACGTGTCATACAGCATTGGTGACTAATTCAGTAAAATTCAGGAAATGTTCCTAAGTGACTGCTATTCACATAGCCGACTTTGTGCTGGAGATAAAATGCCAAAATTGCAAAGAAGCTGTACCCTTAAGCACCATACATTCTACTGGTAGGGATGTAGCACATATTCAGGTAGACACATTTGAAGAGGGAGAGAGAAATAACAAGGGGGCTGCTAGGTGGCACTGCAGTGGATAGAGCACCTGGCTTAGTCTTTTACCTGAGATCAAATCTGGCCTCAGATGCTTACTAGCTGTGTGACCCTTGGCCAAGTCTTTTAATCCTCTTTGCCTATTACTGTTACCCTGTTAACTGTCTACCTCAGTTTCCTTATCTATAAGAGCTAGATAAGAAAATGGCAAACCACTCCAGTGTCTTTACTAAGAAAACCCCAAAATGGTATCACAAAGAGGCAAACCCTGATCAACAAAAATAGATTAGGTCAATGAGTGCTTTTCCTTCCTCTATAACTTTGGGAGACCCTGGAGAGAGGGGGAGGGGGAAGGGAGAGAGGGAGGGGAAGAGAGTTTGTTTTTGAGCAGAGGAGTAACACCCTCTGGCCTGTGCCTTAGGGAAAAGGAATATTGAAAGGTGTGTCTCTTAGTTATTAGGTCAACAAAGGAGATAAGTGACTTTCTGGTATGGGCAACTTCTAAGTGAGTAAACTCCCTCTACCAGTGCTGACACTTTGTCTACAATTTATGTTCTTAGAGGTTTCCTAGAGCACTGAGAGTTTATGGTATTTGCCCAAGATAATATAGTCAGCATGTTTCAGAGGCATAACCTGAACTTGGAGCCCTCCTTGCTTCCCCATCAGTTTTCTTTCTACTGCCTCTCTTAATAAACAATACACCTAATTAATTGTCATTGGATTTTGGCAGCTCACTGGATGGAGAGACACACATAGCAAAGTAGAAGCTGAAGGAATAAAAGTAGGAAAGACCAAAATAATGAAAGGGAAGAAAAGAGAGGGAAGAGATAGGGAGCAGGAAAACTGTTCAAATTCTGTGTTTCCTGTTTAATGTCAAGGTGACTGATGCTTTCTTTGATCTCCCAGTGCTTCATGATGATTTTTAAATATCTCTTTAACAATTTTCTAATACTTGTGACTTTGTGTTCTTTGAAAAGCATTATTTCAAAATGGACAAGTCTAGTTAATGATCTAGCTTTAGGGAATTCCCCCACTTTGGCTCTGAGAAAAAGAATTTGTGCTTTTGGTACTGAAAATCCCTAGCCTGTATTTCCTTTGTGTTCTAAAATATGTGTTTACCTTGAGGCCTCCAGCTCTGTTGCCTGGGGGAGAAGATGCCTTTGAAACTGACATTACTACTAAGGAAAGGCTCCCTTAGGTCCTCCAGGGGCAGCTGATGTTATATTTCACAGCAAAGAGATTGCTACAATCAAGGCGTGGGCTAATATATAACAAGTATAATGAATTTTACTCCAAACATATTACATGGTACATTTGCAAGGACACAAGATTTGGAGTCAGAGGTCTGGCTTTAGAATCTCTGCTCTACGGCTAATTTCTTGTGTGATCCCAGCACTTGCCAAAGTACCTGGCACCTGGTCAATGCTTAATAAATGTTGATTGATTGGGTTGAAATTGGGCAAGTCACTTTGTCTCCCTTAGTTCCTTCATCTGTAAAATGGAGGGTTTGGATTATATGAATATGAAGTCGCTTCTAGTTTTAGTCAGTCAGTTGGCACACATTTATTCAGCATTTAATATGCACCAGACATTGCACTAAATGTTGGGAATACAGAAAAGGGCAAAAATACAGTTCTTGTTTTTGAGAGGCTGATATTTTAGCAAGAGACACAACATGCCAAAAATGTACACGCAAGATAAATACAGTGTAAATGGAAAGTAATTGCAGAGGTGAGGTACTAACAGTAGAGGGGACCAGGACAGGCCCCTTTTGGAAGGTAAGATTTGAGCTCAATCTTGAAGGAAATCAAAGATGTCAGAAAGTGAATGTGAGGAAGAAGAGCATTCCAGGCAGGGAGGAAAGATGATGAAAAGGTACAGAGTTGGTAGAAGATGAGATATAAAACTCCTTACCCTGCCATTTAAGGGCCTCCACAATTGGACTCTGGGTGGCTAAGTGACACAGTAGATAGAACAAGGGGCCTAAAGTCAGGAATACTCATCTTCCTAAAATATGTTCAAATATGGCTTCAAACCCTTACTGACTCATGTGAATGGACCAGGGAGGACTGATGTGAACTATATATTTAAAGGAAGACCTGACAATACTTGATAACTGAAAGAATGTGGCAGGTGGAAGAAAGGGAAGAATCACAGATTAATCCAAAGTTTCAAATTTGGGTACCTGGGAAGATGGGAGTACCCCTACCAAAGATAAGAAAGTTAGGAGTGGGAGCAAGCTTAATTTTGTTTTCTTGAGTAAAAATACCAAAATTAGCATTCCATTAGAGCTCAAGCTCTGGCAGGTCCTGTGGTCCTGGTGCTGGACTATATGTCTGTCCACCAAGTACGAGTCTGGAGTGGCTCATCAATGATTGACCACCAGGTGATGAACTGTTTTTAACTACAGCAACTCATATGTTGATGTGGAGGAGTTTTGATCTACAGCTGTAGAAGAAGGATGCATACAAGATCAAAGCTCTCCGTGCTGAAGTTAAAGTAAAATTCATAAACTCTTCAGATTAAAAAGGGCTTGAGATGTCATATCTGGTTAAAACTTCCATGCAGTACATAATGCCTTCTTTGGCAGTTCTGTCAAGTCGTTAGCCACCTCTGTATGAGAACATTAAGTGATGAAGAACTCACTCTCTCAGACTGTTCCATTGTTGTATGGCTGTAGCTACTGGGCATTTCTTCTTTATGTTAAGCCAAAATGTGTCTCCCTACAACGTTCCACTGATCCTAGTTCTTTCTGAGTCAATAAAAATGGCTATCTTTTTGTATATGAAATATACAAATTTCTACAAATAATTGAAGAAAGTAATCATGTCTCTCCTTAAATTTCTCTTCTTCTGGCACTCTAACCCCAATTTCATCAATCCTCACTTATTTGGCATGGTTTCTACAGCTTAATCATGATTTTCATTCTCTGAAAATGTCAGTGTTCTTTTTATTGTTCAAAAGATAGATCTTAAATGTGGTTTAACCAGCATAGACTAAAGTGAGAATTATGTGATGCTTTGAAATATAGAATACTAGGGAGTCAAGATGGCAGAGTAGAAGCAGGACTTCCCCACTGCTCTGGCTTCCACCTTCCCCAATCCATGTAAAAAGGGGACTCTAAACAAACTTTGGAGCTGCAGAACCCACAAAATGACACAGAGAAGCTAACCTCCCACTGAGGAGAGCCCGGCAGGCTGGCAGGAAATGGCCAGCTCAGCACTCTGGGAGCCGAGCCCAGCCCCACACGGAGGCTTTAGCCCCAGGGTGGGCCTGACCAGCCGCCAGCTAGAGGGACTCCAGATCAGCAGCAGCTGTGGCCATTTCCAGATTTATCAACACATAGATGCGAAGGACAAAATGAGAAGCCAGTGCAGTCTGTTTTTTGGGACCCAGTAAGTGAGAGTGTATGGCTTTTGCCCCCAGGGCAAGAAGCTGCTGAGTTGCTGGCACAGCCAGCCAGCGCCAAGTGGCAGCTTCAGTTCCTGGCCTGCAGAGTGTAGGGAGACAAAACACCAGTCTGAGGGGCAATCGCTCTTACTTTAACCTGCTTGGATCTGGATTGAAGTCTAGGGTGGAGGTCCTGCAGCGTGTGTCCAGCTTGCCAGAGCATGTGGAGACCTCAGAGAGGGCACCCATCTAATACCTCTGGCAGCTGAGAAAACCCCAGTGTTTGGGACGAAAGCTCCGCTGTCTGGTGGCAGAGTCCTACTGTGGCAAAAAGCCCAGGGGTCAAGTGACTGAGGGGCGACATGACCAGGCAAAGGAAACAAAGCAAACTGAAGAATCCACCATTAGATTCCTATTTTGGGGACAAAAAGGAGCAAAGCAGGGAGCAGGAGGAAGACAGTGAAGTCAGAACTCCTGCACCAAAAGGTTCAAAGGAAAATGTGAGCTGGTTACAGGCCATAGAGGACCTTAAGAAGCAGATAAGAGAAGTGGAGGGAAAATTGGGAAGAGAAATGGAATGATGCAAGAAAATTACAAAATGAGAGTCAACAGCCTAACTGAAGAAAATACCACCTTAAAAAATAGACTAACTCAAATGGCAAAAGAGGCTCAAAAAGCCAATGAGGAGAAGAATGCCTTAAAAAGTCGAATTTGCCAGATGGAAAAAGAATCTCAAAAGCTCACTGAGGAGAATCATTGCTTCAGAATTAGATTGGAGTAAATGGAAGCTAATGACTTTATGAGAAATCAAGATGCTGTTAAACAGATCCAAACAAATGAAAGAATAGAAGTCAATGTGAAATATCTCATGGGAAAAACCACTGACCTGCAAAATAGATCCAGGAGAGATCATTTAAAAATTATTGGACTACCTGAAAGCCATGATCAAAGTAAGAACCTAGAAAGCATCCTCCAGGAAGATCTCAAACAAAACTGCCCTGATGTTTTAGAACCAGAGGGCAAAATAGAGGTTGAAAAAATCCACCTATCACCTCCTGAAAAAGATCCCAAAAAGAAAGCTCCTAGGAATATCACAGCCAGGTTCCAAAATTCCCAGATAAAGGAGAGAATATTATAAGCAGCTAGGAAGAAATGATTTGAATATTGTGGAAACACAATCAGGATAACCTAGGATCTGGCAGCTTCTACACTGAGGGATCAAGGGGCTTGGAATATGATATTCCGGAGGGCAAAGGAGCTGGGATTAAAACCAAGAGTCACCTACCCAGCAAAACTGAGTAACATGTTTCAGGGGAAAACATGGTCATTCAGTGGAATAGAGGACTTTCAAGCATTTTTGATGAAAAAACCAGAGTTGAATAGAAAATTTGACATTTAGATATAAGAAGCAAGAGAAGCATGAGAAGGTAAACAGGGAAAAGAAATCATAAGGAACTTATCAATGTTGAACTATTAACATTCCTACATGGAAAAACAATAATTGTAACTTATGAAACTTTTCTCAGTAATTGAAGGGAATAGAAATTATATATATGAAGGTATATGGGCATATGAATACATATGTGAATGTGTGTATATATGTTTACAGGTATACATAGATAGAGGGCACAGGACCAATTTAACAGGAAGGGATGATACTTAAAAGGTGAAATTAAGAGGTGAGAGAGGAATATAATGAGAGGAGATGGGGAGAGACAGATTGGGGTAAACTATCTCATACAGAAGAGGCAAGGGAAAATGGTTACAATGGAGGGGGAGAATAGGAAGGCAAAAGGGAATGGGTCAACCTTATTACCATTATATTTGGCTTGAGGAGGGAATTAAATACATACTAAATAGGGTTTCTCACCCTCCGGCAGAGTAGGGGGGGGGGAAGGGGATGAGAGTGAGGATGATGGAAGGGAGGGCAGGCTGGGGGTGAGGGAAGCTGGAGGCACGCACTTTTGAAAAGGGATGGGATCAAAGTAGAGAATAGAACAAGTGGGAGGTGGGATAGGAGGGAGGGAAATATAGTCAGTCTTTTACAATATATCTACTATGTTATTGTTTTTCATTAGCCACACATTTACAAATTATACTTAAGTGCTTATCTTCCCAGTGAGGGTGGGTGATGAGGGAGAAAGGGAATGAATCTGGAATTCAAAGTTTTAAAATCATATATTCAAATATATATATATATATATATATATACTATTATTAATACTATCTTACATTTATTTGGGAAATAAGATATACAATCACTGGGGCATACAGATCCACTGGAAAGTCGAAAGGGGTATGGGAGAAAATATGGGAGAGAACAGATTGGAAGAGGGGATATCCTGTGGGACTGCTATTTTGGGGCGGCAGATAGGGGAAAAATGGGAAGAAAATTTGTAAATCAAAATCTGGCAGAAATGAATGATGTAAATCAGAAGTTAATAAAGCATTTGAAAAATGAAAAAAAAGAAATATAGAATATTAGTAATGGAGAGGTTGTTAGAAATCAGTCCAACCTCCCCATTTTCTATATGGGGGAAGGGCACAGAGTTTGTGACCCAGATGGGACTAGAACCCAGCTTATTTCACTCCCACTGAAGAGCATTTTCAACTACAACTTCTGGCCTTTGTAATTGAACACAAGTTTGTATTATCTTTTTATATATTAATTTTAACAACCGCATTTTACCATTGGGTCATACTGAACTTGTGGTTCACCATAACCCTGACCTCATTCACATGTACTACTGCCAAGCCATATCTCTCCTATCCTGTACTTATGCAATTGATTTCTTAAAATATAAATGTAGGAACTTATGCTTACTCCTGTTAAATTTTGTCTTGGTGAATTGGGCCTAGCATTTCCACTTTTGGAAATAATTTCCTCTCTTGATTTTGTCATCTTAACATATTATCTTATCCCTTCTATCTTTGTGCTAGCTTCATAAGACAATAAGAAAGCTTTCTCTAAATTCATCCAAGTCATAATTTCATATTATAAGCATATATTAAGCACACACTAAGTGCAAAGGACTGTTCTCAATGGTATGAGGAATGGGGGGGGACAAATCAATAAGACCCTTCATGTTGTTTTGTTGTTTTTTTTTTTTTTACCCTGGCTGACTCTTGGGCCTGGAATGTTTTCCCTCCTCAACCCAGCTTCTCTGAAAGACCAACTGCCTTCAAGACTAAGCTCTTATCTCAATGGCTGCCTCCCAGAGAAGTCTTTCTTGAATTGCCCAGGCATTATTGGGTCCCATTATCTTCTATTTATTTAGAAGATACTTTGCATTTATTCATCTGTGTGTAAATCGAATTCCCCCAGTAGAATGCTATTTCTTGGGGAGATAGGTTATTTTCTTCCCAGTTTCTTATGGAAGCCTCATTCTTATTCTCTGTGTGTATGTGTGTGAAAATGTTTGTTACATTCAAAAGAAAAAAGAAAATTTAATGTAAAAAAAGCATGGCACCTACCTTCATGGAGCTTACACAGATTTTGATACATAAACATACACACAACAGTAATGCAAATAGAGCTCATGCGTGGGACAAACTAATTGCTTGTTAAGGTCTAAGGAAGGAAAGATCATTTCTGTCTGGGTTATGAGTGACCAGTGGGGAAATCATGAGGAACTGGGGGTAGTTAGCCGAGTCATCCAGAGGAGTTCCAACCCGGAAAGTAAGGTGAGAAAAGGAGGAGGGGAGGAAAAACAGAATTTGCCTTGAGTCTCAAACTTTTGCCCTTGATTCTCATTACCCCTACACTGTTGCCTGATACTCTGCTCTTCACTCTTACCCCATCCCCATTTTTCATTCATTAGCTGCTGTGAACTTTCCTCATGGTGAAATGCACAGAAATCTAAGATACTTCTTGAAAACATGTCCAGGACTAATCTGTGTATGCCAAACAAAGAGAAAGCATCTTTAGGGTCTTTTTGCCCATATTTATCTTCGATGAAACTCTTTGCAACCTTGTCTGTGAGCCCCAGTTCTTAATCAGCCCAAGATACTACATTACCTATCTCTAGAGCTTCAGGATAGGTATCATAAAAATACACGTTTTCCTATGTTTCTCATAGGTAGCACTTTGGAGATTATTGCTAAAGTTAATAGTCGGGCTCCAGTCTACCTTTCCAGACTTCTTGTACCTTATCCCCCACTCACACAATCTGTGGTTCAGCCAGACTGTTCTACTTGATGTTCCTCATGTACAGCTTTCAATCTCTGTCTCTGTGAAGTCCATTTCCCAGGCATGGAATGCACTTCCTCTGCACTTCTCAATCTTAGAGTCCCCACTGTGTTTCTCTTTGAAATTGGTTATTATTTACTAAAATTTAACATTCTTTTTCTTTTTTTAAATTGACTTCTAAATTTTCTCCCTCCCCGCTATCCATCTCCTACCCCTTGAAAAGGCAAGAAAAGTGATATCAATTACATGTGTGAAATCATGCAAAACATATATCCTAATTAATCCTGCTGTATAAACAAAAGCAAGAAAAAATATGCCTTGATCTGTATTAAGACTCCATCAGTTCTTTCTCTGGAGATTGGTAGCATTTTTAAACCTAAGTCACTAAGAATGGTCTTGGATCATTGTGTTTTTTTCCAATTTATTTATTCATTTTTAGTTTTCATTTCTACAACATTTTGCGTTACAAATTTTCTCCCTGTATTTCCCCTACCCCCACCCCAAGATAGCAAGCCTACTGAATACCCCTTTCCCCAATTTGTTCTCTCTTATATCCTCCCTTGGATATAAGAAAATATAACTTTCTAGTGGGGCAAGATGGATTTCTGTACCCAGTGCCTGTATATATTATTTTCCAGTTGCATGTATAAAACAAATTTTTTTTTAACATTTGTTTTTAAAACTTTAATTTCCAGATTATTTCTCTTCTTCCCTCCTCACCCACCCCCACTGGGAAGACAAGCAATGCAACATAGGTTGTACATGTGTAGTTACACAAAACATTTCTATAGTAGTTATATTGTGAAAGACTAACTACATTTCCCTCCATTCTATCCTGCCCCACCCACTTATTCTATTTTCTACTTTGACCCTGTCCCTTTTCAAAAGTGTTTGCTTCTAATTACCCTCTTCCCCAATCTGCCTCCCTTATGTCATCCCCCATCTTATCCCCTTCCCCCTACTTTCCTGTAGGGTAAGATACCCAATTGAGTGTGTATTTTATTCCCTCCTTAAGCCAAATTTAGTGAGAGTAAGGTTGCCCCATTCCCTTTCACCTTCTGGCTCTTAACCTCCATTGTGACAGTTTTCTTTTGCCTCTTTTATATGAGATAATTTACCCTATTCTATCTCTCCCTTTATCCTCCTCCCAATGCATTACTCTTTTAACTTTTAATTTTATTTTTTAGATATCATCCCTCCTTATTCAACTTATCCTGTGCCCTCTGTCTATGTATACATGTACACACATATATACACACTCATATATATTTTTATATGCATATATACCCTCCTATACATATATAAGTATATATACATATATATATATATAATATATATATATATATATACACATACATACACCTATATATTCTCTTCGGCTATCCTCATACTGAGAAAAGTCTCATGAGTTACAATTATCGTTTTTCCATGTAGGAATGTAAATAGTTCAACTTTAATAAGTTCCTTATAATTTCTTTTTCCTGTTTACCTTCTCTTCTTGTATTTGAAAGACATATTTTCTATTCAGTTCTGGTTTTTTTTTTTTATCAAGAATGCTTGAAAGTCCTCTATTTCATTGAATGACCATATTTTCCCCTGAAGCATTATACTCAGTTTTGCTGGGTAGGTGATTCTTGGTTTTAATCCTAGCTCCTTTGACCTCCAGAATATGATATTCCAAGCCCTTCAATCCCTTAATGTAGAAGCTGCTACATCTTGTGTTATCCTAATTGTGTTACCACAATGCTCAAATTGTTTCTTCCTGACTGCTTGTAATACTTTCTCCTTGACCTGGGAACTCTGGAATTTGGCTATGATATTCCTAGGAGTTTTGTTTTTGGGATCTTTTTCAAGAGGTGATCGGTGAATTCTTTCAATTTCTATTTTGCCCTCTGGTTCTAGAATATCAGGGCAATTTTGTTTCGATGATTTCTTGAAGGATGATTTCTAGATTCTTTTTTGATCATGGCTTTCAGGTAGTCCATTAATTCTTATATTATCTCTCCTGGATCTATTTTCCAGGTCCGTGGTTTTTCCAATAAGATATTTCACATTGCCTTCTATTTTTTTCATTTATTTGGATCTGTTTTATAGTATCTTGATTTCTCATAAAATCATTAGCTTCCAATTGCTCCAATCTAATTTTGAAGGAATTATTCTCTTCAGGGAGTTTTTGAAATTGCTTTTCCATCTGGCCAATTTGGCTCTTTAAGGCATTCTTCTCCTCATTAGCTTTTTGAACCTCTTTTGCCATTTGAGTTAGTCTACGTTTAAAGGTGTTATTTTCTTCAGTGTATTTTGGGGGCTCCTTTAGCAGGCTGGTGACTTGCTTTTCATGATTTTCTTGCATCATTCTCATTTCTCTTCCCAGTTTGTCCTCCCCTTCTCTTACTTGATTTTCAAAATCCTTCTTGAGCTCCTCCATGGCCTGTGATCAGATCATGTTTTTCTTGGAAGCTTTTTGATATGGGAGTTCTGACTTCATTGTCCTCCTCCACTTCCATGCTTTGATCCTTTTTGTCCCCAAAAAAGGATTGTATGATCTGATTGCACTTCCTTATCCTGCCACTTACTTGACTTTTGAGCTCTTTGCCATGGTAGAACTCTGCTTATAGAATGGAGAGAGCTTTGTCCTAAATTCCCGGGTTTTTTGCAGCTGTTAGAGCTATTACTTGGGTGCCCTCTCTACAGTCCCCACAAGCTCTGGCTCACTGGACACACACCCCAGGACCAACACCCAAGACCATGATCCATATCCAGGCAGGTCAAAGCAAGAGCAATTACCCTCTGAATGGTTGCTTGGTCACCCTATGATATGCAAGCCAGGAGCTCCAGAGGCAACCACAGGGCAGCAGCTGTGGGCGCAGCACTGCTGCCAACTCTGCTGTCCCAGGGACAAGGGCCAGACTGTGCTCTTCTCTCACCCAGTTTCAACAGAGTTCCCTACTGACCTTTTACTTTCTCCTTGGTGTTTATGGGTTGAGAAGCCTGGAAAATGCCACAGCTGCTGGTTATTCACTCTCCTGAAGTCTCCTCTGACCAATCTGGACTGCGAGTGTGTAGCTCAAGGGGTACTGTCCTTGGCTCCCAGCTCAGTGTGATAGACCCTTCCTGTTGGCCTGCCAGGCTGCCTTCATCAGGAGATTTGTTTCTCTCTGTCACTTTGTGGGTTCTGTAGCTCTAAAATTTGTGTAGAGTCATTTTTGTTCAGGTCTTGGAAGTGGTTGGAGTGGGAGCCCAAGCAAGTTCCTACTTTTACTCTGCCATTTTGGCTCTGCCTCCCCCCCCCCATATTTGTATTGATCAGAATAACTCAGTTATTCATAGTTGATCATCATAAAGTATTGCTGTTACTATGGATAAAGTTTTCTTGCTTCTACTCACTTCACACTGCATGAGGTCATATAAGCCTTCCTAAGGTTTTCTGAAACCAGCCAGCTGCCACCCAGTCTGTTTCAAAACTCAGCTTAAACTTGGTGTTGTACTTTAGTTTTTCCTGATCCTTACAGCCATCAATACTAACTGTTGGACATTTGCTATCAGCAGTATGTCTAAATGCCCTGGGCCTCCTTCAAGACCCCAGGTACTTTGCTATTGTTATTTTCTCTGGCATTTCTGAAATAGCAGTAAATCCTCAAACTGCAGCTGGTGCAGTATTCTTCTTATCTAAATGAAGTGGGAAGGGTGGGATAAGGTTAGTATTATCTGTTCTTCCCAGTTCCCTGTCACTTGTTAGCATCAGTCCAGTCAGCATCTACATAATGAAAATTACTCATAGGTGGCCTAATGATAGCTACAGGCTCAGGCATATAGTAATGGGAGGGAGACAGAGGAATTATTTATGTGCCCTATAACTTTGTCTGGGTTTTAGTAAGTACAGAATGCCTAAATATAAACCTAACTATATTTCTCTGGCCTAGTCATTTTCCAGTTACATGTTGTTTGATGGTATGCTTCTCAAATTGGTAAGTGGTACAAATTTAAGATGGGTGGCTAACCCCTCAACTGGTATATATCTTCACCAGTCCTCTATACCTTGTCTATTTGTCCTTTTCACCAACCTCCACAGATGAGGTGGTCCTTCTTCTTACCAAGGCCAACTGCTCTCCTTGTATCGTTGCTCTCATCCTCTTTTCTTTCCTCTAGCAGCTTTCCCAGGATCAGGAAAAACAAAACAAAAGCATTTGATTCAGTATAACCAAGTGTACCCTTATAGATTTTCTTTAAACAAGCCTCTTTTGTGGATGTGTTAAAATATGCATGATTCTGCAACAGGTACAAGGACCAAGGTAACTTTGTTCAACAACTTGCAGAACACTAAGTGTGTTCTAATAATCCTGCTTATTAATGTCAAGATAGACTTAAATAGGATGAGATGTAGTCACCTAAGATATTTTCTAATGTAATGGAGGGTGAGTTCAGGAGTACAGGTGATGAGTTTCTTGTCAAGGAAAAGGTCTAAATGCTTCCTCTAAGATATGGAAAAAGGAGGGGAGGATGGTCAAAGATGTAGAAGTGTTTTGAGTAGAGCCATAACTAGGTATTTTAATACCTGAAGCAAGTTCAGTTGAATAGAGAAGATGGATAGGTCTGCAGTAGGATTGCTATTGTGTGTGGTTAAATTAAACCAAATTCATATTCAGAGATTTCATGATAGCTTGCAAGGTTTAGAGACTGTGGGGGGGACTGGGGTGTTTGAAGGGTTCAAGAGTCGGGTAAGAAACAAAGATTGTGATTCAAGTACTGAACTTATTGGAAAGGAAAGAGAGTGACCTGGAGATCCTTTAACAGCAAGGATCTGAATGGCCTGGCATGAACTTTAAAGGAGGTAGGATGGTTACCTAATTATAGTGGCAAAAGAAAGTCTGAAAGTAGAAGTGGGGAGCAAAGAATATGCCAGTTCTTCTTCATGCCTGGCCTTGGAAAGGGTACTAAAAGATTTAGTGATTTCAGGAAAAAGATTTCTATGAGTACCAGAAATGGAAAGAATCTGAAAGAGATCCAGGATAAATGAGAATTTCTTTCTTTCTTTCTTTCTTTCTTTCTTTCTTTCTTTCTTTCTTTCTTTCTTTCTTTCTTTCTTTCTTTCTTTCTTTCTTTCTTTCTTTCTTTCTTTCTTTCTTTCTTTCTTTCTTTCTTTCTCTTTCTTTCTCTCTCTCTCTTTCTCTTTTTCTCTCTCTCTCTTTCTCTCTCTTTTCCTCTCTCTTTCTCTCTTCCTCCCTCCCTCCCTCCCTTCCTTCCTTCCTTCCTTCCTTCCTTCCTTCCTTCCTTCCTTCCTTCCTTTCTTTCTTTCTTTCATCTGTCTATCTATCATCTATCCATCTATTTATTTATTTATTTGGAGGGGGAAGGTAGGGCAATTGGGGTTAAGTGACTTGCCCAAGGTCACACGGCTAGTAAGTGTTAAGTGTCTGAGGCCGGATTTGAACTCAGGTCCTCCTGACTCCAGGTCTGGTGCTCTGCGCCACCTAGCCACCCCTAAATGAGAATTTATTAAATGTAAAGAAAGGCTCTGGAGGGCATGAGAGAAAGTTAGAGTAGAGGAGAATGGGCACGGTGAATGCCTAGAACAATGATTACTCTTTGTAGAGAGGAGTGTTATTACCAGTGTTGCCCATTTAAAGATAATACCTTATTCCATATTTGAGGAATTCCTTTATTGAGCCTGGATAAGTAATTAGTGTCTCTTGTCTATTCTCTACCATTTAGTAGTACTTCCTCTTTAAATGGGCAATTACGCAGTAAGGATGCCAGCATACCAAGGATGCAGAAAGACAATCCAGGCACAAGACTTATACGTTCTGGTGAGGTTTAATAAGGGTATAGGTACCATTGATAAGTTTCAAGTAGAGTGAGAACTAAGGATCTCTAGAATCTCAGCTTCTTCTAGCAGAGAGATTTATATGTGTCTGGATTTATAGATCATGTCTGACATCAATTAGATTCACCTCCTGTGATGGGAGCAATACAAGAAAGGTATATTTTGCTGTTTTCTTTTATAGTGAATGTTCTCTGATATATGTTGATGATGTCTCAGAGTTTCCCCATTTTTAGGAGTCCTAAGCTAAATAAGAGGTAGACAGACATAGGATTAGTGTATGTGACCTTTATGTGTGCTCAAGATCTTTGGTTAAGTTAGGGGCTGTGGAATCTGTATCTTTACATTCATATGACTGAGGAATGATTAAATAAATCCCTTTCCTTCCCAAATGGATGCTCATCTATAACATTATAATTTTTCTTTTGAACAAATTGATCTCTGAAGAAGGATAGCAGTGTACCAAAGAATAAAAGAGAACAAAAGGAGACATTAAATTTGGAGTGAGGAAGAAAAAGGCTATCTGTTTATGCATATGTACATGAATTATCTAATATTAGCATCTTTGCATTTATCTGGAACTCTCCTTATGCAGAAAGGGCCTTTTTAAATACAAAGCAACCTTTAAGAATAATCCTATAAGATTTATTTTATCTACTTCCTCTGCTGCATAAAGAAAAGCAGGCTTAGCAGGTAAACAGAGTCACAAATTGTTTTCTAAGTCATTGGGGATGAGAGTCAAAAAAACATGGGAGGGAAAAATACCTCAAAGCACAGCCCTGAAAATAATCAAATACAAGGTATTTTGAATAAATTCATTTAAATAAATTTAATATATTTTCCAAATGGAAAGGAAAATAAAGATTTCACACTGTACGGACATAGTTAATTGTCAAAGTAGGCTAGGAATTTTGTTATAATAAGTAACATAACAAACATATATAGGGCCAGCTAGTTGAGTAAGATTCCCTTCCCCTTCTGAAAGCAATATTCACTTTACATTAAGAATGGGAAGATGGCATTTTAACATTACAAAAGGATACTGTGGCAGTAGTTAATGACAGAGGCTGATCATGCTGTTAACACATCATCCAATGGGAGTAGACAAAGTTAGAAACTATTCCCAGTTTCCTATGTGACACACTAGGAACACTTTACCCTAGGAGGAAGTTAGGTCCAAAGAGCAGAGTGTGGTACTATGATGTCCATGGGACCCTAGGAGGCGGCAGCCTGGCAGCCTGTGGGCTGGGTGAAGGAGTAGGACCTTCCAGCATATGGAGGAGTGCAAGCATGACTATCTTTTCACATGTTGGTGCTTAGGTTCAAGCCCTGGATATCCTATCCAACACTAGTTCTTGTGATTTTGAGATATGAAGTAGGGAAAGCAGAAGGAGCCCATGGAAAATACACTCTTTTCACAGTAAAGTAGGAAGAGAGGGGAAGGAGGGAGGAAGGGAGAGAGAGACAGAGAGACAGACAGAGAGAGAGAGAGAGAGACAGAGAGAGAGAGAGAGACAGAGACAGAGACAGAGAGAGACAGACAGACAGAGAGAGAGAGAGACAGACAGAGAGACAGAGACAGACAGAGAGACAGAGACAGAGAGACAGAGACAGAGACAGAGACAGACAGAGAGACAGAGAGAGAGACAGAGACAGAGAGAGAGACAGAGACAGACAGACAGAGAGAGAGAGA
>NW_027187369.1:16812561-16822438 GCF_028583685.1 Petaurus breviceps papuanus
GAGAGAGAGAGAGAGAGAGAGAGAGAGAGAGAGAGAGAGAGAGAGAGATTGTTGGAAGGGGCATCAAGGACTTGAGAAAAGAAAGATTTGTCATAGTTACTTAGGGGATTGAGATAGTCAAGAAAGAAGAAAAGTTTTTGGTGCAGCAATGACAGCTCAGATGATATTAGATAATTTAAATTTGTAGTGGATTTAGTCAGCATAGTGATATAGCTTCTGACAGTATTTAGTAGCTTAGGAGGATAAGCAGAGAGGGTAGAGGACAGTGTATAGATGAACCAGTTATCTAGGGATTCAACACTGAAAAGAGGAAAGTGAGCTCAGAGCAGAAGTGTGCTAGGAAAGGTGGAAGGATAAGAGATTTACTTATAAGTGATAGTTATTCCTGCTTTATTAGATCTCACCTGACCTGTTTACTGTGGGTTTAATCATTTAGTCATTATTGCTTTTTTAATACTCCAGGGAATAAAAAATTCAAACTCTCCATTTATAAAACTGTCATGTCTCACAGGCCTATCTGGGAGCAGAGAGGGTACCAGTATGTTCCAGGGATAGGTGAGGGATTAAAATGTGTGTGTACGTCCAAGGTTTGAGAGAGTCAACAAGCCTGGAAGAAATAAAGCAGGCTTGGTTGGAACATGATTCTAAGATCTTGGAATCAGCAGAGCAAATACTAGCCAAAAATCCACCAATCAGTGATATACCAGATATAAAAGCTAGCCAGGAAAGCATGGTCTGAGGACAGGTGCGGTGTGTGAAAAGCCAAGAAGGATACACATGGGATGAGGTCAGGAGAACAAACAGTGGAAGAGGAGTATGGTGATTCAGATAATGATCAGCTCAAGGCAACATCATTTGATGGCGGGAGTCTGCTAACTGCTCTCCTCTGCTCCCACCCAACACTGCAGCTGTGGGCTCACACAAACATATTTAATACCTTGAGCCAAGCCGAGCTTATGTCTGTATAGACATGGTAACTTGGATGTGTGGGCTTATTTATGGTTGTGCTATTCTAAAGGGACCTAAAAATGTGTATCACTAAGACAGAGCCAGAGAAAATGAGAATGGAAATTTCAGTCTTGGTTCCTACTACATTCCTTTTTGCTACTGGGCATGGTTTAGCAGGAAAAATAGTCACCATTGTTTTCCTTTTTTTCTTTTTTATTCATTTTGGATCAGGGAAGGTAGGGCAATTGGGGTTAAGTGACTTGCTCAAGGTCACATGGCTAGTAAGTGTTAAGTGTCTGAAGCTGAATTTGAACTCAGGTCCTCCTGACTCCAGGGCCAGTGCTGTATTCACTGCAACACCTAGCTGCCCCAGTCAGTGTTGTTTTTCACAGGTATGTAACCTCAGATTATTCCCAAATAGTGTTGTTAACTCTGCCTAGACCCTGGAGTAGCATCACCTCAGTCACATGAGAGACCCTGAGGGGAAACACCCTCTTCATCGCACTTTCCCGGCTGCTTTTTTACAAATTTCAATGGAAAGGCAGTCATTCAGGGATCCATGAACTCCACAGCCTATGCTCTCTCTGCTTCCTCTTCTCTTTCTTCACACTTCCTCTGTCAGCAGAGTAATTGTAAAGGGATGCTCCACTATGCCAGCAAGGATTCTGTCTAGTCCCTTGTTTTAGAATCTCAGCTTACCAAAGCTCCATTGGGTGGAAATCCTTCCACATACTGTCAACGCAAACAACCACCCCTGCTGTCTTCCTGTGCCTATGATTCCACAGCCTTACATCTGCTGCTTTACTAATGCTTCTGATTTGCTCATGCCATACACAGATGCAGCTAAACATGCAAAGTGGGAACAGAAGCATTTATTAAGTTTTTTTTAAGATTTTCATCAGAAATGGCCAACTAACTGAGGCATAAAAAAGACTTTTGGTTTGCATCATTCAAAAATTATAATATTTAATAATTAATATAATAATTAAACAAGATAGAAGAGTCACAGCCAGTTAGTGGTTAATCCAATGAGAATGAAATGATTTGGGAGGATTCCAAGGTTGGTATATGGGTCAACAGTACAATATGACCTTCAAAACAATGAATATAATGTTAAGTTTCAATAAGAGATGTAGCTTCTAGGTTGGATAGGTGAAAAAGCCACTCTACTCTCTTCTGGTTGGTCAGACAGCAAACATTTATTAAGCACCTGCAAAGCACCGTGTTAAGATCATGTTTGTTCGGTTATGGGCATCACATTTTCAGAAAGACAGTGATAAAATGGAGAACATTCATGGGAGCAGGCAGAATGATGCTGGGCCTCAAGAGCAAGGCCCAGGGGGCTCATTTGAAGGAACTTAGGGATGGGTAGCCAGCAGTAACGAAGACTCCAAGGGAACACAGTAGCTTTCTTCAAGTATTTGAAGGGCTGTAGTGTGGAAGGGGAATTTATCCCCTGAGGACAGAACTAGGAGCAAAGAATCCAAGTTGTAAGAAAGCAGCTAGCCAGGCTAGCTAGACTTGAAAGAGTATGGAGGGAGTAAAGTATTAGAAGACTGAAAATGTAGGGGAAGGGTCTAGGTTGTGAAGAACTTATAGTGCCCAAGATAGGAATTTATATTTGATCTTGGAATTAATAAGGAGCCATTGGAATTTATTGAGTAAAGAGGTGGTGTAGATTTATATTTTAGGAAAATAACTTTGGCTGTTGTGTGGAGAATAGATTGGATTGAGGTAAAACTTGAAGGAGAGAGTTTAATTAGAAGGCTTTTGCAACAGTCGAGGTGAAAATCTTTGAGAGCCTGAACTAGAGTGGTTGGTGTCTCTGTGAGTGGAATAAAGAGGTATGCAATTGATGATGAGGAGCAAAATTGTAAGCTATGTGGCATGATTGAATACGGAGATTCAGTGAGTCAAGGATGACACTGAGGTTGCCAGCTTGAGTGTTTGGGAGTATCTGGTGCCCCCAGCTGTAGAAGGGATATTTTAAAGAGAGGTTTAGAGAAAGGAGGGACAATAATGAGTTCAGTTTCAAACAAATTAAGTTTGAGATGCCTATGGATATTCAATTTGAAATGTCCAGTAGGCAGTGGTGATGAATGACTAGAGTTGAGGACAGAAACTATGGCTGGACAAATAGGGCTGGAAATCATCACATAGAGATGATAATTGAACTCATGGCAGCTGATGAGATCAAGTGGAAGACTGTAAAGAAAAAATGAGAAGGGGGTTGAAGAAGAACCGTAAGGGCCACCCATGATCAGTTGGCAGGATATGGATGATGAACCAGCAAAGCAGACTGAGAAGGAATGGTCAGGCAAGTGGGAGGAGGTTAAGCAAATGAAATGAATGTAATAGAAACTCAGAGAGGCAAGAAGTTTATGGAGAAGGAGGCCCGCAGTGTCCAAGGCTGAAGAAAGATCAAGGCAGCACAAGGATGGTGGGAAAAGACAATTAGTTTTGCCCACTAAGATTTGCCATTGATTAATCTGGAGAGACTTATTTCAGTTGAAAGTTAGGGTAAAAAACAAATTGCAGAAGATTTTGAGGAGAGTAAGGCAGTGAAGACACTAAGTACAGATGATTTTTCAAAGAATTTAGCTGAAAATGGGAGGAAAGATGTAGTGCAATAGCTGGTGGGCATGGTAGGGTGTAGTGAGGATTCTTTTAATGGGGGTGACTTGAACAGCAGGAAAAGAACAAGGAGATCGGGAAGGATTTATTATAGGGAATGTGGATGATGGTGGGGGCAACATGCTTGGAAAGATGGAAGGATGCATATAGGATTGTGTAAAGCTGGTGGTATGTTAGGACATAAAGGAGCCCAGGTCCTTTACAAACATCTTTGTAAAACTCTAAAATATCACTAGAAGGAACGTTGATAAAGGAAACCAGAGAAACAGCTATAAACGTGTCCATCCTTTCCATGGCTGTGCAGAAAGTCTGCCAGAATCCCACAGAAGCCCTGAGCAGAGGTAAGCCAGGGTAGATGGAAGGCCAAGTGCAAAGCAGTCTGTTCTCACAGCAGGAGACACGGCCAGACAATTCCTGCAGAAGATGGGGCCTAGTCTTAACTTAAATGGAAACATATGATAATTACAGTAGATGCTGTTCTGAGAATTATGTAAGCCCTTGTATAAGAAAAAGCCTCTTTAATAACTGTCCTAACAAATGATGAGGAAGAAGTATTAGAGGTAATTCTCTATTGCATACTAGCCTGTGCTCACAACTGACCTTCAAGTATGTATGATTTGGTCTTGTTATTTAAAATCCATTTTAAATGGCTACAGACAAAACTCTTTGCAGGTGGATGATTGAATTGATGGAGGGTGAAGTAGGTAACTGATGATTTATTATGTAAAAAGTCAGTTGAAGTTTCTGTATCTTAAGCTCCAGTACAGGGAGGTTCCTCTTTGTTGTACTCTTGTTTCTGGAAGTCTCCCTATGCACAATAGATTTTATACGAGCAGTATCTTCTCCAGAGTTGTCTGACACAATAACTCTCAATACCAGTAACTCTCTTCTTCTTTGTCCAGCTGCATAGATCCTTTGAGCCAAGAGAGGAGCTCTGTAAGTAACCGTTACTTTCAAGTCACTGGGGAGACCCTGATGCATACTTGGGAGATGTTTACAGCTCTGAGCACCATCGAATGAAGTAAATTACACCTTGGGATGACAACAGAGATGCCTGCTCATGAGATTTGCTGATGACCCAAAGCCAAGAATGTACTATCAGGTCAGTATCCAAAAAGGGTTCAGTAAAATAATGAGATAAAATCAAATAGGGACAAATGTAGTGTCGTGAGTTTGGGTTTAAAAATCGACAGTAACAAGTACATGATAGAGGAAGCATAGGCAGACAAGAATTTTTGTGGAAAGAAAGAAAATGACCTGGACTTTCAGGGTACCTACAAATGCAATATGCATCAGCAGTATGACAGGTCAGTTAAAGAAGCTAATACATTAAGAGAGACTTGGTGTCCAGGAGAGATGCCAGTGATAATCTAGTTGTCCGCTACACTGATTAGATCATAGCCACAATATTGTATTCCTTTCTGAATACCACTTTTCTAGGCAGGATATTGAGAAGCTAGAGAGCATTGAAAGGAAGGTGCTTAGGCTAGTAATGGACTTTCACTTCATGCCATGCAAAAGGTGTGTGAAGAAAATTAGGATATTTAGCATGGGATTCTTAGGAGGCACATTTAGACATGGTGTCGGGAAAAAAACTGCCCTCAAAGTAAAGCTCTCCAAAAGTGGGATAAACTGCCTCAGGAGGCAATCTGCCAGTCAACTTGTTGGGCTCTTTGTAAAAATTCTTATTGTTTAGGTGTAAATGGGACTGACTCTCCTCTGAGTTCCTGTAATTCTGTGACATACAGTAAGGATAAAAGTGCTCCAAGGAATCTTCAGTCAAGAGATGCCAGAGAGCTGCTTATTTGTCATCACATAGACACTTCCTACATCATTAAGTGCTTGACCTCCTCTTTATTTTAGAAGAGTTCTAATTATGATGAAGCATGTGGATGCAAAGAGAAAAGACGAGCAATCTGTCTGGATGTTTGGTTTACTGGATGTCATGCCATTTTGTATATGTCCAATGTCACTCTGCATTTCATTTTTCATCTGGGAATCTGGTATTTGTATGGAAAAAGCTGTGTCTGAGTGTCCATAAGTATTAACAGTGAGACTCATAGTAAGTTAGTACATTATTGATTTAGAATTGAAAGGGACGTTAGAAGGTCATTTAATCCATCACCTTCATTTTATAGATGAAGAAACAAAGACACACAGAGTTTAAGTAATTTGCCCATTGTAGAAAGTGGCAAAGCCAGGATTCTACACCATTCCCTTATTTTTTTAGGTCTAGAAATTTATTCTCTGAGAAAAGTTTCCAGGCTCACAAAGCTACTTAGAGAGTGTCAGGATGCTTAAAAGATTTTCTTTCAAACTCTTTTTCAGTTTAAGCTGTAACAAGGTCTTTGGGTTTTGTACAGATTTTTAATTGGTTGAGTATTTTTTTTAAACTAGATTGAGCTTTCAATCAGAGCTATTTGGATATTTTGGTTATTCTTCCAGGGCATAATTCAGCTCTTCTGTGTTAAGACCCTGACTTGAAGGAGAGAGATGTTTTGTGCCTAGAATGAATAAAATTAAGCTTTAAAAGAGTTTCTTTAAATATTTAAAGAGCAGTGGGCATTCATCTCTTACTTATAAGCCTGAAAGCCTTTTACCACAGAGTAGAAATGATGGAAACTCAGAGCCATTTTTTGTTATACATTAAGTCAGGTTAACAAGGTAAAATGTAGTCCTTGTAGATTGTGTTATGCTTCACTATTGCATGGTACATTGATCCAGGAATGACATGAAAATTGTACTCTAAGTATTGTGGTAAGGTACTTGATTGTTCATGGTTGGAGCTTAGAAAATTAAATCTCTTCCCATCCTCCTTCTCTCTCCATCTCCCCCTTCCCCCTCCCCACCCTGCTTTCTCTTTTCCTTTTTATTGCTTCTTCCTTCAAAACCAAACCCAGGTTATAGTGAATTAAGTCAAAGTGCTTGGTGATTGTCTGTTGTTCTCAACGCGGACCATGGCATCAGGAGGGCATGGCCATGACTTGCAAGTAAATTGGATTTAAGTGAGGGAGGGCTGTGTAAAGTCACCATTCTCACTCTCTCCTCCAAGCACCATCTGGGTCCACTCAAAGTGGTAGAAGAGCTGTGAGTAAAGAATTATGAAATTTAAGCCAGGAAATTTATAACAAAAAGATAAAGAAAATTGATGTCAGTTATGATATATGTTTTATGGTATAGCCCTTTAAATTTGTTAAAGCACAGTGTAATGGAAAGAGAATGGGATTAAGAGTTAGGAGACCTCTATAGTCCTTCCTTCCTCTTCCCCTTTTCTTCTCTCTTTGTTTTCCCCATCCTCTTTCCTTCTCTGTCAAATATCCCTGTTGTGGATAGGCAGTGAGTACTATTAAAAAGGAAGCAGAGGGGGGTGGAGCCAAGATGGCGGAGTAGAAGCAGGACCTTCCCGCGGCTCCAGCTTCCATCTTCCCCAATCCATGTAAAAAGGGGACTCTAAACAAACTTTGGAGCTGCAGAACCCACAAAATGACACAGAGAAGCTAACCTCCCACTGAGGACAGCCCAGCAGGAATCCAGCTCAGCGCTCTGGGAGCCGAGCCCAGCCCCATGCACTAGGCTTTAGCCCCAGGGCGGGCCTGACCAGCCCCTGGCCAGCCTGAGGGACTCCAGATCAGCAGCAGCAGTGGCAGTTTCCAGATTTATAAACACATAGATGCAAAGGATAAAGTGAGAGGCCAGTGCAGTCTGGACTTTGGGACAAGTAAGTGGGAGTGCCTGGCATTTACCCCCAGGGTGAAAAGCCTCTGGAACGCCGGCACAGGCACCCAGTGCCATTTGGCAGCTTCAGCTCCTGGCCTGCAGAGTGTAGGGGGACCTAGTACCAGTCTGAGGGGTAATTGCTCTTGCTTTAACCTGCTTGGATCGGGATTGAAGTCTAGGGTGGAGGTCGTGGGGTGTGTATCCAGCTTGCCAGAGAGTGTGGAGACCACAGAGAGGGCACCCATCTAATACCTCTGGCAGCTGAGAAAACCCCAGCATTTGGGACGAAAACTCCCCTGTCTGGTGGCAGAGGCCTACTGTGGCAAAAAGCCCAAAAGTCAAGTAATTGAGTGGCAAAATGAGCAGGCAAAGGAAACAAAGCAGACAGAAGGTTCCAACGTTACACTCCTATTTTGGGGACAAGAAGGAGCAAGGCATGGAACAGAAGGAAAACAGTGAAGTCAGAACTCCTGCACCAAAAGCTTCAAAGGAAAATATAAGGTGGTTACAGGCCATAGAGGACCTTAAGAAGCAGATAAGAGAAGAGGAGGAAAAATTGGGAAGAGAAATGAGAACAATGCAAGAAAATTATGAAATGAGAGTCAACAGCCTGACTGAGGAAAATAATACCTTAAAAAACAGACTGACTCAAATGGCAAAGGAGGCTCATAAAGGCAATGAGGAGAAGAATGCCTTAAAAAGCCAAATTTGCCAGATGGAAAAAGAATCTCAAAAGCTCAATGAAGAGAATCATTGCTTCAGAATTAGATTGGAGCAAATGGAAGCTAATGACTTTATGAGAAATCAAGATGCTGTTAAACAGATCCAAACAAATGAAAGAATAGAAGGCAATGTGAAATATCTCATGGGAAAAACCACTGACCTGGAAAATAGATCCAGGAGAGATAATTTAAAAATTATTTGTCTACCTGAAAGCCATGACCAAAGTAAGAACCTACAAATCATCCTCCAGGAAGTTCTCAAAGAAAACTGCAGTGATGTTTTAGTGCCAGAGGGCAAAATAGAGGTTGAAAGAATGCACTGATCACCTCCTGAAAAAGATCCCAAAAAGAAAACTCCTAGGAATATTATAGCCAGTTCCAGAATCCCCAGATTAAGGAGAAAATATTACAAGCAGCCAGAAAGAAACAATTTGAATATTGTGGAAATGCAATCAGGATAACCCAGGATCTGGCAGCTTCTACACTGAGGGATTGAAGGGCTTGGAATATGATATTCTGGAGGGCAAAGGAGCTGGAATTAAAACCAAGAGTCACCTACCCAGCAAAACTGAGTATCATGTTTCAGGGGAAAATATGGTTATTCAGTGGAATAGAGGACTTTCAAGCATTCTTGCTTAAAAAACCAGAGTTGAATAGAAAATTTGACATTCAGATACAAAGAAGCAAGAGAAGCATGAGAAGGTAAACAGGCAAAAGAAATCATAAGGAACTTATCAAAGTTGAACTATTAACATTCCTACATGGAAAAACAATAATTGTAACTTATGAAACTTTTCTCAGTAGTTAAAGGTAATTCTAAAGTAAGTTAAAGTTAATTCTATATATGAGGGTATATGGGCATATGAATACATATGTGAATGTGTGTATATATGTTTACAGGTACACATAGATAGAGGGCACAGGACCATTTTAACAGGAAGGGATGATACTTAAAAGGTGAAATTAAGAGGTGAGAGGAATATAATGGGAGGAGATGGGGAGAGACAGATTGGGGTAAACTCTCTCATACAGAAGAGTCAAAGGAAAGTGGTTACAATGGAGGGGAAGAATAGGAGGGCAAAAGGGAATAGGTCAACCTTATTCCTATTGAATCTGGCTTGAGGAGGGAGTGAAATACGCACTAAATAGGGTATCTCATCCTCCAGGAGAATAGGGGGGAAGGGGATGAGAGGGGGGATGATGGAAGGGAGGGCAGGCTTGGGGGGAGGGAAGTTGGAACCAATGATAATGTGATAACAATCATCAAAAGTTTCTTTTTTTTTAGGTAACTTGATGGACTCAACTTTTGAAAAGGGACGGGGTCAAAGTAGAGAATAGAACAAGTGGGAGGTGGGAAAGGAGGGAGGGAAATACAGTCAGTCTTTTATAATATATCTACTATGTTATTGTTTTGCATTAGCCACCCATATGCAACCTATATTGAACTGTTTATCTTCCCAGTAAGGGTGGGTAACAAGGAAGGAAGGGAATGAATCTGAAATTGAAAGTTTTAAAATCAAATATTCAAATATACATATGTGTGTATATATATATGTGTGTGTGTATAATATATATATGTATGTATATAATATATATACATATATATTATTAATACCATCTTACATGTAATTGGGAAATAAGATATATAGGCACTGAGGCATAGAGATCCACTGGAAACGTCTAAAGGGGTATGGGAGAAAATATGGGAGAGAGCAGATTGGAGGAGGGGATATCCTGTGGGACTGCTATTTTGGGGCGGTGGGTAGGGGAAAAACAGGGAGAAAATTTGTAACTCAAAATCTGGCAGAAACGAATGATGTAAATCAGAAGTTAATAAAGCATTAAAAAAAAAAAAG
>NW_027187369.1:16822538-16878112 GCF_028583685.1 Petaurus breviceps papuanus
GCCCCAGACCTTTTCTAGGTCTTCTTTTCCCTATCTTAAATCCCCATCGCTCTGATGTTGGGCTTCAACCTTGTAAGAAAAATGCATAGTGTATCCTGAGAATGCTGTGCAGACCAGTCTGAGATCTAGGCTATCAACAGTTGCCTGATTTCATAGTATTCTTCCATTGTATTAAAGAAGGCCCCTGTGATGCTAAACTTCTAAATGGAGATTGGCATATTCCTGTAGGGAGTGACATTGGAAAAAGGGAACATCCCTATAATGCTCTATAAAATCAGGAAATCTCCAGGGAGCATATTAAGCTTCAGAGTGAGTGTGGTATATGGATAGAGTGTGAGATTTGGAGTTCACAAGACCTAGGTTCGAGTCCTCACTCTGACACTAGGTAGGTGACTCTTAGTAAGTCTGCTATAAGCTTCAGTTTTCTTCTGTGTAAAACAGGGCTAATATCTGTAGTACCTTGCATCATGGACTTGTTGTGAAGTTTAAATGAAATAAAGTATGAAAAGCACTCTGAAAGGTTGGGCACACTAAATAAAGGTGAGTTATTTATATTAATTATTTCCCTTACTTATCAATATATGGATGCTTTAGCTTTAGCATATGTATAGCCAATGGAGAGTTAAAGTGGATACATCTTCAACATTTTTCAGGGAATTTAACTTTACTTGTAGGGTTTCTTAACCTTTTTTCTGTTTCAGACCCCCTTGGCAGTCTGTGTAAGGAAGTATATGGCAACCTTGTCAGAATAGTGTTTTTAAATGCATAAAATAAAATACATTAAATTACAGAAGGAACCAATGATAATGTGATAACAATCATCAAAAGTTTTTTTTAAAGTAACTTAATGTAATGTTTTTTAAAGTAACTTTTAAAGTAACTGATGTTAAAACTTTCTTAGTTTTTTCTTTCAATATGTGGGTTTATAAAACCAATTTTACTTAATTATGATAACTTCACTTGACATGTAAATAGCTTGAGCTCATCCAAAATAAGGGTTATTACATAGTCATCAGAACGTTTATGTAAGCAAACTTTTAAAAAAAATGCACTCTTGTATTCGTGGTGAATATGCATTTAAAATACATGTCATAATTATAAAATGTCAAAAGCACCATCTTGAAGAGCATAGTAGACATCACAGAGAATGAATGATGCAGCATTCAGAAGCTATTTCCCGTGGCGGTATGAGGGGAAATGAGATGTGGAAGCAAAAGAGAGAGGAAGATATTGCCAAAATAAAGTGGTGTACAATTTCGAATAAATAGTTCCTTTGTGTGTTTTTAAAAATTTTATATGATGTGAAAATGATATTTTAAAAAGCCCTTTAAAAAGATCAAGTAAATGTTCTTCAAGCAATTAATGATATGAAAACATTTAATGGCAAAAGTGTTTTAACCACGAAAAATGTCACCTTTCCTTAAGAGTCTTTCTAAACATTTAAATGTAATTCTCTGCTTTGATAGTAGTTCCTCTTTGCTCCACGAGATAATCTTCAGACTCCTTAGTTTTTCAAGGCTCTCTCCTGTCTTATTTTTTTCTTATTCTCCTACTAGTACCTTTATTCCAGGCCAAACCATATCATTTTTCATTCCATGAATATAACTTGCTCTTTCCTAACATCATGCCTTTCTATTCTCCTAAAATGCCTTTTCTCTTTACCCTGTTTCCCCCTGTTGAAATTCTATCACTCCTGGAAGGCCTTGCTTGGTGACTTCTTCTCTATGAAGCCTTTTTTCTCTACCCTACCTGAAAGTGGATTTTAGTTGGGACTTAAAGGACATCAGGGAGATCAGTAGTTGGAGTGGAGAAAGAGCATTCCAGGTATGGGTGACAGCCTGAGAAAATTCTTGTAACTGAAAGACTGAGTGTCTTGTTTGTGCAATAGCCAGGAGGCCAATGTCACTGAATTGAGGAGTAAATATTGGAGAGTTAGGTGTGAGAAGGTTGGAAAGTTGGGGAGGGGCTGGGTTATGGAGGGCTTCTAATGCCAAACAAAGAATTTCATATTTGTACCTGAAGGCAACAGGCCTTCAAGAAACTGGAGTTTATTGAGTAGAGAGGTAAGATTATGAGACCTGCATTTTAGGCAAATCACGTTAGTGGATAATGGGGAATTGATTGACATGACTTGAGGCAGGCAGTCCCACCTTTAGGTGTGAGGTGATGAGGACCTGCTCTAGAATGGTGGCAGTGTCACAGGAGAGAAGGGGGCTTATTCAAGAGATATTGCAAAGATAAAATAAAATCAACAAACTTTAACAACAGCTTCCATATGGGGGTGGTGGCGAGAGATTCTGAAGAATCCAAGATGGCTCCTAGGTTGTAAGCCTGGGAGGATGTGTTGCCCTCTATGGTAATAGGGAAGTTAGGAGGTAGGGAGGGTTTAGGGGAGAAGATAAGGAATTCTCTTCTGGGCTTGTTGAGTTTAAGTTATCTAATGGATATTCAGCTAGAGATGTCTGAAAGGCAGTTGGAGATATGACACTAGAGGTCAACAGAGAGGTCAGGAGTGGGATAGGTAGATTTGAGAATTATCAGCATAAAGATAGTCATTTAATCCATGGGAGCTGATGTTCACCAAGTAAAGTAGAATAGAGGGAGAAGATACAGTGGCCCAGACCAAAATCCTAAGGGATACCTTCACTTAGAGGACATGAAAGAAGGATCCAGCAAATGACACAGAGATGGAGCAATCAGATAGATAAGAGGAAAACCAAGAGAAGATGTTGTCCCTAGGTCATAGAGAGAAGAGAATATCAAGGAGGAGTGATCAGTGGTATAGAAGCCTGGACAGGAGGCAGAGACAAAATGGCAGAGTAAAGGCATAAACTTAGCGTGGGCTCCGCTTTCAACCACCTCTAATACCTGTAAAAAATGACTCTAAACAAATTTTAAAGCTGCAGAACCTACAAAGAGACAGAGAGAAACAAATCTGTCCCTGAAGGTAGCCTGGCAGGCTGACAGGAAAGGTGTATTGCAGTGTGCTGGGAGCTGAGTGCAGTCCCCAGTGAGCCACAGTCCTGGCCCCAGGGTGGCCTTGACCAGCTCCCAGACCCACCAGAGCAGACTTCAGGAGAGTGAATCACCAGAAGCTATGGCAGTTTCCAGACTCCTCAACCTATGAAAGCCAAAGAAAAAATAAAAGGTCAGTCAGGAACTGTGTTGTAAGTGTGAAGGAGCAGCACAGTCTGGCCCCTGTCCCTGGGACAAGAAGTGGCAGAGGTACGACAATGCCACATGGCTATTTCCAGAGCTCCTGGCCTGCAGATCATAGGGGGACCAAGCAACCATTCAGAGGGTAATTCCTTTTGCTTTGACCTGCCTGGATATGGATCATGGTCTTGGGTGGTGGTCCTGGGGTGTGTGTCCAGTAAGCCAGAGCTTGTGGAGGCTGTAGAGAGGACACCCAACTAATAGCTCCAGCAGCTGTGAAAACCCAGGAATTTGGGACAAAGCTCTTTCCTTTCTATAAGCAGAGTTCTACTATGGCAAAGAGCTCAAAAGTCAAGTAATTGGCAGGATGAGGAAGTGCAATTAGATCATACAATCCTTTTTTGGGGGACAAAAAGGATCAAAGCATGGAAGTGGAGGAGGACAATGAAGTCAGAACTCCCATATCAAAAGCTTCCAAGAAAAATATGAATTGATCACAGGCCATGGAGGAGCTCAAGAAGGATTTTGAAAATGAAATAAGAGAAGGGGAGGACAAACTGGGAAGAGAAATGAGAATGATGCAAGAAAATCATGAAAAGCAAGTCACCAGCCTGCTAAAGGAGCCCCCCAAATACACTGAAGAAAATAACACCTTTAAACGTAGACTAACTCAAATGGCAAAAGAGGTCCAAAAAGCTAATGAGGAGAAGAATGCCTTAAAAAGCCAAATTGGCCAGATGGAAAAGCAATTTCAAAAACTCACTGAAGAGAATAATTCCTTCAAAATTAGATTGGAGCAATTGGAAGCTAATGATTTTATGAGAAATCAAGATACTATAAAACAGATCCAAATAAATGAAAAAAAAATAGAAGGCAATGTGAAATATCTCATTGGAAAAACCACGAACCTGGAAAATAGATCCAGGAGAAATAATTTAAAAATTAATGAACTACCTGAAAGCCATGATCAAAAAAGAATCTAGAAATCATCCTTCAGGAAATTATCGAACAAAAAACTGTCCTGATATTCTAGAACCAGAGGGCAAAATAGAAATTGAAAGAATTTACCAATCACCTCTTGACAAATATCACAAAAAGAAAACTTCTAGGAATATCATAGCCAAATTCCAGAGTTCCCAGGTCAAGGAGAAAATATTACAAGCAGCCAAGAAGGAACAATTTGAGTATTGTGGAAACACAATCAGGATAACACAAGATCTAGCAGCTTCTACATTAAGGGATTGAAAGACTTGGAATATGATATTCTGGAGGTCAAAGGAGCTAGGATAAAAACGAAGAATTACCTACCCAGCAAAATTGAGTATAATGCTTCAGGGGAAAATATGGTCATTCAATGAAATAGAGGATTTTCAAGCATTCTTGATGAAAAAACCAGAGCTGAACAGAAAATTTGATTTTCAAATCCAAGAAGCAAGAGAAACACGACAAGGTACACAGGAAAAGAAATCATAAGAAACTTATTAAACTTGAACTTTTTACATTCCTACATGGAAAAACAGTAATTGTAACTCATGAGACTTTTCTCAATGTGAGGATAGTTAAAGGGAATATATATGTATATATGTATACATATATATATATTTATAGGAGGATATATGTATGTATAAATATACATTTGAATGTGTGCATATGTGTGTACATGTATACATAGAAGGCACAGGATGGGTTGAATATGATGGGATCATATGTTTTTTTTTTCTTTATTAATTTGTTTGATTTGAGTTTACAAGATTCAGTACCCCTGTTATTTGAGTTTCAAATTTTCTCCCCTTGCCTCCCTTTTCCTCCCTGCCCATGGCGGCATGCAATCAGGTATAGGATCTGTAGATACTTTCACATTAGACATTGGATAGGTTGAAAAGAAGGATTGTAACAGATGTAATGAACAGTGGGAAAGAGGAAACCAAACCAAACAAGAAAGAGAAAGATAGCAGGTAATTTGATTCAATCTGCATTCACACTCTGTTCTTTCTCTGAATGTAGACATCTCTCTCCATCATGAGTCTTTTGGAGTTTACTTATAGCCCTGAATTTCTGAGAAGAGTCTGGTCTATTAAAGTTGGTCATTACACATATATTGTATCTGTAATGGTGGACAAATTTTTCCTGGTTCTGCTCTTCTCATTCAGCATCAGTACGTATAAGCCTCTCCAGGTAGATATGAAGTCCATATGCTCTTTGTTTCTCATGGCGCAATAGTATTCCATTACATTCATATACCATAACTTGTTTAGCCATTCCCCAATTGATGGACATGTTCTTAATTAACAATTCTTTGCCACCGCAAATAGAGCAGCTATAAATATTTTTGTACATATGGGTCTTCCTTCCACTTCTGTATAATCTCTTTATGTTACAATCCTAGAAGTGGTATTGCTGGGTCAAAGGATATGATATTACTTATAGCCCTTTGGGCATAGTTCCAGATTGCTCTCCAGAATGGTTGAATAAGTTCACAACTCCACCAGCAATGTACTAGTGTTCCAATTTTTCCACATCCTCTCCAGCATTTATCATTTTCCTGTTTTGTCATCTTAGCCAATCTGACCAGTTAGATGTGCTACCTTAGAATTGTTGTGATTTCAATTTCTCTAATAAGTAATGTTTTAGAGCATTTTTTCACATCCTTATAAATATCTTCAATTTCTTCCTCTGAGAACTATCTGTTCATATCCTGTGACCATTTATCAATTCGGGAATGACTTGTATTCTTATAGATTTTACTCAGTTCTTTGTATATTTTAGAAATGAGGCCTTTGTCAGAGACATTGATTGTAAAAATTCTTTCCCAGTTTCCCACTTCCATATTAATTTTGGTTTCATTGGCTTTGTTTGTGCAGAAGCTTTTCAGTTGAATATAATCAAAGTTATCCATTTTGAATTTTATAATGCTCTCTAATTCTTGTTTGGTCATGAAATCTTTCCCTCTTCATAAATCTGACAGGTAAACTATTCCTTGCTTTCCGATATTGCTTACAGTATCATCCTTTATACCTAGATCACTCACCCATTTAGACTTAATTTTGGTATACAGTGTTAGATAATGTTCTGTGCCCATTTTCTACCATACTATATTCCAGTTTTCCCAGCAATTTTTGTCAAATAGTGGGTTCTTATCCCCAAAACTGGGGTCTTTGGGTTTATCAGAGTAGATTATTATAGTCATTGACTGCTGAGTCTTGTTTACCCAATCTATTCCATTGATCCACTGATCTTTCTCAGCCAGTACCAAGTAGTTTTGATGACTGCTGCTTTATAATACATATTAAAATCTGGTATAGCTAGACCACCTTCCCTAGCATTTCTTTTCCTTAATACCCTTAATATTCTGGACCTTTTTTTCTTCCAAATGAATTTTGTTACGATTTTTCCTAGGTTTATAAAGTAATTTTTTTTGGTAAATTGATTGGTATGGCACTAAATATATAATTTAATTTAGGTAAAATTGTCATTTGTATCATATTAGCTCAACCCAGCCTTGAGCAATTGATGTTTTTCCACTTAGTTACATCTGACTTTATTTGTGTGGAAAGGGTTTTGTAGTTTTGTTCATATCTGTCCTGGGTTTGTTTTGGCAGGTAGATTCCCAAATATTTTATAATGTCTACAGTAACTTTAAATGGGATTTCTCTTTCTATTTCTTGCTGTTGGATTTCATTAGTAATATACAGGAATGCTGAGGATTTATGTGGGTTTATTTTATGTTCTGGTACTTTGACAAATTTATTTATTGTCTCAAGTAAAGTTTTTTACTTGATTCTTTAGGATTCCCTGAATATATCATCATATCATGCACAAAGAGTGATAACTTGGTCTCTTCTGTGCCTAATTTGGTTTCTTTGATTTCTTTTTCTTCTCTAATTGCTGTTGCTAACATTTTTTTTTACCAGATTGAATAAGAGGGGTGATAGTGGACACCCTTGTTTCACCCCTGATCTTATTGGAAATGCTTCTAGCTTACTCATTACATATAATACTTGCTGATGCCTTTAAACAGATGCTGCTTATTATTTTATGGAAAAAAACTCAATTCCTATACTTTCTAGTTTTTTTTAAGCAATCGGGGTTAAGTAACTTGCTCAAGGTTACACGGCCAGTTATTTCTGGGTGTGGTGCTGACTGTCTGAGCCCGGGATTCGATCTCCAGGTCATCCCGACACTGGAGCCGGTGCTCTTACTCGCTGTACTACCTGGCCTCCCCCCTAGTGTTTTTAATAGAATGGATGTTGTGCTTTGTCAAAAGCCTTTTCTGCATCTGTTGAGATAACCATGTAGTTTCTGCTAGTTTTATTGTTAATATGATCAATTATACTGATGGTTTTCCTAATATTAAACCATCCTTGGATTCCTGAAATAAATCCTACCCGATCAAAGTGTATTATTCTTGTGATAAGTTGCTGTAGGTTTTTTGCTAATATTTTATTTAAAATTTTTGCATCTATATTCATGGGGGAAAATGGTCTATAATTTTCTTTCTTTGTTTTATCTATTCTTGATTTAGGTATCAATACCATGTTTGTGTCATAAAAAGAATTTGGTAGAATTCCTTCTTCACTAATTTTCCCAAATTGTTTGTAGAGTATTGAAATTAATTGTTCTTTAAATGTTGCATAGAATTTACTAGTAAATCTGTCTGGCCCTGGAGATTTTTTCCTCAGGAGTTCACTGATGGCTTGTTCAATTTCTTTCTCCGCGATGGGGTTATTTAAGTAATTTACTTCCTCTTCAGTTAATCTTGGCAACTTATATTTTTGTAAATAGTCATCTATTTCACTAAAATTGTCAAATTTATATGCATATAATTTGGCAAAATAATTCTTAATTATTTTTTTTAATTTCCTCTTCATTCGAGGTAGATTCACCCTTTTCATTTTTGATACACATAATTTGGTTTTCTTCTTTCTTTTTTTATCATATTGGCTAAGAGTCTGTCATTTTTAGTGTTTTTTCATATAACCACCTCTTAGTTTTATTTATTAATTCATTAGTTTTCTTAATTTCAATTTTATTAATCTCTCCTTTGGTTTTCAGTATTTCTAATTTAGTATTGCAGATTTTCCATTTGTTCTTTTTCTAGCTTTTTCAATTGCATGCCCAATTCATTGACCTCCTTTTTCTCTAATTTATTTGTGTATGCACTCAGGGATATAAAACTACCCCTAAGAACTGCTTTTTTTGTATCCCACAAATTTTGATATGTTGTCTCATTATTGTCATTCTCTTGAATGAAGTTACTGATTGTTTCTATGATTTCTTGTTTGACCCACTCATTCTTTTGGATTAAATTGTTTAGTTTCCAATTAGTTTTTAGTCTGTCTTTCCATGGCCCTTTATTGCATATGATTTTTATTGCATCATGATCTGAGAATGATGCACTTAGTATTTCTGCCTTTCTGCACTGAAGTGTGAGGTTTTTATATCCTAGTACATGGTCAATTTTTGTGTATGTGCCATGTACCACTGAGAAGAAGGGATATTCCTTTTTATCCCCTTTCAGTTTTCTCCAAAGATATATCATATCTACCCTCTCTAAAATTCTATTCACCTCCTTAACTTCTTTCTTGTTTATTTTGAGGTTGGATTTATCAAGTTCATAGAGAGGGAGCTTAAGGTACCCCACTAGTATAATTTTGCTCTCTATTTCTTCCTCTATTTCCCTTACCTTCTCCTTTAGGAATTTGGATGCTATACCACTGGGTGCATATATTATAAGTAATGATATTGCTTAATTCTTGATGGTGCCTTTTAGCAGGATATAGTTTTCTTCCTTATCTCTTTTAATTAGATCAATTTTTGCATTATCTGAGATAAGTATTGCTACTCCTGCTTTTTTACTTTAGCTGAGGCATGATATATTTTACTCCAGCCTTTTCCCTTTACCCTGTTTGTATCACTCTGTTTCAGATGTGTTTCTTGTAAGCAGCATATTGTAGGATCATGGTTTTTAATCCATTCTGTTATCCATTCTTTGTTTTATGAGGGAGTTCATTCCATTCACATTCACAGTAATGATTACTATCTGTCTCTTCCCCTCCATCCTATTCCCTCCCCTGTTTATGCTTATATTTTTCTCCCCTTCTCCTTTCCTCTTCTTAAGAATTTTCCTTTGGACCACCACCTCCTTCAGTATTCCCTTCTTATCAGCCCCTTCCCTTTTCCTCCCCTTCCCCCTTACTTCTTCCCTCCCTTCTAACCACCCCCCCCTTTTGTAGCCCTTCCCCCCTTCTCCTGCCTGTAGGATATTTTAATACTTAACATAGTATGTTATTTCTTCTTTGCTCCAAGAATGACAAGAACAATTCTCATGCGAAGCTCCTCCCCCTCCCTTCTTTCTCTCTATTATGATACACTTTGCGTCTCTTCTCCATAGAGTCCTATGGTTAACTGATTATGTTATTCCCTCCTTGCATTAGAACCAATGAAGGAAAAGCTCATATAAAAGTCATCTCCCCCTCTTCTTTTCCTCTGCTATATTGTTTGTATGCCTCTTTGTGTGGCATAATTTACCCTTTTCCACTTCATTCATTTCTCTTCTTCCATTGCAGTCCCTTTGTAGCACTTAATAAGCTTTTTTAATCGTTATCTTGTGTAATTTATACTCATGCCCTCTACTTGTTTATAAACAGTTTGCTCTTATTAAATAACAGGGTGTGTGTGTGTGTGTGTGTGTGTGTGTGTGTGTGTGTGTTTTCCTTGTTTGCCTTTCTATGTCTCTCTTGTGTCTCATAATTGGAGGTTGAATTTTCCATTGAGCTCTGGCTTTTTCATCAGGAAGGTCTGGAAATTTGTTATATCATTGAATGACCAGCTCCTTGCCTGGAAGAATATGTTAATTTTGCTGGGTAGGTGATGCTTGGTTGTAACTAGAGCTCTTTTGCCTTGCAAAATGTTGTATTTCACTTCTTCTGATCTTTCAGTGTAGAGACTGCCAAATCCTGTGCAATACTCACTGTTGTTCCTCGATATTTGAATTGTTTCTTTCTGGACGCTTGAAGTATTTTCTCCTTTACCTGGTAGTTCTCGAGTTTGGCCACAACATTTTGAGGACTTTTCAACATGGGATCTCTTTAAGCAGGTGTCCAGTGGATTCTCTTGATTTCTATTTTACCCTCAGGTTCTAGTATCTCAGGGCAGTTTTCGTTGATGAGCTCTTGAAGTACCTTGTCCAGGCTTATTTCTTCATCATGATTTTCTGGTAGGCCTATGATTCTCAGATTATCTGTCCTGGATCTGTTTTCCAGGTCAGTTATTTTTTCATTGAGATATTTTACCTCTTTTTCTAACTTTTTCTTTCTTTATGTTTTGTTTTATTAATTCTTGGTTCCTCCTAGAATTATTCGCTTCAATTTGGTTGATTCTAGTTTTTAGTGAATTATTTTCCTCCCTTAGTTTCTGGAGCTCCTTTTCCATATCACACATTTTTTCTTTTTAAGAAGCTGTTTTCTTCATTGTAATGTTTTTCTAATTTTGCGATTTTGATTTTAAAAGAATTATTCATTTTGTCTTCTATCTCTCTCATTTGGTTTTCAAAGTTCCTTTTGAGCTTATCTAGGGATGCTTTCTGTGCTTGAGATCAGTTCCCTGTTGAGGCTTCAGCTGTGGATGTGGAGTCAACACTGTCTCCCTCTGAATTTGGTTACTCCCTCTTATGATAGTAGGCCTCCAGAGTCTTTGTTTTTGCAGTCTGCTTTCTACCCATTTTGAGGCGGGGCAGGAACCTAGCCCTTCCTTTAGGGTTCCCAAACCTTTACCATTTAAGGTTTTGCCCTGGGGCAATAATTACTATGTTTTCAGGGTCAGAGGGGGAGATTGGAACAGCCAGGGTTCACTCTGCCATCCTGGTCCCTGGAGGTCCAGATAGGGGCTTTTTAAATTTCTGAGCTATGGATTGGTAGTCCCAGGATGAGTTGCTGCCCCTGCCAGGGGCCCTGCATTTGATTCTTACCATGCACCGTCCAGTCCCAGCCCTTTGTTGATAGACCTGGCAACGTCTCTTGTGGTTGGTGGGTCGACTTGCCGCCATGTTGACCAGGCCTTGTGCCATTGTCCAGGCCTGCCTCTTGATGGGATAATATCTTAAAAAAAATTAAGAGGTGAGAGAGGAATATATTGGGAGAAGGAGAAAGTGAGAGATAGAATAGGGTAAATTATCTCGTATAAATGAGGCAAGAGAAAACTGTAACAGTGGAGGGGAAGAGCAGAAAGGTGAAAGGGAATGGCACAAACTTACTCTCATTGAATTTGGCTTAAGGAGGGAATAACATACACATTCTATTGCGTGTCTCATGCTATAGGAAAGCAGGGTGGAATGGGATAAGGGCGAGGGTGATAGAAGGAGGGCAGATTTGGGGAGAGGGTCATTAGAAGCAAACACTTTTGAAAAGGGACAGGGTCAAAGTAGAAAATAGAATAAGTGTGGCGCAGGATAGGATGAAGGGAAATATAGTTAGACTTTCACAGTATAACTACAATGGAAATGTTTTGTGTAGCTACACATGTACAACCTATGTTTAATTGGTTGTCTTCCCAGTGGGGGTAGGTGAGGAGGGAAGAAGGGAAAGACTCTGGAAAGACTCAAAGTTTCAAAAAAGAAATGTTAATGCATGTTACATGCTACTGGGAAATAAGATATATAGGCACTGGTGTATAGAAATTCATCTTGCCCTACTAGAAAGTTGCGGGGGGGGGGGATGGGTGAGGTTATAAGAGAGAAAAGATTGGGGGCAGGGGTATTCAGTAGGCTCTCTATTTTGGGGTGGGGGATAGGGGAGAGACAGGGAGAAAAATTTGTAACTCAAAATCTTGTGGAAATGAATGTTGAAAACTAAAAATGAACAAATAAATTGGAAAAAATTAAAAAGGCTGGACAGAGGTCCACGAGAATGTGGATTGAGAAAAGGCCACTGTATTTGGTGACTAAGAGATTATTAGTAATTTTGGAGAAATCAATTTCAGTGGAATGATAAGGTCAGAAGCCAGACTGTAAGGGTTTAAAAAGAGAGTGAGCAGAGAGAAAGTACCTACTTTTTTTGAGGTATTTGGCTACAAGATGTGGAAGAGATATGGAATGATAGCCAGCAGAAATTGAAAGAGCAAAATGAGGATTTTTTTCCGACCAGGAAAATCAGGATAGAGGAGACATGAGAACATATGTAGGCAGTAGGGAAGGAGCCACTATACTGTGAGGATTTTAAAAAAGGGGATGACAGATGGAGCAGTCTATTGGAATAGATGAAATAGAATGGGATTACTGAGCAGGTAGAAGGATTAGCCTTGGTAAGGAGTAAGGCCACCTAAAGACAGCTAGGTTGCACAGTGCATAGAGTTCTGGACTTATAATTCGAAAGACTCATTTCCTGAATTAAAATCCAGCCTCAGATACATCTTAGCTGTGAGACCCTGGGCAAGTCATTTAACCCTGTTTCCCTCAATTTCCTTATATGTAAAATGAACTTGAGAAGTAAATGACAAACTACTCCACTATCTTTGCCAAGAAAACCCCAGATGGGATCACGAACAGTCAGACACAACTGAAAATGACTCAACAGCAAGGCCACCTCATCATGTGAGATAGGGGTAAAGAAGAAGAGAATGGAAGAAGTCACCTGAGTAATCAGAGATGATAAAGAGGAGAGAGGAGAGGACCTACGTATTGTATCAATTTGAAGCTTCTCTTGGTATGCAATGTGAGATATTAGACTAAACCTTATTTCTGCCAGGCTGCTTTTCCATTTTCTCTGCAGATTTTGTCAGATGCTGAATCCTTATTTCAGTAGCTGTGGTCTTTGCCCTTATTGAACATTAGGCTACTAGATTCATTTGATTCTGTATATTGTATATTAAATCTGTTACACTCATCAACCTTTTTGTTTTTAGTCAATAAGATAATTTTGTGATCTTATTACTTAGTCAATAAGTAATCATTTGAATGATATACCTTGCGATCTAGTACTGCTATGCCCTTTCCCACATTTTTCCTTTATTTCTCTTGGGATATTTGAACTTTTGTTACTCTTGAGGAACTTCTTTAAGGTAAGACAAAATACCACCTAACATTTAGGGGTAGATTGTGGTTATTAATTCTCTAATTAAATTAACTATTAATTTGTTGTCTTTGCTACCCCCATGAGATCTGTAGATCTAGATGAAAACACCCATCATAGTGAATCCCGTGTAAAGGATTTACAGAAGGATATGGACAAGAAGGCAATAGATCTATTACAGTCAGGATCTGTAGCAGGAATGTCCACACTAATGAGTTCACAAACTATCAAAGTATCCTTTTTGTTTAATTACTTTCTGTCATGCCTCTCTGGGAGGGGGCCCAATCCAAAGAAGGTTGTTCCCAACCTTCTTATTCTTTCTCCCTACAAAATAGTAGAGTATTTCTTCTACAAGCTGGTTAGGAAAGAAGGCTGTGCAAATATACAGAGGGTATAAAGCCCCGGTAGGATTTTCCCATGTTGGCCAACTTGCCGAACCTTCTGTTTGACTCCTGCCTCTGTTCTTTTGTCCAGGTTGTTTTCCATGTGTGGAATGCTTGCCTTCTTCACCTTGTTTTATGCAATATGTTTCTCTTTTCCATACTCAGCTCTGCTATACTCTCCTGCACATGCTCTTTCTGAATACCCCACAATAATTTGTGCTTCCTCCAAAATTACTTTGTATATATTTTCCTTTGATTATGTGTATGTTGTTCTACCTCTCCCCATCATACCTGGCATAGTTCCTGGCACATAGTAGTCACTTATTCTATGTAGTTGAACTAAATTCAGATAAAATGCTCAAAGATGAAGCTCTTTAAAGCACTTCCATTAAAAGTTTTTTAAATAATATTTTATTTTTCCCAAATTCCTTGTAAAAGCAATTTTTAACATTTATTGTAAAATTTTTGAGTTCAGAATCTTCTTTCTTCTTTCCTCCTTTCCACCCTGCCCCCAAGCATAGTAACCAGTTTAATAGTTGTGTGACTCTGGACAAGTCACTTCACTCTTTGCCTTGATTTCCCCATCTGTAAAATGAGTTAGAGAAGGAAATGGCAAACCACACCAGTTTCTTTGGCAAGAAAACCCCAAATGGGGTCAGGAAGAACTAGACATGACTGAAACAAATGAACAGCAGTATTAACAGCAGCAGCAGCAACAACATACTACTGAAGTTACAAGTTTGTATTTCATGGTCCCTTCACTGCGGTGTGGTATCCTACAAAAAGTCTGGGGATCTGTACTGTCAGTTTTGACACTAACTAGCTTAGGTAAGTTATTCTCCCTCCTTTTCCTTATCTGTACAATGGGAGCTAGGAAGTACAACACTCATAAGTTTGCTTCCAGCTCTAACATTATATAGTTCTATTCTCTATATTTATTTTGAAAACTAAACGAAATTAAATTAGTTGTATTTTTTTTAAATGTTGTGACTGACTTCTGAGAAAAGGAAAGGTATCCAAGAGTATTTCCAAACCAGGTTTTAGAATTGCTGCTTAACCAGTGACTGATAAGGAATTGTATACACAACACAGTCCTTTTCCACATAGGTTATATTTTTCCTAGAGCTCAATTAAAATTCAAAGCCCATGCAGTTGAAATGCCAAACAGGGCTTGAGCTAGAAATCTCTGCTTAAAATTAATAACTCAAAAGGAAGAAATTCCTCATTTTCTTTTCATCAGCAGTCAACGTCAATGATTAAAATTTAATGAGGGTTTTTTTCCCTCAGTTAATTTCTTTGCAATTCAGAAGTTCTGAAACATTGGGTTAAAGAAGTTTCTGCCTTAGAAGTATATTGTCTAAAGAACCATTATGCGATGCTGAGTTTGGAGAGATGAAAGCCAGACGTGAAGAATCTACTGACAAGTAGAACAGGCGTCAGCTCTGCAGCAGACAGCATTTTCTAATAGGTATTTGAATAACCAGCTCCAAGAACAATGACCTACAAACTCATTATAAGCATTGTCTCACAATTCTTTGACCTGTCAAAGACACAGGTCACTAATTAGTGATCCTAGGTTCAGTTCGGTCTAGTAAGACAAGACCAATCAGATTGATGTATTTAATATCAACATCAGTAGTATCTATTGCATAGGTGACCTCTAAAGTCCCTTTTAGCCCCTTATATCTTATGAGCTCTATGATCATGGGCAAGTTAATTTAATTCTCTGAGTTTTAATTTCCTCATTTGTCAAGTAGAATGAATACTCTCTACAGTAGAGGTTCTTATCCTTTGCTGTCTGCTGGGTCCCTTTGGCAGTATGGTGAAGCCTATGCATCCTTTCTCAGAATAATGCTTTGAAATGCATAAAGTAAAATACCTAGGATCACAATGGAAGGAAGCACATCATACTGAAACACAGTTATCAAAATATTTTAAAAATATTCAGGTAAAACACTCCAGCTCTACAGGCATTGTATCTCAGTGGCAAGAAGACTGGTCTTTGAGTGAAGCAGATGTGAGTCCAGTCTGGCAGGCACTGGCTTTGTGACCCATGGCAAAGCACTTACCTCTCAGGGTCCAGGCAGCTAGCCCTCTGAGACTCTAACGGGTCCAGAAGTTAGCTGCTGATCTGTACTGGCAAGAGAGTTTTTTTCCCTGGAGTGTTACCTATATCTGAAAGAAGTTCAAATTCAGAATCAAAGTACTTGTACCATCTCTTTTACAAGTCTGTTGTGAGAAGATACTTTGTAAACTCTAGAGCAATGTGCACATTTGTTATTCCAGGTCTGTCAGTCTCTGATTTTCGAAGTTAAGCACTGGAGAAATTCACCATCTTGGAATCTTCAAAGTGACACAGCTTCAGCAGAAGCTTGTAGAAAGAGGGGACACCATTTGACTTAGAGCTTTACCAGGTAAGACTTTGAGCATTGCTAGTAAATCTCAGGCTACCGGCCAGGGCTTCTGAGTTCAGGCATTCCTAAGCCAAGAGGACTCACTTTAGTTTTTGAAATATCCCTCACGTTCATTCACTTTAATTCCACAGATATCTCTTTAGCTAGGGATTGAGGCAGTCAAGACAAAAAAAGAAACAATCCATGTCTTTAAGGGACTTGATATATGCTTTACTGGGAAAGTACGTGTGAATTCAGCCTCTGCTGATTTAGTATATAAGTTTGGTTCCAACTGCAGGAGGGATATCCATCATGACCCATAATCAAAAGGCTCTTCAACATTTCTCTGGGACCTTATCTATTTATAAACTGCTGTGTTAACACATGTTCTTTTTTCCTTCTACCTTATTCTTCCCAATCTCATTATTACTTTCCTGCTGTATCCTAGGGAAGTCATCATGTTTATGACTCACATTATTAAATTGATGACTCCAGGTATCCAAATATAGAGGATTTTCTTCTGGGGGAATATAGGAAGATGCTGTTTTCCCATAAAAATAAAGACCATAAAAAGGAGTTTTTACTTATCTGTAATTAATGATTATTTCATCCTTGGGTCAGCTTAGTCTAATAGAGGCACCACTTGGCTGACACTCACAGAGGCTGGAGACCTGCCCTGCTCCCATTTTTGAGCTCAGGCACTGTGATTATAGAGAAGGTTATTGTTAGAGGGCCCTTCCCCTAATTAGTGGGATAAGATTTCATTTCTTCATACCTATGGACTCACTAACAAACCTCCTCCTTGCATCCTAGAGATGATGTTACTTTTGGGCTCAAGTTTAAGACCTACCCAAAAAGGTGTAGTAGGAAAAGAGGTACTCAGTGTGCAATATTAATTGGGTATGGACCAAGTAGTTTATTATAAGAGAGAAAATGGTAAGTCATGTCAAGTCAGGAAGTCCTTATTTTTTTTAAAGCAATTGGGGTTAAGTAACTTGCTCAAGGTTACATGGCCAGTTATTTCTGGGTGTGGTTCTAAGTATCTGAGCCCAGATTTGATCCCCAGGTCATCCTGACACTGGGGCCAGTGCTGTTACTCTCTGTGCTACCTGGCCATCCCAACAGGAAGTACTTTTTAAGTACCTACTGTGTGCCAAGCATTGAGCTAAGTACTGGAGATAAAAAGAAAGGGGGAAAAACCAATTCTTGCCTTCAAGGAGCTCAGAATCTAATGGAGAAGACAAGAAGCAAACAAGTATGTATAAAAAAGATATATGCAAGATAAATTGGAGAAAATCACAGAGAGAAGGTGTGAGCATTAAAGGGAAACTGGAAAAGACTTCTTGAAGGAAGTGGGGTTTTAGCTGAGACATAGACAATTGCCTTTCCAAAGAGAAGGTCCACCTACTCATGTGAGTCAAGGGAGAACAAGTGCATAGTTGGGAAAGGCATTTGAGTGATACAAAATGAAGAGGAAGTGATAGGAGGAAGCTCTTGGTGAATGGCCTCAGTTTATTTTATAGAAGTACAAGGCAAAGTTGACAGGTTAGGGGATAGGGCAGAGAGAGTCATGGAAGGTTTGGAGAGGGATGAAAAAAAATTGAAAAATTTTTCCAAACTGTGAGTGAAAGAGTAAATAAATCAGTTAAGAAGGTGTAAGAAGATAGCCTTGTGGTTATGAGAGTCCCATGGAGATTATTTAACTTAAATTTGTAGTGAACCCAAGCAGTATAGTTTTATGCTTTTCTCAAATTTCATTAAACAGCATGCAAAAAGTAGTGAAGACTTCTGATCATAGGAGTAATCCAAGGCTGGGACTTCACAAGGCAAGATAAGTAAGGAGTTAAAAGGCAAGGAGCTTAAGATTTGAATGTGTTCACTTAGAGCTGAATATGGGGAAAGGAGAAGAGTGTAGCCAGTGTAGGGATGATGGTTTGGGGAAAAGTACTGAGGGATGGAATGATTGGCAGTCACACTAAGGATGAATAATAGGGTTAGTTTTTAAACCAGAGGAAAGGTAGAAAGATACCAGGAATGTTGCTAAGCAGTAAAGGCATTACAGTGCACATTAATAGTAACAACCTATACGTATGGTAGCCTAGCTGTCTGATGTAGAAGCTTCCCCTGTCATCAACCACTGTGACAGGCACTGTTATTGCTATTGTATGCATAGATAGTACCATTGATGCTGCAAACCTCCAGATCTTAAAAAAACCCCAAGGTCACCTGGACACTTATAGCTATAGGTTGCTGTTTGGTCACCTATTTGGCAACAAAAATATCAACAAAGTGGTCCTATCCTAGGTCTGTGCTTGCTTAGTCAAGACATGGGCTCAGATCAGCCACCCTGTTTGTCTTAGTTTTTCATCTGTAAAATGGGCTGGAGAAGGAAATGGCAAACCACTCCAGTATCTTTGCCGGAAAAATCCCAAGTTGAGTCACCAAGAGTTGGACACAACTGAAACAACAAAACAAAAACAAACAAAAGGTGCTTTAACTAGATTTGGGGATTTCATCTATTAGAAGGGTTCTCAGTGTTTTTGAATTTGGTACTTTTTGCCCAGTAATTGTACTGACACATTGATATAGTAAAAATTAGTCCAAGAGATAGGTCAACAAACCCCAATACTTTTCTCCATTAAAAAAAAAAGCACAAACAATACAAATGCATCAGGCAGCCTTGTTTGTCAGTACCATACAGTTGAATGAATGGTCTGTTGATATGGTTTGTTAGTACATATATTTTGGAGAGACACTGGAGGTAGATAATAGTAAGTTAGGTCAAGAAATGAACAGGATGAAAACAAAAGGCTATATTGCATTTTGGAAATAGCACAGAGCTCTCAAGGACAACAAGCTAAAACAATAACTGATCTTTTAAACATAATTTTTATTTCATTGATGCTATGCAGTTGGGATTCATGGACCTCTGCAGTCTTTAAAGAATCAAAATTGAGGGTATCCCAAAGGACTGTGAAGAGACACATGATGAATGTAAATAGGCTGCAGAATAGACAGATATAAGATAGAAACTGTGCTAGATTTGGAATCAGGAATACTGAGTTCAAATCTTGCTTCTGACACCAGCTATGTGATCCTGAACACTGGACTTCTATTTCCTCATTAGGAAAATGAGATTGTCAAACTCAGTGACCTTTAAGGTACCTTTCAGGTCTCAATCTTTGATCTTATGATCCTAAGAATATAGCTAATTCTATGGAATTAAAGGACCTTTAGTGGTCTTCTCATATACATGACTGAGAGATATCTCATTGTTTAGAAGTTTGGACACTGAACTCTGAAGCTATGTCTTATCATACGTGTCATCTTAGAGTTTGGTAGAGTTTTACACAGAAACACCTTGACATTGTTGGACATTGAATATACATCTCCTAAGATTTGTATGTGTTAACCAAAGAGTATTTACTTACTAACTAGAGTTAGACCTAGTAACAGAGTCTGTATTTATCAGTAGAACAGTAATTAATGTTTGGCCTAATGAATATGTATTGATTACATTTGATCATATAATTTACAAGAAAATGAGGTAGCAAAAATGTTGTGATAAAGAAAACCAGATGAAATATTTGCACAAATTGAATTCTCTGTCAAGATATATTATATTATAGTCTTCATTTATTGGAATGAGTTGAAGGGGAGGATATTATTACAATTGGGATGAAAATGCTCAATTTAACTTTTTTTTGGTAAAATGTTAAAGTGGGTAATCATCAATTCACTTGATAGTCACAATAGTGACATTAATCATAATGATTTAATTCAATGATAATGTGGATATAAGATGCAGTTTCAGAAATTCTAACTTAATTTACCAAATAATTAGCATAATGTCCTTGGAAAAATTGGCCTCTAGTCCTGAACAATATTTTAAATGGTAAAAAATGTTAATTTGATTGGTGCTACAATAATAAGATAGAACATTATAGTATTCATCTAGATGTAATGAGCAATTTCACTGTAATTTGCAATTTTATAATAGAGTTTGGGGAGATTTGATTTTTTGTTTAACTTTGCAGAAATTAAAAATAAAATATAATAATTTAGTAACAGTACAGAGCATGATAAATAATGATATTATTTCATAGATGAATCTGAAATACATTAATTTTAATTAATGTATTTTCTTTCATATTGTATATATGTATTTAGATATAAAAATATAATTGTTCAGTTATACTATGGTGAACTTATCATTTATTTTGGAGATTGAGTACTTAGAGTCAAAAAAATATTAAAATGCATAACTACAATTATGGCGAGGTGACCAGGGCTTTCTTATGCTGACGTGGATGGGGTTGAGTAGGAAAGCTTCCATCCTTCTCTGTCCCTCAGTCTTCTGCTATTAGAATATAGTGGGTTACTACCCACAAAGTGTTCTGCTGCTTTCTTAGTGCAGGCCTTCTCTGCTGCTATACCTTTCGACATGTCCCCAGGAGATGGAAGGCTAGAGATCCTTGGCTCTTAGCCACCATCCACCTCCCTTCTCAACTGAATTTGCCTGAGTTGTCAGAATGGGAAAGGAACTGAAAGAAAAAATTCCTTCTACATACATTTGGGGGAATATAAGGCCCAAAGAAGGGAAAGTACTTGGCTAATACATAGTTATTGAGTTACTGTAAGAGCCAAGAAGTTAGCAAGGTCTCTTGAGTCCACTTTTCCCTCGGCTGCACAACTCAGTATTTAGCAAATGAGAAGAGATTTTAGTTAGAATATGAGTTTTTTGTTTGCCATAAGAATAATTTTAATTTTATGGATTTTCATTTAATTTAGTGAGCTGAATCTTTTCCTCAAAAGCATATATTTGCAGTTGATGATATGTTTATAGTCATAAGTAGAAATTTAATTTTTGTTGTTAGTTGTTAGCAGTCACTTATTATCAGATATTATCCCTAAATTCAAACATTATTAAAAATATAAATTGGATGTTTTCTTCTCCAGTGATATAAGCCTGCATACGTCACACTGAATTAAATGGTAACATGGCAAAATAAAGATGGGATTGAAAGGAGGCCTAATTAAAAATTCGATTTAAAAAAGGAATTTAATGACTATCCTTTGAGATTGATAGAAATACAGTAAATCATAGGCTCCTTGAGGACAATAACTGTGTCCTTATTTTCTTTGTATCCTAAGTGCCTCAAACATACTAGGTGCTTAATAAGTGTTAGATGAATTGAATTAAATTGGAATTCGTTGAGGAAATATTTTAACATCTAAAGTTAGTGGATTCACATTACAAACTTGTAATTATGTGCCCATTGTCAGTTAATTGAATAGTTAGGAAGAACCTTAGAAATTGATCTAATAATTTAAGGCCAAAAGTGTTTTCATTAAAATATTATTTTCACTTTCTGCATTTTTCAACAACAAAATATCAATTGAGTACACTCATAAAACTCTATAAAGGTGACATCACTCCATATTTTTTAGGCTTAGGTGTACAAATAATGATGTCAGGAGGCTATTTATGTCTTCCTAGTGACTCTTCTAGCAGCTAATTAGAATATTGTTCCACCAAATAAGGAGTCAGAGGAAGGATTTGGTGTGGATGGCCATCGTTCAATAGCAAAGAATTTATTAAGCGCCTACTGTGTGACATTGTGCACTGTGTTAGGCCCAGGAAGGCCAAGACAATAGTGAAGTTGTCCCTGCCCTCTAGTGACTTAGAAAGTTTTTTTAAGCAGGAAAGAGGATGTTTACATAAATTAACAATTTCATAATTTTTTTCTTAGATCAGACCTGTCACTTCATGAGTGTAGGAAGCTCCAAGTGGGAAAAATCCTTCTACTAATGCAGGTCCACACTTCTTCTGAAACTTGAAGTCTTAGAGATCTGGTAAAGGCTTGAGAGGTTGAGTGACTTGTCCAGGGACCTAGTTCTTCCCCCCTGAGCCAGGTCAAAATGTCTAGAAAAAGTTCTTCCCTGAGAGTAAGTGGGTGCTTTGGCTCCTCCACTGAATAAATGCCAGTTTGTTAATTCAAAGCAACAGGGAAGTAATTTATTCCAGAATCTTGGAAGAATTGCAGTGTTAAGTCCCTGAAAAACTTTTGCTATAAACACCATTGTGTCTGATATATTGAAGTTACTGAATCAAATGCTAGAAGGCTCTAATCTCCTCTCTCCAGGGATCTGACACCTGATTTGGGATTTTTGTTCATCCCAGCTGCAATATCACTCGTCACCTATCACTTACAGATGGAAATGATATGTAAATCAGCCTATGGCTGTCACACTTTCTGTACACACAAGAAAGTATCACTAACATTTTATTTCTAGTCCATTTTCTGGAATTGTATGAATATTATACGTGACTGACTTTTACAATGAGATTGGAATTTCTATGATAAGTGCATGTTTGGTAGGGCTAAAGACCAAAGGCAAGCAGAGCCACTGAGAACTCCAGGGGGAGTGAAACCTTCAATTACAAATTGAGCTTAGGAGGTTCTACAGTTATAGGGATGAGGGGGAAGGTAAAGAAGAGTCTTCTTCAACCAGGGATTCATCAAGTACTTGTTCTTAAAAGACCTGCCAGACAGAATATACATTAGGCTGAATGTATAAGATAGCATAGTATCAACCTAGATAGGAATAGGTAGATCAGGGGTGGGGAATCTGTGGCCTCAAGGACACAAGTGACCCTCTAGGTCCTTAAGTGCAGCCCTTTGAATCAAAACTTCAATGAGCAAATACCCTTAATAAAATGATTTGTCCTGTAAAATTTGGACTCAGTCAAAAGGCTGCATCTGAGGACCTAGAAGGCCACATGAGGCCTCGAGGTCATGAGTTCCCCACCCCTGGGGTAGAGACTGAGTGAGGACAAGAACTAATAGACAAACCACAGAAGGGAAGAGGAAGCTCTGAAAGACCACACTCAAGTATCGTAACTGGGAAATTGGAGGCCAGAGGAAGAAGGAAATCTGGCAAATCTAAGGGGTATGGTAGAAGAGCTGAACTTGGGTATGACAGCTGCAGCAGGTGAGAGGGAAGAAGTTTGACTCACGGCCACTATGTGTTTTCTTTTTTCTTTCTTTCTTTTCTTTTTGCAGGGCAGTTAGGGTTAAGTGACTTGCCCAAGGTCACATGGCTAGTTTTTGTGTTTAGTGTCTGAGGTCAGATCTGAACTCAGGTCCTCCTGACTCCAGGGCTGGAGCTCTATTCAATGCTCCGCCTAGTCACCCCAACACTATATGTTTTCTATAATAAGGTAGAGCTATAAGCAGGGAAGCTAAGGAATGGTGCTACATCTCTTAGAGGGAAGAAGCAAATTCTAAGACACAACTGTAGGCATCCTCTAAATTTAGACACCTCAAGACACCACTTTAGTGGAGACCAAAGTTAGTTTTTGAAACTTGTCACTTTTCCCTTTGGTTTACCTTAGACCCCTCCCTGTTTTACCTCTAGAAATTGGCAGTAAGCTTTTAGAGAGAAAAAAAAAAGAGAGAAAACGTGTGCTTACTCTACAGAAAGTGAGAAGGGAGCTATGATTGAGGAAAACCAAACAAACCAAACAAGGATGAGCAAGTTCAGAAGCTCATGGAATAATCACAGTAACTGACTCAGCATTGAGCCATGTCTTAAGGAGGCAGCTAGGTGGTGCCATAGTGCATAGAGTGCTGGGCCTGGAGTCAGGAAGACCTGAGGTCAGATATGGCCTAGGACACTTTCCTAGCTGTGTGACTATGGCCAAGTCACTTAACCTCTTTGCTTTGGTTTCCTCAACTGTAAAATGGGGAAATAATAGCAGCTGCTTCTCATGGTTATTGTGAGGATCAAATGAAGCAGTATTTGTTCAAGCTCTCAGCACAGTGTTTGGCACACAGTAGACTCTTTTTAAGGAATTTTAAAGTGACAGGAAGTCTAGCCTAGCAGAGTCAAAGAACAACAAACCAATTAATCATGGTCTGGTTTATACATTTAGCATGAATATAGGTGTGCCTAGAGCCGGAATTCTTAACCTTCCTTGTGTCCTGGACTGCTTGGGCAGTCAGATGATACCCTGTGGATCTCTTCGGAGAGTAATGTTTCTAAATGTATAAATAAAAAAAAATAGGATTACATATCTATATGTATATATTTGTATATAACATACATATAAATATATAATTGTATATATACATATATACCCTCCTTACACATGTACACACACAATTTATGCATGTTTTTAAAATAAGATCATATACTTCAGGTTAAGACTTCTAGCCTAGAGGACCTGTTGAGTGTGCTTACACACCCTGCAAAGGTGCATACTTTCTAGGCATGCCTATGACTATGAAGATCAACCATTTACTTCATTAAGTAAGATCCTACAAGCATATTACAATTGCCCTTCCTCCTGTCTGTCTCAGAGTCCTTGTCTTTATTCAAAACTCAGCTTATATGCCACCTACTCTGGGAAGACTTCTTCAGCCTTCCCAGAAGTCATGATCTGCCCCTCCTCAATTTTCCTTGCAGTGTATTTATGTGTATATATGCTGTGTTCTAGACAAGTACAGGGTTTTTGGTTTGCTTTTTTTCTCCCCAGCTGCTAGCATAATGCCTGGCACATAGCATGTTCCTAATAAATGCTTATTGAATTGAAATTATTGAACTATAAGTCTGGGTCATTATGCTAAGTGAATAACATCAAATTCCTATATAATCAGTTGGATCTATGGTCATAACAATATGGGTATACCCTGAAGTGATGCCTCCATATCTCATGTAGTTCTTTTTTATATGCTCACATGGGGTTGTCCCCCCAAACGATAAGGGCCCATCCCACTTTTTCCTAATATCAGAACTCTTCTTGGCACCTGATCAATCACAGAGTTAAAAATTACATTCTCTACCAAAGCTTTTGTTTCACCGTTTCTGGTCTGTAATGTGCTGCAGCTTGGTCCTACCGGCTGCTTGTGTCTCCAGTGCCCTTTAAGTGTTTGACCTCAGGCCTTCAACAATTATAACATCCTATGACTCAGAGCTCTACAAGGTTACCAGAAGAATATTGGTGTTAAAAAGAAGGGTCTCTGTTCTAAGGACAAGTTTACGGTCCTTAAAAATAGTGGTGTCAAACTCAAATAGAAACTGATCCCTTTAGAGAGCACATTGACTTAGAAAACTATAAATTAACAATAATTTAATTTAATAATAATTTAATAAAATAGATTTAAAAATACAACATGGATAAACATTTTTAGCACCAGTGCAATATTTACAGCACCCAAGACTACGATAAAGACCATGACTATAAATATCGCATGACATTCAATTGCAAGATATACCAAACTCTCCAGATTGAGGATAGAACTGAAGCATTTATTTAGACACCAGAAAACTGAATCCCAAAACCAGTAAGCCAGTGCCCTCATAGTACCAAAGATATTCAGAAGCCATAATAACACTGAGAGGCAGAGCATCTTTCAACTTTCCCACAAACTAATACAAGATCAAGATCTACTCAAGAGCCTATCTGACTCCTTGCATGAGCGTCCTCTCTCCCCCACTGTCTCACTAGCTCTGACTACCAGCTTCCTGTGGGCTCTGCTTCCATCAGCAAATATCTTCCATCACAGGCTCCATCTGATTACATTCAACCTATTAAGGGGCAGAGTTTACTTTCAAAGTAGGGGAGGTCTTCAAACTTCTCCCTAGGTCTATTAAGGGGCAGGAAAGATCTTTAAATTCCCATTCTCATTATATCATTTCCCACTATATATATATATGCACATACGTAGCACTTTTTTGAGGCTATTTGGGGTTAAGTGACTTGCCCAAGGTCACATGGCTAGTTTTTGTGTTCAGTGTCTGAGGTTGAATTTGAACTCAGGTTCTCCTGATTCCAGAGCCAGTGTTCTGTTATTCACTGCAACACCTAGCCACTCCTCCCCACTTATATTTTAATCTGGTCCCTAATACACTGGGGAGTTTTACTGCATTTTGAGGCCTATTATAATAAGAAAACTTTGCAATTTTCCAAAGAAAACATACCCAACATTTCTCTTTTTAATAAATTCTGGATTCAGGGACGGCTAGGTGCCATAGTGAATAGAGCACCAGCCCTGGAGTCAGGAGGACCCAAGTACAAATCTGGCCTCGGACACTTGACACAATTACTAGCTGTGTGACTTTGGGCAAGTCACAACCCCAATTGCCCCCCCCCAAAAAAAGCAAAAAAATACATTCTGGGCTCAACTCATTGTCCATTTGTAGTGTCTATGTAAGAAATATAGGAATTAGAGAGAAATTATTTATATTAAATAAATTGCACTAAGACTTTTAGGATACCCTGGATAGATACACACATACGTAGATACATGCAGTCAGTCAACAAATATTTATTTACTACAGAGAAAGTAGCATAGGAGCTGAACCTTGAAAGCATGGATTCTGAGTTGGAGATATAAGGAAGGAAGCCTTTGAGGAGCTCACATTCTAATGGCAGGTGTACCATGTTAAAAATGCACATACAAGTTATATGGAGAGTAAATGGAAGGTGATTTCTGAAGAGCGGGAGGCACTGAGTGGGAGTATGGAGGGATAGAAAAGACCTGCAATAGATGGGACTTGAGGTGAACATGGAAGCAAAGAGGAGGGGAGGGAAGGAGGAGAGAAAGGGAGAAGAGGAGGCAGCAGAATTCCAGGCTTGGGAGCCAACATGTAATGTCACAAAATTAGAAGATAAAGTATTATTTGGGAAATGGCGAGAATTCCAGTATTGCTGAGTTATAAAGTATGTGAATGGAAGTAAAGTGTAATACCACTGGAAAAGAAAGAAGGGACCATGGTATAAAAGGCAAATTTAAAAGTCAAAGGATGTGATATTTGATCCTAGAGATACTAGGGAGGTGTTGGAATGATAAATGTTGAATATGTAGTTGGTCATGTACAACTGGCACTCAGCAGAAAGACTAGGGTTAGATAGACAGCCATATGGACAGAGATGATAATTAAACATCTAAACTGATGAAGTTACCAAATTAGAAAGGATATGAAGAAAACAAAAAGAAGGTCCAGGACAGAGCCTTGAATGAAAATGAGGAGATGTATATGAGTGATATTATGAAAATAGAATCAAGACTTGGCAACAGATTCTATATGTGAACTTAGGTGACTGTAAAGAAGGTGTTATTCCTGATAGCAATATAGAGAGGTGAAGCTAAGATGATGGAATAGCAGGAAGAATTAAAACACAACTCCCCTAACATAACTTCTCCACAAAGACTGAGAAAATATTCCTGACTAAATTCCAATCAGGAAATTTTAAAAAATCACAGGAATAATTTTTCTCGCCCAAGTTTGCAGAGGGAGACAGAGAAATTGGTGGCCACTGGGTGCATGGTTTGGCTAGGAACTGTCTGAGTATTTGAGCACCCAGGGACTAAAAGAGGAATAAAACTGTGGCCCAGGTCAAGAAGAGTATACAGACCTATACTTGAACAACCTCATGCAGGGCGTAGGATCAGATGCCAACTTACATCTTTGTCACACAATCTCTTCAAGAGGAGAAAAGAAATGGAGAAGGAAAGCATAAGAAAATAAGATGGAGGGAAATACACAATTCATAATCATAACAGTGAAAATGAATGGGATGAACTCAGTCATTAAACAGAAGATAATGAAATCAACTAGAAATTAAAATCCAACAACATGAATTTTAATTTTGTTATATGAAATAGTCTTAAAGATGTACACAGACTTAGAATAACAGGCTAGATCAAAATCTGTTAGGTTTCACCTGTTAAAAAAAAAAGGAGGGGTAGAAATCATAACATCAGACAAGGTAGTAGCAAAAACTGACCTAGTTGAAAGAGAGAAACAGGGAAGCAACATTTTGGTGAAAGATACTATAGACAATAAATTATAATTATCAATAATATATGTACCAATAGCATAGACCTTGAATTCTTTTTTTAAAATTTTATTTTATTTTTATCAAATGCTTTCTTAACTTCTAGTTTACATAATTCATTTCTACAAGATTTTGAGTTACAAATTTTCTCCCCATTTTCCCCCTACACACCACCCCAAAATAGCAATCCCACTGTATATCCCCTCTTCCAATCTTCTCTCTTCCATATCTTTTCCCATACCCCCTCCGACTTTCCAGTGGGGTACGGTAAATCTCTATGCCCCGGTGTCTGTATATCTTATTTCCCAGTTACATGTAAAATAATATTAATAATAGTATACACACACACACACACACACACACACACATATATATATATATATATATATATATTTCTTTCTTTAAACATTTGATTTTAATGCTTTGAATTCCAGATTCATTCCCTTCCTCTCTTACTGGGAACATAAGCAATTCAGTATAGGTTGTACATATGTAGCTATACAAAACATTTCCATAGTGGATATATTGTAAAAGACTGACAACATTTCCTTCCAATCTATTCCACCTCCCACTTGTTCTATTCTCTACGTTGATCCTGTCCCTTTTCAAAAGTGTGTGCTTCCAACTTCCCTACCCGCCCCCCAACCTGCCCTCCTTTCCATCATACCCCTCTCATTCCCTTTCCCCCTACTCTCCTGTAGGGTGAGATACCCTATTTAGTGTGTATGTCATTCCCTTCCTAAGCCAAATTCAATGAGAATAAGGTTTACCTATTCCCTTTTGCCTTCCTGTTCTTCCCCTCCATTGTGACCATTTTCCATTGCCTCTTCTATATGAGATAGTTTACCCCATTCTCTCTCCCCATGTCCTCTCATTATATTCCTCTCTCACTTCTTAATTTCGCTTTTTAAGTATCATCCCTTCCTATTAAATTGGTCCTGTGCCCACTATCTATGTATACCTGTACACATATATACACACATTCACATATGTATTCATATGCCCATATACCCTCCTATATAGATATATGTATGTATGTATATATATATATGTGTGTGTGTGTGTGTGTGTGTATACACACATTTATATTCCCTTCAACTATTCTCATACTGACAAAAGTTTCATAAGTTACAATTATCATTATTCCATGTAGGAATGTATATAGTTTAACTTTGATAAGTTCCTTGTGATTTCTTTTCCCTGTTTACTTGCTTCTTGTATCTGAATGTCAAATTTTCTATTCAACTCTTGTTTTTTCATCAAGAATGCTTGAAAGTCCTCTATTCCACTGAATGACCATATTTTCCCCTGAAACATGATATTCAGTTTTGCTGGGTAGGTGATTCTTGGTTTTAATCCCAGCTCCTTTGCCCTCCAGAATATCATATTCCAAGCCTTTTGATCCTTCAGTGTAGAAGCTGCCAGATCCTGGGTTATCCTGATTGTGTCTCCACAATATTCAAATTGTTTCTTCCTGGCTGCTTGTAATATTTTCTCCTTGATCTGGGAACTCTGGAGCCTGGCTATAATATTCCTAGGAGTTTTCTTTTGAGGACCTTTTTCAGGAGGTGATGGGTGGATTCTTTCAACTTCTATTTTGCCCTCTGGTTCTAAAACATCAGGGCAATTTTCCTGGAGAATTTCCTGAAGGATGATTTCTAGGTTCTTTTTTTTGATCATGGCTTTCAGGTAGTCCAATAATTTTAAAATTATCTCTCCTATATCTATTTTCCAGGTCAGTGGTTTTCCCAGTGAAATACTTCCCATTGCCTTCTATTTTTTCATTTGTTTGGATCTGTTTAACAGCATTTTGATTTCTCATAAAGTCACTAGCTTCCATTTGCTCCAGTCTAATTCTGAAGGAATGATTCTCTTCAGTGAGCTTTTGAGATTCTTTTTCCATCTGGAAAATTTGGCTTTTTAAGGCATTCTTCTCCTCATTGCCTTTTTGAGTCTCTTTTGCCATTTGAGTTAGTCTGTTTTTTAAGGTGATATTTTCTTCCGTCAGATTGTTGACTTTCATTTCATAATTTTCTTACATCGTTCTCATTTCTCTTTCTAATTTTTCCTCCACTTCTCTTATTTGGTTTTCAAAATCCTTCTTAAGCTTCTCTATGAAGTGTAAACAGCTTGTATTTTTCTTGCAAGCTTTTGGTGCAGGAGTTCTGACTTTGCTGTCTTTCTTCTGTTCCATGATTTGATCCTTTCTGTCCCCAAAATAGGAGTGTAAATTTGAGTTGCTTTGTTTGCTTTGCTGCCTTTACTTGCTCATGTTGCCTCTCATTTACTTGACTTTTGGGCTTTTGCCACAGTAGGACTCTGCCACCAGACAGGGGAGCTTCATCCCAAACGCTGAATTTTTCTCACCTGCTGAAGGTATTACTTGGGTGCCCTCCCTGAAGCCTTCACAAACTCTGGCAAGCTGGTCGCACACCCCAGGACCTCCATCCTACACCACAATCAAGATCCAAGTAGGTTAAAGCAAGAGCGATTACCTCTCAGACTGGTCACTTGGTCCCCGTACAGTGTGTAGGCCAGGAGCTGAAGCTGCCATGTAGTGATGGCTGCATGGCTGCTGTGCCTCAACTGCTTCTCACCCCCAGGGACAAAGACTCACCACCCTCCCAAACTACTGCATCCCAAAGTCCACACAGCACTGACCTATAGCTTTGTCCTTAGCATGTATGGGTTTATAATTCTGGAAACTTCCACAGCTGCTGGTGATCTGACATCCCTCCAGCTGGTGGCTGGTCAGGCCCACCCTGAGCCTAAAACCTCTGGCTCGTGCAGAGCTGGGGTTAGCTCTTACAGCACTGTGCTGGCTACTTTCTGCTGTCCTTCCGGGCTGCCCTCAGCCAGAGGTTAGCTTCTCTGTATCATTTTGTGGGTTCTATAGCTCCAAAGTTTGTCTAGAGTCATTTTTTACATGAACTGGGGGTCGTGGGAGCCGGAGCCCCGTAAAAATCCTGTATCTACTCCACCATCTTGACTCTGCCCACCCCCTGTGCCTTAATTCTTGAAGGAAAAGTTTAATGAGTTACAGAAACAAAAGATAGTAAAAGTAGAATATTGGGGGGACATTAATTGACCCCTCTCAGACCTAGAGAATTGTAACAAAAAATAAAGCACATGAATAGATTTTTAGAAAAGATCTCTAGAGATTATTGAATGAATATGGAAAGAAGTATATCTAGTTCTAGATACATAGATATAGGAATCATGTGCATAGAGATGATAATTGAATTCACAGACATGTAAAGTTTTAGGGGTGAGCTATATTCTCTTGCCACCCCCAAATCACCAATTTTTAAAATGCTCACTGAGGACCACGTTGGAATTCTTCAAGTCCTTTTGAAGGATCCAGTTGTCATAAAGATGTTTCACCTTTCACAGAAACTGGATCATCAGTGTTGTCACTTCCTTTGGCAGTAATGACTGCTTCAGTGTCTCCATGAGGTTCCTGAGGTCACACTCCACATAATTCATCATGATGGAGATCTTATCCATGTTGCTGCCCAACAGGATCTCCCAGATAGTGATGTTTGAGTGTTCAGCTTTCAAGATGGTCCTGATTTCCCTGATGGAGATAATCAGGAAGACTTCTTTCTCCTTTTTCATCTTCAACCCTTTCAAACACAATTTTATTAGTCTTTATCCTTCGATTTGCATACCATAGCTTTTGTGCCACCTTCCTTTTTATTCAGATTCTACTGCTTCAGCTCAATGGGAGATAAGGCTGGAAAGTTGGGATGTAATCTCTTTCCAACATGGTATTGGATTGCAGCATCCTCTCCCATTTCTACTCTCTCTCCTAAATCTCAGTTAAATTCAACTCTGTAACAACTAAGATAGTTTCCATTCTCTTGCCTTTCCTCTTCACTCATTTCTTATTCATTCTTTCCTTCAGAAGACTGATTAGATCCTTCCTCAGAATTACTGCCTGTATCCTCCTCCTCTTCTTGCTCTTCTGATTCCTCACTGTTACTCTCTTCTTCCTCCTCTGAGCTAGATCCTGACTCTGCTGATGAGGACTCAGCTGAGCTGGTCTTTTTCCTGCTGTTGCTGATATCCTGTAAGTCAGAAAGGGAATCCCTCCTTTTTACTTTCTCCTCTTTTGTTTCCTACCATGCCCTTGCTCAAATCCCTGGCTGCTTCCATAAGAGGCTTTATTATCCATCTCTTCGTTTTAATCTGTCTCCATAATTTTCTCATACTTTTCTGTCATGAGCAAAAACTTCTCTTCTGAACTTTTGCTCTTTGTTCCTCTTCTCAGAGTCTCTACCATTCTTTCTGTTCCCTTCTTCCTTTTGCTGCTCCCTCATCTTTCCTTCTTGTTCTCTTTTGAGCTCCAGTTGTTCAAGATGATCCTTCTCCCACCTGGAATGTTCCCAAATTATCTCCCTCCTTTTCTGCCTTTCCCCTTCCCACCAAGCTTTATCCTGCTCCTTCCAATGACTTTTCCACAGCTCATGTTCTCCCTCCTCTTTCACTCTGGCATACTTCATAGCACTGAATGACTGTGGTGCCCACCTTTTTTTCTTTTTCTCATCAATCTTGTGATGACCTTTTTTCTTTATGGGGTGGTTTGAGTTTGATGGTCAAGGAGTCACCTTCTTCACCTTTATCTTCCTTAGAATCTTCCTTCCTATAAGGTGAATTCTGGATTGTTATCTCCATGGGGTGACCTCTCAGCTTCCCATCTTCAAGGAAATCCCACTTGGAATCATCCTCAGGATTTTTAATGTATTTTACCTCTGCCTTCTCTTCTTATTTCTTCTCTTCTTTTCCTGATTCATTTCATCTAAAGTTTTCACTTTCCAAAATCCTTTTAATCACCCATTTAAGACACACACACCCAACCCCCCCCCACTCTCTGCACCTACCACCCACAACACCACAACTGCTGCCCACCCAGAGACTGAGAAACATCATTGAGTGTAGGAGAGGTGTGCATTTCTTATTTGGCATGACCTGTTGATGTCACATTTGAGCTTTTCATCTAAGTTTTTATAAACTTACACAGAGTTTTGAACATTAAAATTGTCCATTTTAAATAAATATAGACTTTAATAAATATTTTTTAATTTTTAATAAATACGTCTTTTGCAAAACATGATCACCAATTGAGATAAAAAGGAAGATGAGAAGGGAGCTCAGGGCAGACCCATGAGAGATAGTCTTAGTTAGATAGTTAGTAGATGGTTCCTGAATGAAAATCCAGCAAATAAGCATGAGGAGTAATCAGGTATGACATGAAACAGGATAAAGCAGTGTCACAGAAAAGTAGAGAGGAGAGAGTATTGAGAAGAAGGTGATGAACAGAGGTTGTAGAGAGATCAGGAAGGGTGAGGATTTGTTATATTTGCAATAAGAGGTCATTGTAACAAGTTCACAGAAGAATAAATACAAAGTATATGCAAAATAAACACCTAGTAACCTTGAAAAAGAATGAGAATTAACAACTGAGTGTGAGGGAGGTAATCAGGAAGGCCTTGTAGGAGGCTGGCACTTAAACTGAACTTTCAAGGTATAGATTCTATAAGATGGAGTTCAGTGTTATAACAAATCAAATTTACCAACTGGTTCTTTCTTTAGTTTCATCAGTTCATCTCTATGTAGCCTGTAGCAGACTTTTTGAGGGGGGCTTATGTAGAAAACTAGAGAAGTCATAATCTGCATCATGGAGAGAATTCCCACATCAGTGAGATCATATATCCTTTGAAGTATAGCCTATTTAGGATCCAAAAAACTATAATGAGTAGAGTCATGAGAAATTAATGATGTAGAGGTTCTAGTAAATGCCATAGGAAGGGCTAACTCTACAAGATTGTCAATATTATCTTAATTGCTAAGTGCACTTTGTGCTTCCCAATCTCCCCAGGCAATTCTTTCTTGGTTTGCAATGTTTACTCTCCTTCAGATTTTTCCCAACAATAACTCATTCATCATTCAGGAGAGCTATAGGGTGCCTTGTCATTTCTTCTGTTGGACATCATGGAGCATACAAACATCTGGATGGAAACACTATATGTAAGCGGCTTTTGGTTTTATCTTCTCTGCAGCAGAAACTGATAACAGGAAGAGAAAAGTTCAAAGCTTTCAGTATATTTTAGGAAATGCTGTTCTCCTAAATTGAAGCAATTGAGGATTAAAGGATAGAAAAGAACAGAAATAAGGGTCAGAGGGTAGAAATCTTGAATATAGGAACTTAGCAATGAGATAAAAACATTCCCATTTGTAGTAAAGGTACTAGGCATACATTGAGCTGTTTAAATATCAGACAGTATAGTCTTTTATCCCTTCTGTTTAACCACCAAACCCATGACTCAAAAATATGCTAATTTCAGGGACCCTTAGATCAAAACATTTCTGAAAATAGATTATTTATTGGTCACAAAATTGAATATATACACTATATGTGTATATATACATATATAATATATACATATACCCATGATAGGTAACTTTCCATTGGATTATATAGAGTATTACATGAGGGCCTGAAAGGCTATCAATACCATTGCATGTTTCTAGTATGAGTAATCAGAAGATGCAACATGGTACAGTGGAGAGAGCACTATATCTATCCCTGTCAGTTACTCTCAGTGACATGATATCTCAAAAGTACTTAGCATAGTTCTTGGCACATTGTAGATGCTTAATTGCTTTTTTCCCCTTTGGACATGTCACTTCCTCTGATTGGGCCTAGGTTCCTCCTTTATAAAATGAGGGAAATGGATTAGATGATCTCTTAGGTCTTCCTCAGCTCTAAGTCTGAGTCTGTGATTAACAAGGGTAATAACATTAATAATTCAGTTCATTTCAACAACTATGAAGGGCTTACTACGTACAAGACTCTAGTCTGGGTCCTAGAGTTACAATGGCAAGCATAGGACTTCCCTTGCTGCTGAACCGAATATATTTTACTAGGTAGGAGCAACATACAAAGTAATAAAAAGTAATTTCAAATGGACAGATTGCTAATAATAGGTGGGAGAAGTTGGAGAATAAAGAAAGTTTTCATGCAGGAAGTGCTTTGATGGTAGCTTGGAATCCCACAAGGTGGAAGTGAAGAGAAAAGCAATACCATACATGGGGCACCACTTTAGACAGGCATGGAGGCTGAACATGGAATGTCATGTATAGGGAATAGCATATAGGTCACTTTGACTAGAATGGAGAAGTCATGAAGGAGAGTAATATGAAATAAAATGGGAAAGTGAGGTGGAAGCCTAATCATTGAAGGTTTTATATATCAGGCTGGGGGCTTTATATGTTATCTATGAAGCAATAGGAGAGCAACTAAAGAATTTTGAGTGGTGAAGGAAGGGGGAGTGGGAGGAGAGGTGACAAAGTCAGATGTATATTAAAATAACTACCATTTCTATAGTAGTTTGAGGTTTACCAAGCGCTTTCTTCACAAGCACTTGAGGGAGTATGTAGTGCAAGGATTCTTCTCTTTATTTTACAGCTGTGGCTTTGAGAGATGAAATGACTTATCTACTGTCACATAACTACTATGTGGCTGAAGGAGCATTTGGACCCACATCTCCTGACTCTGGGACCAGTACTTTGTTCATCAGACTACACCATCTCATCTCAAACCCCTTGTTATCTAGTACTCTTGAATGGTTTTCTTAGGCTATTAAGATAGACCAAAAAGTCACTCATCCTACTTTGGGAGAGTAAATTTTCTGAGGGAATTCATAAGGTGTCAGTTTTAGCAAAGCAATTACTCTTGTGTCTTTTCAGGAGGTATTTGAGTGGCAAGAGAAGTGATTCTGTTTTGCTACAAATTTCAATGATTATTATATTGACAGGTTGATTGGCAAAGTTAGTTAGCAAAGTGGGTTTTCTTCTTTGTCCCAGAATTAAAATGCAGTTTAATTTAGATGTCATCCAAAATAAAGTTCTTAAAGAGAGAATAACTTGAAATGATCCTATTTTGGTACATTGTAATTACATCTTTCTTATCACTCCTTCATTTCAATCTTCTTTCAGGTAGAAGCGTATAATTTCTAAGCTTTTCATTTATAAATCAAGATACAATAATCACAGAGGACATAAAAAGTTGACTTAAAGAGGAATTTGGTAACCTGACTTGCAAATCAAACTTATTTATTATCAAATTTCTTACACAAATATTGTACCCTTTTCTGTGATTAAAGGGTAATAGTCACTGGTTTCACATCACACACTGTAGCCAAACTGACCAAATGAGCACACAACCTTCTGTCTAATATCTCTGCAACATGGAATATTATTTTTCTAAATACTTGTCCTCCCTCCTTATCTTGTAATCCATACCCTCTTCAAGGCTCAGTTCAAGTACTGCTTCATACGTGAGACCTTTTCTGACTCCACATCCCCTCCCCCAATTAAGGATACCCTGCTAAGAAATTATTTTGCATTTCCTTTACAGCCATTAGCTCTTTTCCTTTCTTTCTGGTGCTCATTTCTTTTTTTTTTCTTTGCATCACTCTTACTTTCTAATGATGCCTCCTGCTCCTAAAATAACCCTCACTTGTGATAAATAAGTGAAATCAAGTAAAACCAATTCAATGCATTGGCCATGTCTAAAAAGTACATCTGCTTCTGCGCCTATAGTCTCCTACCTCTGCTTAGAAGAGGATAGCATGATTTAATGTCAGTCCTCTGAAGTCATGATTGGTCACTGCTTTGGTCAGAGTTATGAAGACTTTCAATGTCTTTTTTTCTTCACATCATTACATTATTAAGACAATTGACTATTTCCTTTGAATCAGTAGAGTAAAAATACCTGCTTAAGGGCTCTCTGCTAACAAGGTATCACCCCCATACATACATCCAAATTATAAAATAGTCTCTGATATATATGGAAACACATATACACATGTATGTGCACACACTTGTATGTATACACATACATACATATGTGTGTATATTCATATGTATATGTGTGTATATTAAAATTCCCTTTAATCATTACTATCAGACAAGATATGATTGAAGGCATACTTAGTCTGGCAAAATGTGATTGACGCTATCATGCAGGGGGTCCAGGGCAAAATTCAAATTGTAGAGCTATTCCGTAGACATATGGCATATACCTCTCACTCCACACAGCAGCAGTCTGACTGCTTTTCTTTGTGGGTGACATGGCTGCTGGCTGCAAGCCCTAAAACATCAATGAGTCTCCAAGATGATTTCCACAGTCACTCAAAATATTTTAGCTTAACTCTTCACACAGGAAAAACCAAATGGGTTAAGAATGACTATTGCCACAACTATGACATATAGTTAGGTAGTCAAACCATAGAATTCATTAATTAGCATTTGCACCTTGGATAGACACTGCAAGTAGACAATGAGTTGGATTCATAATTAAATAGTTGGAAGAAAACATACTGGATTGCCCATGAAAAACTCTTTTTATTATCTTAAACATTTTCCTAAAATAAGAGATCATATTTTAATACCAAAATTTATGTGGTATAAGTCATAGAATACCAACATCTCCAAAATATTTAAATCTCTCATCTGTATAGTAAAGATTAGTGGATGACAGTACAAAGTAAATAACTGAAAGATGCCTCAATCATGCTACAAATTTCTGATGCCTTCCTTAATTTCTTTGCTTAATTGTTGAGTACTTACCATATTTTTGGAACTGGGCTATGTATCTTGGTGGCACAAATAGTAACAATGATGGTGTGTATGTATATATGATAAAATTTATTAGTAGCTTACAATTTTAGAGTTGTGTGGAGCACCAAGAGGTTAGGTTACTTGCCCAAAGTCACACAACTAATACCACAGAGCTTTTAGGAAATAAAGAAGGAAACAAGCATTTATTAAGTGCCTACTATATACCAGGTGCTGTGCTAATCATTTTACTATTATTATATAATTAAAAATCAGAATTGGCCATATAGCTAAAGAGGTACAAAATGACTTCATGAGTTATCATGAAAAAGTAAAACAGAAAAAATGGAAGAAAATGAGAAACTCTTACTGGAAAAAAAACCCCTGACCAGGAAAATAGATCAGTGAGAGATAATAAAGACTCATTGGACTACCTGAAGGCTATGTACAAAAAAACCTCTTAAATATCATATTTCAAGAAAATTTAAAGGAAAACTGACCAGACAGCTAAGAACCAGAGTAAAAAGTAGAAATGGAAATAATTTACCAGTTGCCACCTGAAAGAAATCTCAAATTGAAAACTCCAAGGAATATTATCACACGAACCCAAAATTCTTGAATCAAGGAGAAAATTCTGCAAACAACCAAAAAGAAACAATTTAAATAATGTGGAGAGCCACAGTCAGAATCACACATTTAGGTGCTAGCCTTGTAAAGGAATGGATGGTTTGGAATATGATATTACATAAGGCAGAGGAACTAGGATTACAAACAACAATAACCTGCCAAGCCAAAAAAAAATCCTTTAAGGGGGAAATGGATATTTATTGAAACAGGAGACTTTCAAGCATTCATGATGACAAAAACAGAGCTAAACAGAAAATTTGATACTTAAATGCAAAATTCAAGAAAAGCATAAGAAGGTCAACATGCATGACAATTCATAAGGGTTAAGCTGTTTCCATTCTTATATGGGGAGAGGATGTGTGTAACCTCTTAGAAGTTAATCATCACTAGATGTTTTAAAAGAAGGTTAATTAGATAGGGTCTGGATATGTTTCTATTATTTTGGTATGATCTCTAAAGAAGAATGGAAGAGTGGAGAAGAATGCACTGGGAAAAAGGGGAAAGGAGAGGAAGAATGGAGAAAATTATTTCACATAAATGGAGTATACAAGGAAGAGTTAATATAATTGAGGGGGGATTGGAGAAGTAGTAGGCAACACTTGAAACTCAGTCTCATATGAACTAGCTTAAGGTAGGAAGACTATACATATGCACAGGTACAGAAATTCATCTTACTCAGCATGGAAGTTGGAGGGAAAGGGGTTAGGAGAAAGGGATAAGAAGAAAAGATAGAGGGTAGATTAAAGGAGGCAGTAGTCAAAAACAAAAAAAGACTTGAGGGAAAAGAATAAAAAAGAGAACGATAAGTGTAAGTGAATAGGAGGGAGGGAAATACACAATTAACTATAATAATTGTGAATGTGAATGGCATTAACTCCCCCATAAAATAGAAGATACCATGATATTTCAGGGAAGTATAAAGGAAAGCTGCCTAGTCATCTTGGAGCCAAAGGGTAAAGTAATATTCTGGAATGGATTAGAAATTTAAAAACCAGCAATATGTTGTTTACAGGAAACACATTTGAAACAGAAATGTATGCACAGAGTTAAAATATGGGGCTGTAGTGGAATCTAATATGCTCAGACCTAGATAAATCTAACCCTAAGATAAAGATAAGGAATTAAGAAGATTAATAGATTATTAGGAAAAGTAGATATGCTAGGCCTGTGGAAAATATTGATTGGGAATAGAAAGGAATATATTTTTTTCTTAACTGTGTGTGGCACCTTTAGAAGAATTGACTATGTATTAAGGTATAAAAACCTCTGAAACAAATTCAGAAAATCAGCAATAATAAATGCTTATTTCTGGCCATAATGAAATAAAAATCACATTCAATAAAATACTTTTGAAGAACAGATTAAAAATCAGTTGGAAAGTAACCTAATACCAAACAATGAGTCAGATAAATTCTAAGAGATAATCAATGATTTCATTAATGATAAAGACAAGAAAACATACTAAAATCTATAATATGTAGCCAAAGTAGTACTTTATGTGAAATTTTTGTTTCATAATGCTTACATCAACCAAAGAGAGAATACATGTCAAAGAAATGGGTATAAAACTAAAAAAAAATTCCTAGAAATAAAACAAATTACTGCCGCCCCATCAAATACCAAAATAGAAGTTCTTCACATTAAAGGAGAGATTAATAAAATTGAAAGTAAGAAAATAGAATAATAAAACTAGAGATTGTTTTTTTTTTTGGAGGGCCGGGCAATTGGGGTTAAGTGACTTACCCAAGGTCACACAGCTAGTAAATGTTAAGTGTCTGAGGCTGGATTTGAACTCAGGGCCTCCTGACTCCAGGGCTGGTGCTCTATCCACTGCAATAACTAGCTGCCCCTGGGATTGATGTTTTTAAAAAGAAAAAATAATAAGATAAGTTCTTATTTAATTTCACTTTTTAAAAGAAAGAAGAAAACTAAATTATCTATATAAAAAAGTGACAGTGTTCAATTTACAACCAATAAAAATGACATAACAAACAATTATGAGCTATTTTGCCCAACTATAAGCCAGTGAAACTAGCAATTTAAATGGATGAATATTTATAGGATTATAAATTGCCTAGATCAACAGAACAAGAAATAGAAAACTTAAAATAATCCTGTCTTGAAAAAATCAATTTAGGAAACTGTCAATGACTAGATGGATTTACAAGTGAATTCTACCAAACATTTGAAGGAAGTTAATTTTAATACTTTATAAACTATTAAAAAAAGAAGTAAGGAAGGAGCCCTACAAAATTCCTTCTGTAACATAAGTAAGGTCTTGACTCCTAAACCAGGGAGTGACAAAACAGAGGAAAAAAAATTTAGACCAGTTTTCACAATTAATATTGATACAGAAATGACAGATAAAATACTTAAAATATTATGCCAATATATCACAAAGATCATAGACTACAACCAGGCTGGATTTATAACAGGAATACAGGGCTAGTTCACTATTAGGAAAATTGTAAGCATAATTGACCATACCAATAAAAAAAATCATAAACATTATATGATTATTTGATTATATGTGGAAAAAACTTTCGACAAATACAATACCCATTCATGTTTTAAAAAACACTAGAAAGCATAGGAATAAGCAAAACTTTTTGTAAAATGGTAAGTAATATCTGTGTAAAACTGAGAGTAAGCATTATCTGTAATGAGGATAAACTTGAAGTCTTTCCAATTAGATGATGGATGCAGCAAAGATTTCTATTATCACTGTTATTCAATATTATATTAGAAATGATGGGTATGATCATAGGACAAGAAAAGAAATTGATGGAATAAACACAGGCAATGAACAAACAAGATAGTTACTTTTGCAGATGATATGATGGTTAACTTAGAGAATCCTGGAGAGTCAACGAAAAAAAATAGTTGAAACAATTAATAGCTTCAGCATAGTTGTGGAATATAAAATAAATTGACACAAATCATCAGCATTTCTTTATGTTAACAACAAAATACAGCAGGAAGAGATAGAAAGAGAAGTTCCTTTTAAAGTACTATAGACAATATAAATTATTGGGAATCTATCTGCCAATATACATGTAGGAGCTATAGGAACAGAATTATGAAACACTCTTAATACAAATAAAGATAGACCTAAATAATTGTAGAAGTATTAATTGCCTATGGGTAGGCTGAGCAAATATAGTAAATATGACACTACTTCCTAAATTAATTTATTTGGCCATACTAATCAAACTACCAAAGAATTACTTTATAGAACTAGAAAAATAATAACAAGATTCATCTGGAGGAACAAAAAATGTCTAGTGAAAAAAATGGGAAAGAAGGGTGCCTAGCAGTACCAGATGTCAAATTATGGTACAAAGCTATTATCATGAAAACAATTTTGTAGTAAGTAAAAAAATAAAGAAATTGATCAGTGGAACAGATTAGGTACATAATATACCAAAGCAAATGAGCACAGTAACCTTGTGATTGGTCAACTCAAAGATCCCAGCTATTGGGTTAAGAACTCATTATTTGACGAAAACTAGAATGTAGTCCGGCAGAAATTAGTCATAGTCACAGAAATGGGCACATAATTTAGATTCAAAGAGTAATATAAGTAAATTATGGGAGCATAGAAGAAACTACATGTTAGATCTATGGATAGGGGAAGAGTTCATGACTAACAGTGATAAAGAGAGGTTCACATGAAGTAAAATGGATAATTTTGATTACATAAAATTAATTTTTTTTTACAAACCAGACCAACACATCTAAAATGAGAAGAAAAGTAGGAAACTGGGGAAAAATATATACAGCAGCTTTCTCTAATAAAGGTCTTGTCACTCAAATGTATAGGGAACTTGAGTCAAATTTATAAGAATAAGAGCCATTCTCTTATTGATAAATGGTCAAGGGATATAGCAGTTTTCAGAGGAAGAAATTCAGCCTATAATCATCATATAAATGCTTCATATCACTAATAATTGCAGAACTACAAATTAAAACAACTCTAAAGTACCATTTCATACCAATAAGATTGGTTAAAATGACAGAAACAAAAATAACAAATGCTGGAGGGGATGTGATAAAATAGGAACACTAATGTACTTTTTTTTGTCTTTTTGGAGGGGGGGGCAAGGCAGGGCAATTGGGGTTAAGTGACTTACCCAAGGTCACACAGCTAGTAAGTGTTAAGTGTCTGAGTCTGGATTTGAACTCAGGTCCTCCTGACTCCAGGGCCAGTGCTGTATTCACCGCATCACCTAATTACCCTGCTAATGCACTATTCATAGAGCTATGAATTAGTCTAACCATTATCAAAAGCAATGGGAAATTATGCCTAAAAGACTATTAAAACCATACACATGCTTTGCTCCAGTGATACCTCTTCTGGTTCTATATCACAAACAGATCAAAGAAAAAGGATGCATGTGTGCAAAGATATTTTTCAGCTCTTTTTGTGGTGGCAACAAATCAGAAATTGAGGGGATATCCATCAATTGGGGAATGACTGAACAAGTTGTGATATATCAGGGTGATGGAATACTATTTTGCTGTAAGAAATGATGATTTCTTAATAATTGATAATTTCTAATGGTTTTAGAAAAACTTGGAAGGACTTACTTGGACTGAGGCAACGTGAAGTGAGCAGAATCAGGAGAACAATTTACAAGTAACAGGATTCTTGTAAAGATAATCGTCTGCAGAAGAGTTTTTAACTCTGACCAACCAGTTCTAAATGACTCTCAATGAAAAATGCTAGCCACCTCCAGATAGAGAACTGATTAGATCTCAGATTGAAACTTATTTCCTTCTCTTTCTTTTTCAAAACATGGATAATGAGGAAGTTTGTTTTAGATTACTTCATTTTTGTAATTTTTATTTTGTTTCTTATCTTTTCAATGTTTGTGGGAATGGGTGAGGTGTGGGCAAGAATCTGAAACTGAAAATAAAATAAACTTTAATAAAACAATAGAATGGAGTGCCTCAGGGGGTAATGAGTTCTCCCTAACTGGAATCTTCAGGCTAATGCCAAATATCTACCTGTCAGGTATGTTATAGAATGTTTTTTCTTTGGGGGAGGGGATGCTGGGTGGTTGCTGAGAGCTTTTATGGCTTCAAAACTGTTATTCAGAACAAGTGGTGATATTTACATTTTGAGAGGAAACTAGAGTTGAGAGAAGTTAAGTAATGATGCGGCTATTAATTATCAGAGCTGGTAATTGAGTGTAGGTCTTCTGACTCCTTACTTGAATGATCTTTCCAGTACCCAGTAGTTTGAGAGTTTTAACTTCCATCCTCCATCCCATAATCTAGGTTAACATTCCATATCTACAAATATAGGAACTCAAATTCATTGTGAGGAACTGACTTGCTCAAGGCCACACAGTTAATTGGTGATAGAACTTGAACCTAGGTCTTAAGCTTCCAGGTAAACTTTATTTTTTCCATTCAAGTTGTTGACATTTGAATGCCTTTGTCACCAAGGTAGAATGGGAAGCTTGAAATATGAGTAGCCAAAGATGAATTATTTTGGAGATTTCCCTTTATTTCTTTTAAATAAGAATGTTACAAATGTGCATTACTGGCCAAAAGCCTGCACCATCTTTTCACAGAAGTAGAGTTTTGCTTTTACTCATAAATGCTATTTTCATTATGATCTGTTTTATGTTCAGTCTTGCGATTTAATTTTCTTTTGATCTATTTGGATTCAAATTTCAGGCTACAGGAACTCCATGCCATACTACATGAATCCCCTCATGAATTCATCCTGAACTAACCTTTAGACTCCTGTCAGAAAGAAGGTCACAGGATTTGGTGATTGGGGTCAGTTTGATAAAGAGAATAGCATTCATGGTACAGGCTCTCCAAGAGAATCATGAGCTCTGTAGAAAAGAGGTTTATGAATACCTACAGTTAAGACATTTTGTTGCTGTGAATATAGACCCAAAGCTTATTAACTTAAGAACTAACTTTCTGGAGACCATTTTATATCAAAACAGATCAGTGAGTAAATTTGTCAATTGAGCCTATCTAAACTCTCTGGTAACCTTTGAATACTCACACCATTCTCCCATGGGTTGACAGTCTAAACTAGAATCAAACCTTGCAAACACGCAAAGACTTCATTACCCAAATTAAAGGTTGTTTGATGTGAACTAGATATAGATCATTTTCATTTGGTTTCACATCTGAGTGCTTTACAATTTCCAGAATTTAAATAATGTCTCTCTCAAGACATCTGTTAGAAAATGCAGTAGTGATCATAGTGCTTGTGTATTTAAATAGAGAATCACAGAACTGAAGAATTGGAGGGACCTCGGGAGTCACTTAATCCAGTCCACATGTAAAAGGAATAGCCTGTGTTGCATACCTGGCCTTTGCTTGAATTTCTTTAATGAGGGGGAATCAGATACATTGAATCCATTTCCCACCTATCAGTTGGAGAATGGGTTCATCTCCAACCTCTAAAGGGATGCATTATGTGTGTACTCATATTTAGCATGTGGGTATAATATAATATAAATGTAATATGGGTTTATAATGGGTATGGGATCAAGTTTTTCTAGGCATAAAGTGATGTAGGATATGGCCAGGCTTAGGGGCTTTTCAAAGAGAAAAACAGACAGAATGACCTTTGTCACAGAATCAGCCTTTTTCTGGCCCCGTTGCTGTAATCCTCGTGTAAGATTATAATATTGAGGTTGTGCTTATTAAGCAGGAAGAGGCATAAGGCAGAGAAGTGAAAATTTGTAACAGTAAGGAATCTGAGGCCTTGCCATAAGAGAGAAGCCATAGGTGAATGGAAAAGCATCAGAGATTTAGAGATGGAATGGATATTGAAGGTCATAGTCAACTCCCTTATTTTCCAAATGAGGGAATTTAAGTGATTTACCCAAGGTCACATAGGTAGGAAACACTAAGCTGGTATTTGAACCAAAGTATTCTGAATAGTGATCTTTCTACTGTACTGCTTCAGATTCCCTGTGAAGCAGTTATTAAGGTTTGGATCTGTGTTTCTTCGAACCTCTTGGCTTTTGGCTCATTTATAGATAGAGTTTTTAGAGGGGAGATTCAGATCTGAACTCCTGAATTGTGTGTTCTTTGAATTCCCAGGCATTTGGCTTGCCTTCAGAGAGTATTTTTGGACTCTCTTAGCTTTGGAGGATCTATATGCTGAAAGGAGATATATGCACTTCTTACTTCATATATGTGGTTTTATTCTCTTCCCTGTTGTTAAAGAACCATATAATTATTGCCATGTTTATCCGATTGAATGCCATTGAAATTCAGGAACTAGGCAAGAGGGTGGAATTTACCAGTGGGTAGAGGTTGAGCTAGGGTCAAATTAGATATACCTATAATACTTTAAGGGGGCAGACTCATATGTAATAAAGTTCTCCATAGAGGAGAACTTGAAATTACTGTAATAGGAAAAAAACAACAACCAGGAAACGTTAGAAACAGAAAAACATGAAGGACAAGGGTAGAGCTTTCAAATGAGGTAACCTCCTGGTTTTTCAAATCTACTCAACGTGAGACTTGCCCTGCCCAGGCTCCTATTTGTCTCAATGGCTGTTATGTCTAAGAATTCATAATTCTGGTTATCTGGTCATATACTCTTCTACTTATTGGAAATATGTTTGCTAAGAGGGTATGATTATTATGTCTCTCTTGCTTGTGGGAAATCCAAAGGGAATTCATGTCTATTCCTCCAACCCATGTCTCAGCTCAAGAAGTGATTAGGAAAAACCCTTCTAAAATGTCTACCCCCTGCTGTCATTAGCCACAAGAAAAGGATGTAATGATTTCTTGATATTCTTTTATATAAAGGAGGGAAAAGATGAAAACAGCTGCCTGTGATGGGGAACAGAATTAGCTTCTTCCCCTAAGGCTCCACTCCTTTCCTATAGGGAGGGGGAACCAGAAAGAGATCCTCTGCTAGCTTAACATAGCTATGAATTTTGAGCTTACCTCCTGTAATGGGCAGGGGAGCAAGGTGAAAGCAGAGCTCTCTGTAAGTCATTCTGCAGTCTTTACTGCATGCTCCATTGGTTCTCAGCTGTGGGAAAGGGTCACTCCTTAACTGCCAACCCCCACCATCTGCAACCTGAGGGATACAGGGAAACAGGCACTTGACCCTTCCTTTGTCCATTATACTCCTTCTATATAATATAAACAATAATGCCAGATCTGGCCCTTAAAGAACACCTAGCCCAATCTCTTCATTTTATAGAAATGGAAATGCAGGCTAAATAGTAAGTTCAGGATTTGAACTTGCATCTCTTGACTCCAAATCCAGGGTTATTTCTACTGCTTTCTAATCTTTGTACCTACACATTCAGGTTCCCATGAGGAAGGTGTGTTGAGAAAGGAACAGGGGATGGAAAGTGAAATAATTTACTCTTGGAACTCTGATAGCACTGTTATTAGCTTTGCATAGCTAAATAAATGACCAGCATCACATTTCTAATTACGATTTCTGGGACTAGGTAGGTGAAAGACTCCATATACATGACAGTTATGAAGTTTGTCACACTTATTACTAATTTTCAGTCATATCTGACTCTTTGTGACTGCATTTGGGTTTTTTTTATTTTTTGGCAAAGATGCTGGCGTGGCTTTCCATTTCCTTCTCCAACTCGTTTTACAAATGAGGAAACAGAGACAAACAGAGTTAAGGGACTTCCAAGAGTCACACAGCTAGTAAGTGTCTGAGGCCATTTTTGAACTCGCCTAGTGCTCTATATACTACATCCCCTAGCTGCCGTATGATGGCCTAAAACCAGAGATGTTAGCAAGCAGGGCAAGCAGAACTTAGTCCTAGGGTGTTGAAATTAAGATGGTACCAATAGAATTGTGTAAAGACATGCTTCTTCTCTTCTTTCCACCTCCAGCAGCCATACTCAGTAAACTTTCATTCACTCATTCTCTGCCCTGCTCTGGGTAAAAATTTCCTAGTTGTAGCTCTGCTTGAGCTTATATCCCCATGGGCCTGACAAGAAATAACTCTGAATTATCTTCCTAATCTTGATGCTCAGTGAGTTGCTGTTTCTTTTCCTTACTTGATCCAACCCTTTCCCCTCCACCACCAAAAAAAACCCCCAACACTATATTTTTCAGACTATCTTTGCCACTAGTACAGCTGGTAAATACACAGTGTCTGTTCTTTACCTTTTAAATTCAGCTCAATGCAGAATTACTACCGGCAATTTTATATTCCATGAAATAACTTTTTTTTTAATGTCACCACCCTAATCAGAAAATCCCAGTTCAATCAGACTTTCTCAGGGCTTAGCTTCAAAATGTCCCCCTATTCCAATTTTCAATCTCTACCTTGATAGAAGCATGCATAAAGAGTCTATAGGCAGCGGTTAATCTTGTAGTGATTTCTTTACATAAAAAATTAGTTTCTAAAATTATTTCTAAATTTCTTTCATTAATCTCAGAATGTTAGATTTACATCAGGTTTTATAGTTTGCCTTTTGCTTAAGTAAAGGCTCTTTAAATCACTCTTGCTCTTTCTGGGCAACAACTAATACTTCCTGTATGTTAGTGACAATACCACATTTTCTCCCCTTCTAATTAACTTTCTAGTTCAATTAAATAAATGCAAGCTTTCCTGACAGTTCCCCCCCCCCACTTCTCAGATCTAGATTTTTCATGGTGCTTATCTTTCAACTGCTTTCACTAAATAGAATAGTGTAAGGAAATTAAACCAAGGTGTAGGGATGTCAGACGTGGATGTCAACATACTTGCTAACGTGGATTATTTTTATAATAATTGTTTTCTTTTTGTTAACCCACACAATTTCACAGACTAGTAGTCCATTATACTATCTTTTACTTTTACTGTTCATGGATTTTGGAAGCATGGACAATGATTCACTCTTGAAATAGTGAATTCTTAGCACTTTACTGAAGGCAATAGTATTTTCTGGTCCATTACTAAAATAAGTTGTTCGAGAATTCTTAGCTGGCATTCCATTCTCTTAAGATTGTCTTAGTGATGTGGATTCCAGTAAACCTGGGGTGATCTTGACTTTTTGAGATGATGATTTCCACTTGAATGGATAGCCTGCAGAGCAGATACACATTGGATAAACACTGTAGGTGGACAGTGAACCAGGTGCATTATTGAATAGGAGGAAGGGAGTAGTCTGGGTTTCACTTGGGAAGTTACAGACTGCTTTCAATGACCTCAAGCTTCACATGATATGAAAGTATATTTTAACCCCAATACTTGTAAAACTATGCGGCATGAATCATGGATCACCTGAATCTTAGAAGAATTAAAGTTACAAGTTACCCAAAGAGCACTAGAGAGATGAATAATGGTCATTAATAAGATGTAGTATGTCACTAATGTACAATTGTGTGCAAGAAGTGACTTAGTATTTATCAGAGAGAGTGGTATGATCACAAAGGGAGCTGAAGTGGACCAGTCACATAGTCAGAGAAAGGTTTAAGTAATGGATACCTTATGCCTCCTTGGTACTCATGAAATGTCAGTAGTCATTGAGGAAGCCCCCAACATATTGGAGAGGCCTAAATGTAGTACTTACAAGAATTTGGAAAGAATAACACAGGAGAAAAAGACAGATTGGACTGTGATTTGTTCATATGGAGGAAGTATCCACAGGGATGAGACCACAGAATTAATGAAAAATGTTGCTAATACTCTCTCCTAAGTCCTTTGTGATAAAATTCCTGTATGAATATCTGAGTCAGCACTGTATCTGAGCCTTCAGATATATTTTATTCAAGTGATGGTACCCACTGTGCATGTATTTTCAGGGCAGCACATCTCTTTGAAACTTTTTTTTCCATTTGGAGAAATTATACAATTTAACGTGATAACTTCTTTTTATTTATCTTCCTTCAGAGGTCACCCACCCCTGATGGGAGTGACATCTCCTTCTTGTCTTACCACATTTCTTTATCTAGTACACCAATAAACTCAGAAATCCCAGATCCTCCAAACCTTTCTTGAATCATTTGAAGAGATATTGATTTAACTGAATGCCTCTCAGCTTGAGCAGATATCTCCTCCAGTTTTCTCTTTGCTCGTTTGTTCCAAAGCTCATCGGGAGTGTAAATATTTAATTAAATGCCTGGAACCTTCCCATGCCTGGGAAGTTGTCTGTACAATGTGGACTATTGACATCAAATAAGTTGAAGTCACAGTGAGTTTTTCACCATTGTTTCTATGTCTTTTCCATGGATAGTGTCCCTTTTGCTTGCTTGGAAACACTTTATCAGCTAAAACTTTATCATGTGTGAGTAGAGTGCTTGGTTGCTAAAACAAATGTCATGGTCACCTATTAGACTTTAAACAAATTACCTTCCTCAATTAAATAGGATTAGCAAAATTCCTGAGGAGTTTTAAAAAATAAATTAACAAACAGGAAAAGCTAGGTCAAACTCTTATTTTTCCTCAATTTAATTTTGGTTCCCTAAAATGGTTTCTGTAGTTATGTGACAATTCCATTACCCAGAAATTGTGGGAAATATACAATATCATGAGGTAAATATGCAATATCATCTTCTGTCGGTTTCTATTTATAATATTCTCCCTATCACTCACTTTCCAGGAGGGTGCCCAGTAGGAGATTAAAAGCAATCTTCCCATAAAGCTATGTGGGTTATTTCAGGGACAAATAAAACCACTTATCAGAATGCAGCCTAACTGAATACCCCCAAACCTTTCAAGAGGTCTACTTAGTCTGAGCATATGGAAATACAACTGACTGCACTTTTAATTATTTTTAGTCAAGTGAAAAGAAACTCCTTCAGTTGAAACACATAGATCATCTGTCTTAGTATTGACACTCAGTAATATCATTCAGAGCTTGGCGAAAACACATCTCTTTCTTTGACATTGGCACACTCAGTTTTTCCCTATTTACTTTAGGCACCTTGCTGTGCCAAATGAACATATTTAACATGATTAATCTCTTTGGAGACAGAAGTTTGAATGCTTATCAGCAAGGCCTGAATGAACAAAAAATATTTGAACAAAACATTTACCCACAATATATTAAATCAGACTAGCAAAGAGAGAAATCCCACTTAACCTTATCTCTAAATGCTTCACACTTTAACTTGAATACTGCCTGATTTATTGTATGTTTTGGTCCACAAATAGATTTCTGTGGTAGAGAAGATTTCAGAGTTTACGTTATCTCTTTTTTATTTGGGGGGAGAGGGGATTAATGCTTTCAGGATGAGTAAAAAAAAAAACTTTCCTTCTCTTTGTAATGCCAGAAACAGAGTACAACAATGCTTCTGGATGTGATCACATCCAGCTTCTTACTGCCTTCACCTAAGATAATAGAGATAGGGATAGGTGCGATATGATGAGAGTGTAGATGTTTGTTTTGAGTGCTTTGTGAGGAAAGTTAACACAGACTTGTCCTTTACCCTCTGGAAGCTTACAGTCTATGGGAATTGAAATCCTAAATTTTTATGGCTAAAATGACTAAATTGTGGTATGACCAGTTGATGAAATCTTTGGGCCGTTATAAATGCTTATTCAGAGATAAACACAACTTCAAAGAAACAGATTGAATATGCCTTTACTTCTTCAGTAATTGGGTGTAATCATTTATGTTTTTCATAAGCAAGATTACACAGATCATATTAGCATGCTCTATCAGGTTATGAAAGGTATTGGCTTAGAACTGAAGATATGGCAAAGAATTTAATTGCATCAGAGTAAATTAATGGACACCTGAGAGCCTAAAATGGCAGAAACTGAGCTTGGAACCCTCACTCCAACCTTACTCAACCCAGCAAAAAAAAGTAGACACTGATTGAACCCTTCCATAGAACTGAGAAAGAGGAAATTGGGTTGAGGAGCCAGCATATGTGGCTACAGCAGGCCTGGAGGAAAAGGGACTGAAATCCATTTGGGATCAGTTCTGTTCCCTATAAGGACCCTGGGATAAAGACCAAGACCTATTGAAAAGTAAATTCCCCAAAGAGGAGGGGGAGGAAGCTGAGATAGCTTCAAAGGAGGAAGTCAAACTGATCAGAAAATATAAGAAAGGCTAAGAGCACCAAAAATTTCAAGAGGAATAAAATTCAGCTAAAAATAAGCTAATGTAGTTATATAAATACCAGCTAGCATTGTAAGTTTAGAAAGGAAGTGATTACTAGATTCTCTCAATAAATATTGCATCACAAAGGGAATTGAACCAATGCCTGATGAAGCACAGAACCCTATGGATTCTGACGAAACTGTAGAAGCACAACAGGGTATTCCATGATTGTTCAATAAAGAAATCAGACTGGTAAGGGAAGAAATTAGAAGAAAAAAATGGCAGAAATTATGACTTGCTGAACAGAAATAATTAGCACAAGAGAAAAACTCGAATCTACACAATGGAAATAATAAGTATGCTCAAGTAGAGGATCACATTGAAGAAGAGAAGTAAAAAGCAGTAACAAAAGCAAAATGCTTCATCTCTAAGAACGAACAGACAAAAATCTGAACACTGTATTACAAGAAATAGTGTAATAAAACTTCCCAGAACTTCTGAATACAGAACACAAAGTGCCAATTGAAGGACTTCACAGGTCACCTTCAGAAAACAAAAAACAGCAACCCATATTTCAAATTTCAAGACTCTAGTGGTCAAATTCATAATCCAATAAAAAATAACAAATTCTCCAAGCATCTAGGAGGAAGACCTTCAAATACAAAAGAAGAAAATTCTGAAAACAGGGACTATTCAGGATTCATGAGAAAACCCATCATGGAATAGAATATTATATTCTGAAAAGCAAAGGGACTCAAGATGCTACTCAAAGTTATATACCCTGCAAACCTGAATATAATCATCATTAAAAAAAAACAATGGCCATTCAGTAAAAGAAAGGCATTTGAAACATTTCAGAAAAAAATATTTAAAATATGAGTGCATGTATAATTGTTATATTGCAAGCTTTCTCAATGGATGGGGTAGGGGCTGGAGGGAGATAGAGAATTTGGACCTCAAAAACTAAAATAATAACAATAATAACTTTTATAAAAATATGAGTAGAGACAAAAATTTGTTAAGGAAAGAATACATATTGAAATGACCACATCTCTAGAAACTATTAAAAAAAAACTAGAAAGGTAAAGACCCATATAGGGTTAAAAAACAATAGCAAAAGGGCTATTAAAATTTTTCTCAAAGTGCACAAGGGGATAAAGATGAAAATTGTATTTAAATACATTAGAAAAGTGACAGAGGAGGAGCAGGTTGAAAACCTTATGGACTATACTTTGTAATAACAAACTTCTTAGCCCTCTGAGAGAAATCTTGTGGGTCCCAATTGCAGAATGAGAGGGCAAGGAAAAGGGTACTATATTATGTACCCTAATCAAGTCCATGGGTAAACAGTGAAGGGAGGATCATTCCTGTAGTCTCTCAAGTCAATTCAGCAAGCATTTAATATATGCCAGGTACTGTGCTGAGCTCTCAAGGAACTTACAGTCTATTAGGGAAGTTAACATGAAAATGACTATACACAAACAAGAAGAGGGAGTGGAGACAAAGGGAAGGATTGCAACAATGTGAAACCAATATATCATGTCACTGGTGGTGGTGATGGGGTTCTCACTTAATAGGAAAAAGAACTATATCATTGGAGATGGAGATCTTAAAATGGGTCTAATATGCAAAGAGTTGGTGAACAAGGAGACTACTTCCTCTGAGAGAGTGTTGGGCCTCCTTGGACAACTCTTACCGGAGGAGAAGAGAAATCACAGATCCTGAGGTCAACCCAAAAGACTGAGCAGATCCAGACTCAGAGAGATAATTGCATGACAAATTGGAAAGAGAATGATGTTGGGGATGATAGATTATAGGACTGGACCATGTGATTTGGTTCATAGAAAAATTGTTATCATGTGGCTATGCTTCTGTCTTTGCTAATTCTCATTTAAGTGTGAAGTACAACAGGCAGTAAAAGGGTAGAAATGCGGAAAACATGGAGACTTGAATAATAAAATCCTAAACAATGAATAGGTCAAAGAATAAATCATAGGAGCAATTTATAATTATTCATACATCAATATGATGACAAAACTTTACATTTATTTCTGGCATGCAGCTAAAGCAATCCTGAAAGAAAACAATCCTATAAAAGAAAATATACACTCAGAAAATAGAAAAGAAGACAGAATATTTGTGTGTTTACATGTATGTGTGTGTACATTAGAAGCCCAACTAGTAAACAAACCCAAAATAATACAAAATATGAAATCTTTAAAGTTAAAGGTAAAATAGATAAATTTGAAAGTAAGAACTGATCAAAAAGCTGGTTCTTTAAAAAGACCAACAAAATTGACAAATCTTAACTAACTTGATTTAAAGGAGGGGCAAAGAATCAAATCAACAAAATAAACAGTGAACAAGGTGAAATCACAACAAAACTGGAAGGAAAAGAATGATCAGAATATACTATGCCAACAAACTGAGAACACAAAAGAAATAGAGGATTGCCTTCAAAAAAGTAAAATACTCAAACTGATAGGACACCAAATTGAGATCTTAAATAATCCTACCTCAGAAGAGGAAATATAATTTTCTGTAGAGGAAATACCCAAGAAAATCCTTCTGGTTCTGATGGATTTACAGGAGCATTCTATTAAACTTTTTTTAAAAGCAATTGTGGTTAAGTAACTTGCTCAAGGTTACACAGCCAGTTATTTCTGGGTGGATGCTAAGTGTCTGAGCCTGGATTCCATCCCCCAGGTCATCCCGACACTGGGGCCGGTGCTCTTACTCGCTGTGCTACCTGGCTGCCCCAGGATTCTATTAAACTTTTAAAGGGCAAGTAATTCCAGTGTTATAAAAATTACTCATAGAAGTTGAGAAAGAAAGAAATTTTTACCAAATTTCTTTTCTGAAGCTAGTACTGTCCTAATGCCAAAAGAAAGGAAAGAGAAAGCAAAAGAGAATTGTAGACCAATATTAATGAACATTGATTTAAATGTGTTTTTTGTAGAAACTCAACAGTATTTCTCTATGATAGTAACAAAATCCAGTGGGCAACAATAGTATAGGCAATTACTATTCAAATAACTACAGAAAGTATAAAATACTTCAGGCTCATTCTACAAAGCACAATCTTTGTATAGATTCAATTATAGAATGTTCTTTAAAGAAATGAAATATAAATTAAATACTTAGAGGAATATTCAGTGCTCAAGGCCAGGCCAAGCTATTATAATAAAAATGAAAATAGTAGCCAAATTAATTCACAGATTTAGTGCTGTATCAATCAAATTACCAACAGGACACTTTATAGAACTAGGAAAAAGAAATTAAAAAAAATTAATTTGGAGGAACAAAAGATCTAGAATAACAAGGGAAACAATGGAAAATTAGCTTTGGCAAATCATTTAACCTTATCATCTGCATTGAGAGGCTATTTCATTTTTTATGTCTTACTTTTTTTTCCTTTAGGTATACGTGTATATCTTGTGAAAAATCCATTTTTTTTCCTGTGAATTCCAGTTTGCAATTGTTAGAGAATCACTGGTTCCTTCTTTGGGGGAATCTTTAGTTCTACAACATTTTTTTAATTTTGGTCAGTGTTTTCTTTGATTTTCTCATCTCTAGCTTTTAGTGGCTTAATTGGAGGTTTTTTTTTCTTTCCAGAGCCAGGTTTGTCCCCCTGTGGTGCTTTTGGCTGGGTTAGTTGGCCCTACCTGGTCTTATTCTTAGCCCCCTTGGTTTGGCTCCCCTGTATCTTTAAGGTTCAGAGTGCTGAATGTTTAGTGCCCTTTATGGTATCTTAAGATAAAGTGATAGGGACGTCAGAGCCCTGTGACATCCTCATCTGAACTGGCCTTCCCTTGGTCTCTCATGCCAGTGCCCATTTGTTGTGTTCTCTGGGGGCTTTGAAACATCCCTGCTGTCGGTTTACAACCATCCTGGAGCTTTCTCAGGAAAGTCCTGTGCTCTTGCTATCTCTGGACAGAGAGTCTGGCAAACAGAATCCTACATACATTTCTGTCCTTTTTTTGTTTATGTTGAGCTTATGGGTTTGTTTACCTGTGCTGCAACTGGCTTTGCTGGCAGTCACCTTTCCTCTTGTCTGTGAGCTTCTGGCTGACTTTTTATACAGTTATAGTATGGAAGAAGTCACTGTAGGTTATCATTGTATTTCTTGATCATTGTTTGATCTGGTATGAATTTCAAGTGTTTATGGGAGAACAGCTGTGGGGCAACTGTATAGATGAATGCCATCTTGGCCAGAAATCAAAGTTCCCCATTTTATCTTCCTGTATTCTTTTTTTTGCCCTTTTTTGGAGGACATTTGGGGTTAAGTGACTTGCCCAAGGTCACACAGATAGGTTTTGTGTGTGTGTGTGTGTGTTAACTGTCTGAGGCCAGATCTGAACTCAGGTCCTCCTGACTCCAGGGCCAGTGCTCTATTCATTGCGCCACCTAGCCGCCCCGTTTTATATATATATATATATATATATATATATATATATATATATATATAT
>NW_027187369.1:16878122-17185622 GCF_028583685.1 Petaurus breviceps papuanus
ATATATATATATATATATATATATATATATATATATATATATATATAAATTAGAAGGTGTTGATTTCCAAGTACATATTAAACATCATTCTTTCTTCTTTTTTATTTATTTGTCAGTTGTTTTCAGTAAATCTGAGAAGTCACATCTGAATGATCGAATTTACCATGGCCAAGTCCTACATTGTACAGTATCTATAGTTCACCGAGACATTGATTTCCATATTCATGGCTATACACTGGCCAGAGGTGTTAGTCTTCCCTGAAAACCCCATACACCAATGTCATTGGTTCTCTTTGAAAACAAAGGTGGAACAATATACACACTGACCAACCTGATATTTCAGAGATATTTTCTTTAATGAGTGCCAAATAGAAAAACTAAGGAATACTTAAATCTGACTTTAAAAAAAAGCCTCAATCAAACCTTGTGAGTTTTTCTTTGACCTAAGAGAGATGAATTAAGGGCCAGTCTTTTGGAATAATTGACATTTTGGCAGCTAGGCATGTTTAAGCAGTGATACATAGCCAGAAGAAATCTGACATTTCAAGTCCCAATTGTTAACATATAAACTATTAAAAAGCCTTTGGCAAGGATTTGACTATATAGGGAAATAGAAAGCAATCAGAAAAATTTAGCCCACAATCTTCATCCCCATATACATAATTTGAGATTCAAGAAGAACTAGAAAACCAGGATTACTTCTCCTACTTTCAATAGAGTCCAAAGAAAATTGTCTTATAGCATTTTCTGAATTGATTCTCCTGGGGAGTTCTGGTTCCCAGAAGGAAAGTTAGAATTCTGATGCGTTCTGGATTTTTGTTTTAAGACAACATTTATAACTACAGGGAAGTTTTCTTTTAAGAAAACCGTGCTTCTAGTCCTTACTAGTTGTATGACTTTGGGCAAGTCACTCAATTTCTCTGACATCCTGTTATCTCATATGTAAAAGAGCAATTATTACAAACCCAGTAGTACTTGATTACAGTGTTGTTGTGTGTGTATGTGTAATATTTTGTAAAATCCCAAAGTTATCTCTATGTCTACTATTAAAAAAAACAATTGAAATTAAAAACATAAATCAAATGAGAGTCAGGTGCTGCCATGGTTTTCATTAAATGGTAGTTGGTAACCATACTCAGGTAACACCATCTGTCCAGCATTATGCTACATCCAGTTTCACCAGGTGAATTTCTGTAGAAGAACCAAGAAACATTCCTTTCTAGGAAATTAAACAATAAAGAAACTCACCAACTTTGATAGACTGGACTCTTATCAGAAATGCAGTGATACAACTCAATCCCAAAAGACTCATGATGGAGAGAGATGTCTACATCCAGAGAAAGAACTAGAAAGAACTGAGTTTGAATCCAGATTGAAGCAAACCACCTGATCTTTTTCTTTTTCTTGTTTGGTTTTTTCTCCTCTTTACCATTTTTCATTTCATCTGATAAATTCATATTTATAACTTGACTAATGCTTAATGTGAAAGTATTTGCAGATCCTATACTTGATTGTATGCTGTCATGGGGGGGGAGGGAGTGAGAGAAAATTTGAAACTCAGAGAATTGTGGAATTAAATCTTATAAACTAAAAGTAAACAAACAAATTAATAAAGACCAAAAAAAACCCAATAAAGAAACTCCCTCTAATACAATTGTTCATATAAATCCCCTGGAGGAATCCAGTTGAATTTGCTAAGTTTATTTTTGTAGGTTTTTTTTTTATATAATGTAGGTAACCAGTAGCAATCAAGAGCTATTATTTTCCCTTTCTATTACTACACAACCAACCCTCTCCTTTTCCAGTTAATCATGCCCGTGATGATATTCTTTTGACAGTTCTCCCACTTGTTTGCTGCTAATGCAGTGAAACCTCCTCATGTTCACCATAGGCCTGTTCATTGTCTTTTGGGTGACCAGAAACTATGTTGTTACATAACTTGCAGGCATATAACATTATTGGCAGAATATAAATGCAAAAACATTGGCCTTTATTTCATCAAGAAACTTGAGGTCATTAAATGTTGCTGTTGTTGTTTTGGACTCTCGTGAGCCCATTTGTGATTTTCTTGGCAAAGATACTGGAGTGGTTTACCATTTCCTTCTCCAGCTCATTTTACAGATAAGGAAACTAAGGGAAACAGGATAAAGTGACTTGCCCAGGGTCACACAGCTAGCAAGTGTCTGAGGCCAGATTTGAACTCATTTCTTCTTGATTCCAGATCTGATACTCTATCTACTGTGCCACCTAGCTTCCCACTAAATGCACATTGCAGTTCAACCCAGTTTCTTCTTGCCTAGAGGCAGCTACATGGTGCTTTGGATAGAGCAATGGGCCTGGAGTCACGAAGACCTTTGTTTAAATGTAGCCTCAGACACTTAGTAACTATGTGACTTTGGGCAGGTCACTTAACCTCTGTCTACTTCAGTTTTCTCAACTGTAAAATGGGGATCCTCATAGCATCTACCTCACAAAGTTATTATGAAGATCAAAGGAGATATTTGAAAAATGCTTGTCACAATGCCTGGTGCTTAATAAATACTTGTTCCCTTCCTTCCTGCTTCATTTCTGGCCCTAGGTTGTTGTACATTTAATAATTTAATGTACATTAACAGATATTTGTACTGATGGACAAGCTCTACAAGGTCACAAACTTTCTATCTAGCTTCCTCTCATCGTGTGTACAATATATATTCTTTGTTTATCTTTTTCCTTACGTACATAGGCTGAACTCTTTGCTAATCTCACAGCCATGGCAATCATATTGATTTGCATAACCTTATATGTGTGCATGTTATCTCCCACTAAGGAACAGAAACTTCTGGAAGGGAAGGACTTCCATTTGTAATTTTGAATCCTCACTGCTCTGCACAGTTCCTGGCTAATAGTTGGCACTTGATAAATGCTGATTGAGTGATTATCGGTCATCTTTGGGAGGCTCCCACTGTTCTGGGACTTAGGCAGCTATGTCTTGCAAGATTACCTTCAAGTCCTTAATATTTCTTGAAAATCCTTCTTCCATTTGGAATGTGCACTGGACCTTTTCTTCAACACTGGCAAATAACACAAAGGAACATATAACCTCATTTTATGCCTCATTTGATATTTACAATCAAGTTACTGAACATAGTTATAGATATTAAATATTTTATTTTACAAATAAAGGAGTCATGCTATTTTAACATGTCATTACAGACGTGTAATAGGTTAATGAACTTTGCCACACATTCCTCTTTATTAGAAGGTTACAATGGGATGAGCACCTTATCTTATATCTGTTTCATTGCCCACTAAATCTTTCTACTTTTTAGTTGTTTTCAAAAAGTCTCCATTATTATAGTAAAATAAGTAGATACATTTCTGTTAAATGTCCTGGATGTTTGTAAGCCTTCTAGAAGTTGGGGACTTTGGATGAAGAAGGATCTTTCTGGAGAGAAGAAAAGAAATAATACAAAGTCTCATGATAATACCAAAGAAGTAATTTTTTTTTAGAAAAATGACCTTGGGTTCAACATTGTCAATTTGGTTGTTGGCATATTTTGAGCAAACTGAATTACTTTTGTCTAAGGTTGAGATAATACAGTAAAACAGAAGGGCCAACAGAGAAATGTTCTGCATATGAGGAAAATAGTCTCTTCAAAACTCCAACTGCTAATTACTTTAAGGTCCCATTAATTCACAAAGGTTAGAGCTATCAAATGATATCCTATGTCTGATGTTGTGAGGTCTGTGGTATGCATTAGTTAAGTAGTAATTTATTTATGATAAAATTTCATTCAGACATCTGACCTGCCTGGGTCTAACTGAAGGCTTCTCCTCACAGATTTGTGCATGTCATTGTCCATGAACCTGAATCCTAGGCATTGAGCTCCAAGCACAATGAATTATGTTGGGGAGTCTGGTCTGAAGCTACTACTTGCTTTTCATTCTCAAGTAAATGGCAGACATGTTCTGAGAACTGAAGGTTGATTTTTGTTTCCTTTTTTGGTAGCAGCAGCTGATTTTTCAACAATATAATTAAACGTTGATTAAATTCTAACAACTGATGTGGTCTTAAAATTATATTGGAATGCTGTATCAGTGGCAGAACTATAGACATTATACTCCATATTAAGTATTTCCTTTGGGACATAACATACAGTCCAAAGGCTGTCTTTGGGGATTGCTGAAGTCAAGTGACTAGGCAGGGTAGAATATTAAAATGTCGCCTAGACTTATAGGAAACCATTGCTTGAATGGAAGCCTCCTTCTTAGCCCATTTTGCCCCTTGATTAGAGCGCTGTCCTAGTCTATTGCTGCTTCTTTGAGGGTCTTGGAGCTTGCCACAGAAGAAGCAAACTACCAGTGATGATCAATGCAGTAGGCCTTTATTAGGGATGTTTTAATTCACACAAGAGAAGGTCCTGTGGTTACTTTGAGATATCTGGTAGGATGAGTAATGGAAGGGAGAAAGGAAAAGGAGTAGGAGGAAGTTTGCATTAAGGATCACAGTTTTCTGAGAGACAAGGACATAACTGGATCTCTGTAGAGACAGGCTACATCCATGCCTTAATCAGTAAAGTCAGGGCCTTGGATGAGATAATGTGGAGGTGACAGCAGGAGGATGAAGGAACTAATGATTATGTAACAGATACCATCTAGATTCAATACTCAGATTATTCTTTTTAAAAAGTATTTTTGAAATAAATTTTGTTTATTTTTAGTTTACATCATTCATTTCCACATGATTTTGAGTTACAAATTTTCTCCCCATCTTTCCCCTACCCACCACCCCAATGTAGCAATCCCACTGAATACCCCCTCCCCCAATCTGCTCTCTCTTATATCCTCCCCCATCCCCCCTCTGACTCTCCAGTAGGGCAAGATGGATCTCTGTGCCTCAGTGCCTATATATCTTATTTCCCAGTTGCTTGAAAAATAATAATAATGTATATTTTTTTAAACATTTGATTTTAAAACTTTGAATTCTGGATTCTTTCCCTTCCTCCCTTGTCACCCACCCTTACTGGGAAGATAAGCAATTCAGTATAGGTTGTACATGTGAAGTTATGTAAAACCTTTTCATAGTGGATATATTGTGAGACTGACTATATTTCCCTCCATCCTATCCCCCTCCCCGCTTGTTCTATTCTCTACTTTGATCCTGTCCCTTTTCAAAAGTTTGTGCTTCCAACTTCCCTCCCCCCCTCAACCTGCCCTCCCCTCCATCATCCCCCCTCTCATCCCCTTCCTTCCTACTCTCCTGTAGGGTGAATACCCTATTTAGCATGCATGTCATTACCTCCCTAAGCCAAATTCAATGAGAGTAAGGTTGATTTATTCCCTTTTGCCCTCCTGTTCTTCCCCTCCATTATAACAGTTTTCCCTTGCCTCTTCTATATGAGATAATTTACCCCATTCCGACTTTCCCCATCTCCTCTCATTATATTCCTCTCTCACCTCTCAATTTCACCTTTTAAGTATTATCCCTTCCTATTCAATTGGTCCTGTTCCCTCTCTCTATGTATACCTGGACACATATATACACACACTCATGTATGTATTCATATGCCCTCCTATATCAACATATATATGTATGTATACACACAGACACATACACACACATATATACATACATACATTTATATCCCCTTCAGTTATTCTCATACTGAGAAAAGTTTCATAAGTTACAATTATCATTATTCCATATAGGAATGTATATAGTTTAACTTTGATAAGTTCCTTGTGATTTCTTTTCCCTGTTTACCTTCTCAGGCTTCTCTTGCTTCTTGTAACTGAATGTAATATTTTCTGTTCAACTCTGTTTTTTTTTCATCATGAATGCTTTAAAGTCCTCTATTCCAGTGAATGACTATATTTTCCCTTGAAACATGATACCCAGTTTTGCTGGGTAGGTGATTCTTGGTTTTAATCCCAGCTCTTTTGACCTCTGGAATATCATGTTCCAAGCACTTCGCTCCCTCAGTGTAGAAGCTTCCAGATCCTGTGTTATCCTGATTGTGTTTCCACAATATTCAAATTGTTTCTTCCTGGCTGCTTGTAATCTTTTATCCTTGAATTTGGAACTCTGGAACCTGGCTATAATATTCCTAGGAGTTTTCTTTTGGGGATCTTTTTCAAGAGGTGATTGGTGGATTCTTTCAACCTCTATTTTGCCCTCTGGTTCCAAAACATCAGGGCAATTTTCCTGGAGAATTTCTTGAAGAATTATTTCTAGGTTCTTTTTTTGATCATGGCTTTCAGGTAGTTTCAATAATTTTTAAATTATCTCTCCTGGATCTCTTTTCCAGGACAGTGGTTTTTCCAATGAGATATTTCATATTGCCTTCAATTTTTTCATTTGTTTGGATCTGTTTTAATAGTATCTTGATTTCTCATAAAGACACTAGCTTCCATTTACTCCAATCTAATTTTGAAGGAATTATTCTCTTCAGTGATCTTTTGGGATTCTTTTTTTCCATCTGGAAAATTTGACTCTTTTAGGCATTCTTCTCCTCATTGGCTTTTTGAGCCTCTTTTGCCATTTCGATTAGTCTTTTTTTAAGGAGTTATTTTCTTCAGTCAGGTTGTTGACTCTCTTTTCCTGATTTTCTTGTATCATTCTCATTTCTCTTCTCATTTTTTCCTCCACTTATTTGGTTTTCAAAATCCTTCTTAAGCTCCTATGTGGCCTGTAACCAGTACGTATTTTTCTTGGAAGCTTTTGGTACAGAAGTTCTGACTTTTCTGTTTTCATCCTGCTCCATGCCTTGATCCTTTTGTCCCCAAAAAAGGAATCCAAAGTCGGACCACTGTGATTGCCCTGCTTCCCCTGCTTGCTCATGTTGCCACTCAACCACTTGACTCTTGAGATTTTTGGCCACAGTAGAACTCTGTTTTCAGAGAGAATAGCTTTGTCCCAAATCTCTGGGGTTTTCTCAGATGCCAGAGCTATTAGTCGGGTGTCCTCTCAGAAGCATCCACTGGCTCTGGCACACTGGTCATGCATCCTAGGACCTCCATCCAGGACAGGGATCCAGATCCAAGCAGGTTAAAGCAAGAGAGATTACTGCTCAAACTGGTTGCTTTGTCCCCCTCTCTGCAGGCCAGGAGCTCTGTAGCAGGCACATGGCTGCAGCCACAGTGCCTCAGCTGCTTCTCCCTCCAGGGGCAGAGGCCACACCGCACTCCCAGACTCTCTGTTCCCAAAGTCCCCTGACCGCTCACTTTGTCTTTGGTATTTATTGGTTGATAATTCTGTAAACTGCCAAAGCTTCTGGTATTCCACTCTCCTGACGTCCCTGTAGCCGAGGTTGGTTGGGCCACCCTGAAGCTGACCCCAGACTCACACTGGGCTTGGCTCAGTTCCCAGTGTATTGCACTGGACCATTCCTGCCAGCCTGCAGGGCTATCTTCAGTGGGAGATTAGTTTCTCTCTGTCACTTTGTGGGTTCTGGAGCTCTAAAGTTTGTTTAGAGTCATTTTTACATGTATTTGAGGAGGTGGAAGTGGGAGCCCCACAGCAGTCCTCTGTGTACTCTGCCATCTTGGCTCTGACCCCAATACTCAGGTTATTCTAACCTAATAGTGTAGAATATTATTACCTCCTCCCACTCTGCTGAATCTTTGTTTTCCTCTACAAGTGCTACTTGGGCATATAAACTTTAGAGGGACAGGCCTGGTATGTACCAGGCATATCTGAATGATTTTCCACCTCAGAGTGGTTTCACATTTTTATTGTCTGAAGCAGAGCTTAGTTAATGGTCAACTAGGATTTCTTAATCACCTGCTATGTACCAGCCACTTGCTAAACACCAGGGAAAAGCAAAAGTATGCCTTCAGTGAGCTTTTCAGTCTAAGTTTAGCTAGGAAGTTGGAAGTTTCCAGCAAGGCTGGAGAAATGGGAATCCTGGAGTGCTCTGTAGGAGAAAGAACTGTGGCTAGGGCAGAGATTCTGTGGCAAGAATAACTGGCCTTCCTTTTAACACCCATAATCAGGGCCTCTTAGCCTTTGTTTTGGAATTGTTTTTCTTTCATTAAACATGTATGTACATATACAGACCTAGAAAAACACCTAAATTTGTCTGGTTTAAATTGCTTGTATTTCTGTAAGTATTACATTGTTTTATTTAGTTTTGATTCCCAGATGTTGTAATGGTAATGAAATTTAAAGATCCCATTGTATTGACTTGGTTTTTGGGTTAATTGTTAAAACCCATAGCTTGTGAATCCCACTTGTGGGATGGACTTGTTGACTTGAAGAGAGGGGGCTGAGCTGGGAGGAGATGGTGCTGTGTATTTAGAGAGAGGCCCAAGCAGAGAAAGGCCAGAAGAACTTCTGGAAGCCAGCATCCTGTGGCTGTTGCTACTGCTGGAGAGAGAGAAATGAGTACTGAGAACTAAACTGGGAAGAAACATGATTGTGGTGCTAGTATTTGTTCTCTCTGTTTTAATGTTACTTTGCCAGATTTGTCTGCTGGTAAAGGACCGTGCTGTTGTTGCAGAGGCTTTGGAACCTTGCTGTTGGTTCAGAAGCCCTGAAGAAGGATTTTTTTGTTGTATGTTTACAGAAATCCTAAAGGAGGGTATTGCTGATGTTTTGAGAGATCCTGAGACTGTTCTGCAGGCAGAGTGAATTGATCAGGACACTGCAAATGTATAGTGTGGCTTTGTTAAGCTTTGTCTTCCCAGGAACAGAGATTGCCTCGGGTCAAGATGAAGAAAAGACCTCTCCTTGGATATTGAATATTATGATGATATAACCTTGTTGTGGCTTAGAAGTAGATGGCCTTTGTGCTCTCTACTTCCCCTTTGAGAAGGTGCTTGGTGGGGATGGATGGTATTGTAATTCAGTTGTGATCCAGGGGTGGAAAACTTTTGCTTTTATACTTTGTGACTGACCAAATGAATGTACTTTGTTTATGATTAGAAACTAATTTCCAGTTGAGTAGAGAGAAAACTTTGCGATTGACTAAATGAATGTACTTCCCAGGGGTGGAATACTTGTACCTTAGTACTTTATGATTGAATTGAGAACTTACTAAATGACTTGAGTTACCCTGTATTTTGATTTTGATTTTCTGTGAATGTTTTGCCTTAATCTGTCCCTGAATAAATGGAGTTTGCTATGTTCATAATCTGTACCTGGAAGTTGCTTGTGCTTGGATGTCTACTGATACTTTTCTCCTCCCTAGTCTTCATACTACCCAGATTATTATCAATTAGGACTATATTTAAAAGAGCTTACTGCATTTTCCAAATAAATAACCTACATGAGAAATGCTAGATAAGAAAAAAGTTATTCTTTAACATATCCGTTCCTTTCCTCAGTCATATATTTACCACCATTTGATGGCCCTTGAAACATTTTAATCTTGAACCCATTTAAGGCTGCTGATAAACTATGTTTTTCAGTATGCCCTGACTGGGCTGGGTCCAGTGTTTTTGAAACAGATTGGGTTGTTTAATGCTTTGAGGCTTAACGATAGCTTTATAAGAAGCTAGCCTAAAGAGATGATATCAACCAGGGAAAAACCCAACAACTCTTGAGGTAAGAATTAGTGGATGAACTCTAAACTGCCTGCAAATAACTAATGTAGACACTGGTGCTTTGGTAAAGCAAGTAGGGAGGAGTAAGCATTGTTATGGAAAAAGTAAAAAAAAGGAAAACAATTTAGTAAATTGAATGGCCAGGGAATATGGCCTAGCTATGTTCAGGGAACAAGAAGTATTTAAATTTGGCTGACAGGTGATGCTGATGAAGGGGAGTAGGGGGGAGTCAGGGTGGAAGTCAGGGGCAAGTCATGGATATCTGGACTGCCAAAGGAGGGAGTTTGCAATTTATTTAGTAATCACTGGGAAATATTGAAGGCTTTTGATGTTGGGTGAGGTGAGTGGGAGAGAACATGATGAGAATTAACAGAGTAACATGTATAGATTGGTTTTGGATAAGACTGTCTGTGAAAACAGAAAACAACAGGGATTCACTCAGCATTTATTTACAATAGCCTTCTCTGTTCACAGCAGAGAGACAACAAGGCTTAATGGATAAAGGCCCAACTGTGAAGTCTGGAAGACCTGATACATGCTGGCTGCATGACTAGGGTGACTTCCTCTTGGTGCTCTAGACAACTATCTCTAATATGAGTTTATAATCTAATATAGGCTGTGGTAGTGAAGGGAATAGACTGCTGTACTTAAGTAGCCAGATGATGAGAAGCACATGGAGGATGGATAGCCATGGAAAGAAGTTGACAAATGGGAGGCTACAGTTGAACTCTCTAACTTAACTGAAATGTGTTAGACATCTTATTTTATCCCTGTCATGATATTTCACAAATGTTTCTGTGAAATGTCTTATCATTGTTTTCTGTTACCTATGAAATTTTCACTGAAATGTTTCCTTTAATGTTACTACCAGACACTTCTCCATGTCTGCCCCGTCCTTCCCTCTGTATATGTGTGTGTGTGTGTGTGTGTGTGTGTGTGAGACAGAGAGAGAGAAAGAGAGAGAGACAGAGACAGAGTCAGAGACACAGATAGAGAAGAGGATGAAGAGAGAGAGGAGAGGAACAAAGGAAGGATTTCTCTCTCAGAAGGTTAACAAATGCTTTTCACTAAAGGGAAGTATCAAAACCTTTTTAACAAAGGAAAATGGATATTCTTTTTCATTGAGTAAAGTAAAAGGAAAAAAAGCTGATTTTTATCATTTCTTTTAAATATGTAATACATTCTTAATGACCTACCTCTAGCTTTGCCTGCATTCATTCAGCAGCAATAAATAGCATACATATCCTGGGTCATACTTCATGAATTGTATTCCCAGGAGTTAGAAACAGAGACTGTAGAAAAACAAAATGAAACAAAACTGTAATCTCTGGGCTCTGTAATCCAGTATGAACAAAGTATATAAGAGAACTTTTGGGTGGACAGACACAGGTTTTTTTTTTTTTTTTGCCAAACAGCAGTGACTCCAGGCATTGCCCTTTTGCTGCCAACAGAAAAGTTCAGAAATCTCATCATGTCCCAGCTTCTCAACAGCTGATAAAGGTTAATAAAACTGAGGTTTAGGAAAGCCATGTTTCTCAATGTTTTATACTCCATAACGACAGTCCATGTAACTTCCAATTGGCCCTGTCCCTTTTCTCTTCTTGCATGCTGACAGGGATTCATTTGCCTCTTGGTTTGCTTCAAGTAATAGACTAGAGCCTATGCTGTTGTGATTACTGGTGGGCCAAAGAATGCCCTTTTGAGAGAAGTGAGCCAGTGGCAATTAATACCACTAAGAAATTTGAGATTTACATTAAAAACTCCTGAGAGCAAAGTACCTGCTTTGTTGCATTTCTTTGTTGTAATTCTAGGCATTAATTCATAGTTGGATGGAGAATGCTGTTTATTTTGAGAAGTGTTGAAGTAATGGGGTGGTGAATTTTTTTTAATGCAAAATTTGCTAAGGTACTGTTTCAAATGACATGATGCTTCTTTACAGAAGAGAGAAATGCTGTCTTGTTCATGTCCCTAAACAAAACAGTTGGATTTAGAAATCTGTAGAAAGTGGTCTGCAGGCTGTTTATCTTGAGTTTCTAAATTACTCCAACTGTACCACATGGGAAAATGCATTAAATAAATAAGACCACTCAGTAATGTATATTGTTACATACAAATGTTGAGTGTTCGTTTCAGTTAAATTGTCCACTAGCCCATTACCTAAAGAAAAAATTATTCTATCCAGAGAGAGGACAATCCAGTTTAAATGTAACATATGATAGATGCTGTGACATGGTGGGTGGTTTTAGTAAAACATTCCCCCTCCCCAAATACCTTCTCCTCTTCTTCATGTGGCTCATCTGAGGCAAGGAAAATGTATTGGTGGCCATTGCAATAGTTTAAGGAGTATGTAATGAAGGACTGAACTAGAACCAGAATTATGGCTATGTGAGAGGAGAAGCATTATGGAGTATGAGAGAGGAATTGACGATGACATTGAGATTGCAAATCTGGGTGACTAGAAGGAGGCGGGGCTTTCAGTAGTGATAGGGAAGTTTAAAAGCGTGGCAAGTTGGGGGGGGGGTGGAATAAGTGACCTGTTTACTGATCAAGACATTTTGAAAATTCTTTCATTTTTATTGTTGTAACAGTGGATTTATAGCAGTTAAACTACTATATACAATTAATTTAATTGATATCACTGGCGTTTCTGTGGTCCACTTCCTATTCTGAGTACTGGTTTGAATAGTTCAGCAGTGAATTTTTTCCATTGTACATTATTGTTCTTTCTTTTTTCTCATTATTGTTCTTCCTGGTTTTTTTTTTTTACTCATTTTGATCCTTGTCATGTCAAATGATTGGACAGACTATAAACAGCGAGCTTATTCAGAAATAATTCCTACATCAAGGACAAGTGTTTTCTTCTCTGTTAAAAAAATAATGTATTTTAGTTTTTGTTGTGCTGTTTGATGCTTGCCAATTTTTAGTATATAAGCTCTTTGAGGGAAGGGGATTTTTATGGGGGGTTGCCTTTCTTTATCTCCCCAGCTTAGCACAGTACCTGACAAATTGTAAGTGTCACCTTAGGAAATATAAAAGTTTGGTTCACTTTGAACTCTGGGTAGTTTCCATTGGCACCAGGAATCATCCATGAGTATTCACTCTCTCACTTCCATTTCCAGTAAATTGCAGGTCTTGTTGATTCTACCAAAAAAAAATCCCACACATATGTGCCCTTCTTTTCATTCATATGAACAACAAGCTGATAAAAGAAGCATGTAGGCAAGTAAACAACCTTCTTCATTTCAGGCACTTGGTCCTTTATATAGATCTCATTTGGATGACCCTTGAATCAGTGCTGAAGTTGTATTTATGCATGTAAGATTATCCATCCTAGCCATGTTTGACTACTTATAGATTCTGTATACATGCCAGTGAGGAAGTAAATTTCAGGAAAAAAAGAGTTCTTTTAAATTTAGTAGCTAATTCTGTTCCCAGGGCAGCTAGGTGGTGCAGTAGATAGAGTGCTGGGCCTGTAGTTGGGAAAACTCATCTTTGTGAATTAAAAGCTGTTCTTAGACACTTAATAGCTTTGTGACCCTGGGCAAGTCACTTTACCCTCTTTGTTCCAATTTCCTTATCTGTAAAATGAAATGGCAAACTACTTCATTATCTGCCAAGAAAAGCCCAAATGGGGTCATGAAGAGTCGGACATGACTGAAAATGACTGAACGTGAATGTCATACACTGCTGGGGCACAAAACCATCACTTGTGTTATTTCTAAGCATACATCTATAATGTAATAAAATCTCAGGTCAGCCAAGGAACACATCAATCCCTGGCTTATCTAAAAATGAGAATAATACAGTTGGGCACCAAGAACTTTTCACTGGTCATCCTGACCTGAGAAATCACTAGGTGTGATTGTCCTTTTGGCAGGCAAATTGTGCAAATTGGGAAACAACCCAAAATCCTCCTGGTTTGAGTTTGCATTTTGCTTTGGAAGCAAGCCGCTGGAGGAAAGCCATCATTTTGGTTTTTTAGCGTCAGACTGCAGCATGCTGATAACCTGAGGCAAGTTTGGGGGACTGTGACATTACACCTTATCACAGAAATGCATATGCAGACGGGAACTTTGGCTAGAACATTATTAACAGATATGGAAAAAAAGCCTTAGAAAAAGACATTTGATGAACCGAGAGGTTATTTTGGTTTAAATAATCAAAAGACAAGGAGTAGACAACAGTGCACATATAACTTTCTAGAGGACCTTCTGTGTTTGATGCCTTCAACTTTCCTTGTTGAATGAATCCATGTGTATTTTCCTTAATCATTCAGTGAAGAAAATTACTTCAAGTTTTCATTGCATACAGACATATTTAAAAACATCTTCCATTGAGGTCAGCAAAGGCAAGAATCTTGTCTGTTTGGGCTTCCAAACAAATTTCAATTGGATATCTGTAAATTCTCCTTTGCAATTTAGTATACTCAGTGCCTAAATGGCAAAAAAACAACAACAACAAAAAAAACCTGACATTTTAAGTAATTGCTTTCCTGGTTCAGAATGTAATCACTTATTACAAAGTGCCAATTAAATCTTTGAAAACTCCTTCTATATAGTTAATGGAAGCCAAAGACAAACTCCATTTCTGTTGAGCTATGAGCTTCTCATGTCTCTAAACACTTCTGTTGCCCTCCCATGTACTGAGCCCTTTCTTACCAAAACTATAGACTATTTACTGACAGATTAACTGCCTTGCTGGTAGTGTCAGTGTCTGGGTTGCGGATCTCTAAATGAAAATCCAATAGCTACAAATAAAGGGATTCTAAGGAGTTGGGAAAATTTAAATCTGAGGCACGAATGGCTTGTCCCCCACCCCATCTCTTAGTCTGCCTTGTTAAATCTAAAATTCCTCATTGAACTTTTGATATATTCCATTTTAGCTATAGTTTGAAGTATGATATATGAAAGCTAATTTTTTTGGATTAGCATCTAATTTTCTTTCCCCTCAAACATACCCCTCTTCTTAACTACTCTGTTTATGTTCAGGGTACCATTATTCGTACATTCAACTAGGTTCACAGAACTAGGAAACATCCATGAGTATTCACTCTCCTTCACTTCCATTTCCAGTAAATTTCCAGGTCTCATTGATTCTACAAAAAAAAATTGGTCACATATGTCCCCTTCTATTCATTCATATGGCTTATTCATATTTCATACCTTATTCATATCATCATCATATCTCTCTGGTATTATTACACTAGCCTCCTAAATGGTGTTTCCTACCTTTCCTCTCTCTCTTTTGCCTTCTATTTTCCACCCATTTGCAAAATGGATATTCCTAAATAAAGCTCTAAACTTGTAAGTTGCTTGCTCTAGAATCTTTAACAGAATCTTCCTCAAAGATAAAATGCAAACTCCTTTACTTGCCATCCAAAGTCCCTCATAATCTGGTTCCAGCCTACTATTCTGATTTACCTCCCATTACTCCTCCTACCACCACCTCAACCTACCCCAGACACATCCATCCTTACTTAGTGAGCACTCTATATTCCATCCACTTACTCTTTCCTGTGTAGAACATTCTATCTCAGAGGCAGCTAAGTGGCACGGTGAATAGAGCACCAACCTTGGAGTCAAGAGAAACAGAATTCAAATCTGGCCTTAGACACTTACTAGTCATGTGACCTTGGGCAAGACACTTAATCCCAATTGCCCTGCCTTCCCCCCAGCAAAAAAGAAAAAAAAAAGATGGTTCCATATCTTACCCATGTGCCTTTGCACAGGTCCCCCCCCCCCGACAAATACTTTACATCTACCTCCAGAAGTCCTAGCTTCCTTCAAGGCCCAGCTTAGGCGCCATCTCTTTCATGAGTCCATTTCTAATTCTGTCCTTCCTGAGTAATTAGCACTTTCCTTCTTAATTTGCTTTGTATCACAACTGAATATATTCCTTGTACTCATTCTATTTTCCTCTAATAGAATCTTTGCTCCTGAGGGCAAGGGGCTGATTAGCATTAGCACACTGTATGTAAGAACCACTTACTAAAGGTTATTGAATTGAATTAAAGCATCAACAACATTTGTTGATCTCTAGCTGTGTTCAGGGTGTAGAAGAATTTCAGGTCATCGAAGGTCATCGAAGGCAAGGACTGTTTTCATTTTTGTCTTTGTAGCCAAAATCTTTAGTACAGTGCCTACTGTATGCTTTTACTATTCTCTTGACTTTACTTCTGACTAACCTGGACATTCTGTACAATGTCCCAGAAACATCTTCAGTCTGGAACCTCACTCTACCCTGGACTTCATGTATTGAAAGTACCCTCTGCCCCTATCATCTCTCCCTCTGATTGTATGGTTCTTCCCAGAGCCTCTATTTTAAAAGGGCACCCAGGCTGTCCAGATCTTCATTTCTCTGATGAACTGATTCTCTGATTGAACTGATTCTCCAGTTCCTTCTCTCTAATGCCTCCACCAGGCTCACTTTTATATCTTCTTTCCACTTTCTCCTTTCTTTTCCTTTTTTGGCTTCCTTTTTACATGGCATCTTCCTCCATTTCAAAGTAAACTCCTTTAAGGTTGGGATGATCTTTCTTTCTGCTTTTATTTGTGTTCCCAGGCTTAGCTTAGTATCTGGCAGAGTAAACTTTGAGAAATGCTTGGTTACTTAACTTGGTTCTCCATGCTTAATAAATGCTCATCAAATTGAGAATGGATGTTTCTCATGCATAATATGAGAAATACTGACTGCCATAAAATTAGAGGACAGTAATACTACCTGGGTGATTGAAGGGGTTGGGGACCCTCAGGAGACCCATGGGAGTGGCTCAAGGATGTCTTGACTCTACCTTGGGTAAACCACTGAGTTTATGTGAATATATGGTAGAACAAAAAGGGAAAGGCAAATTAAAAAGGGAGCCATCTCTCTTGATAGAATTATTTATCAGCAAATATTTCCTTTTTTTATATGTCTACTTATTCTGATCTCTTGATTGCACAATAATTAAGAAGAGTGAAATGACCTAGTATACTTAAGGGCAAGCTGAGTGTAGTAAAAGCAGCATTGGATTTGGAATAAGACTCTAGTTCAAATCCTAAAAATGTCAGTTAGTACCTATGCTACTTTGATCAAATAACTTAATATTTCTTGACCTTGTTTTACTTATTGTAAAATAAGGTTGTTGGACTAGATGACCACTTAGGACCCTACCAGCTCTAAATTTTTTTAAAACAATTGGGGTTAAGTAACTTGCTCAAGGTTACACAGCCAGGTGTTTCTGGTTGGGTGCTAAGCGTCTGAGCCCAGATTCGATTCCCCAGGTCATCCCAACACTGGGGCCGGTGCTCTTACTTGCTGTGCTACCTGGCTGCCCCAAGCTCTAAATTTTTGATCCTAGATAAATTAACTTTCACCACTGTTACCTTGGATAGGGAATTGTGGGAAGATTGCTAAGAAATGAAATTCCAGGCAACATGACACAGTGGATAAAATCTGGACCTTGAAATCAGGAAGATATCATTTCAGATTCTGTCTTTGATACTTGTTAGCAGTGAGACTATGGGCAAATCTCTTTACTTCTCTAAGTTTCAGTTTCCTTCTCTGTAAATGGGAATATATGATACCTGCAGTGGCTCTCTCAAAGGGTTGTTATGAGATTTGACTTATCTGATCTCCAGAAAGTGCTTTGAATGTCAGTTATTTTTGTTGTGACAGATGATATGTGCTAGACGTACACTTGGTGGTGCTACTGAAGTTGTAATCACCACACCTGACTAGTTCTACTGCCTTCTGTAACCTACAGAAAGGCAGGCTATTCTTTAGTCAGTTAACCAAATAGAGCATATGTGTATATGTGTATACACAGATATATTTATACAGTAAACATATATGTGTGTATGTATGTATGTTCTGACCACCAAGTAACACTACAACTATGCCATCAGCCCAGTGGTTTTTTTCCCAAGACAATTCAGCCAGCTTTTCCAAAGGCTATGCCTCTTCTCTTCACTAGTGTGTGCTCAGCAGCAAACTTCTGACTACTACCTTCTTCCCCTACATGGGCTCTGCCACAGTCCCAGAGCAACCTGGCTGACTACAGATTCTATGTAGATCCAAGAGTAATATTTGAATTACACTCAAAAGTACTAAAATTGGAAAATCTCTTCTATCTTTTCTTAGATCCCACCCCATGATAGAGATATTCTCCTTCAACCAGTGCTTTTTATTTGATTTTTTTTAAAGCAATTGGGGTTAAGTAACTTGCTCAAGGTTACACGGCCAGTTATTTCTGGGTGTGGTGCTGAGTATCTGAGCCAGGATTTGATCCAGGTTATCCCGACACTGGAGCCGGTGCTCTTACTCGCTGAGCCACCTGGCCACCCCTAAGCAATTGGGGTTAAGTAACTTGCTCAAGGTTACACGGCCAGGTGTTTCTGGGTGGGTGCTAAGTGTTTGAGCCCAGGATTCGATCTCCAGGTCTTCTCAACACTGGAGCCGGTGCTCTTACTCGCTATGCTACCTGGCCACCCCTCTTTATTTGATTTCATTCTGCAAACAATCCATACTGTATTGACAACTGTTTTTATTTTTTAATGGATAAAATGCTTATTAAAAACTACTCCGTGAAACATTCAACTTATCTGTTCCTGCCAATCCTTCTGACCAGTTCTCAAAGTTGGAAATCTGCTGCTATGCTTCCAGAGTTTACCACAGGTAGTAAAAAGGTTAGAGGCAGGAGTTAGCAATCTCAACTCTCTTCTTAAAGATCAGGGGCCTCAGTCAACTAGGGTAAGGAAACATTGTGGGAGGGGGGATTTTGTTTGCCCTGTTTAATGAGCCAATATGGTTATTAAAAGCTGCTAGTCCCATCACCCTGGAATCCATCTCAGCTCTGCCATTGTCCCAGTCCTATCAGGTAGAAGTGTAGAAGCTTGGGACACTCCTGCAGTGGTGCTTCTCTGTGACCCCTTGGGGCCAGCAGGAGGTTTGGCTCTGTTTTTGTCCTCTCTTCTATACCCTGAAACTTCGGACAAGAAAGCGTTTGAAGGGCAAGGGAAATGGAAATTCTGGGCTTTACAGAGTCTATTTATTCACATTTAGCTTCTCTTTCACAGATGTGTGTATTCAACCCCAGTCTATCCTGAGCCTCAGTCCCACATCACTTGATTGCCCATTAGACATTTACAATGGGATGTCCTAGAGATATTTTTCACTTAATACATCCAAATTAAATTAATCTTTACTCTTAAAACTTCCTTTCTTCCAAACTTCTATATTTTTGTCCAAGATATTGTCATTTTTCCAGTGTTTCAGATTCTTAACCTTGGAATTACCCTGGACTCCTTTCGTTCCTTCGTCTCACATATCTAATAAGTTGCCTAATTTTGCCGTTTTTACCTTTATAGCTTTTCTCTACTTACACAGCCATCACTTCAATTCAGGCCCTCACTACTTTTCACCTAGGTAATTGCAACAGCTTCTTAATTGGTCTCCCCACCTTAAGTCCCTTACCACTTCAGTCTACTCCTATACACTGCCATCAGAGGGATTTTCCGTAAGCATAGATATAACCACGTTATTCCCCCTAGTGGCTCTAGTGGCTCACTTCAGTGGCAGTAAACTCTCATGTTGCGTTTTTAAAGTTCTATACAAGCTAGCCCCAAACTTCATTGAAAGGTATTCCTTCTCCCATGTTCTGAAATACAGCCAAACTGATTTTCTCTCTGTTCCTCACATATAACGTATTCCATCTCCCATCTTTGTGCCTCTGCATTGGCTGTCCCAGCATGCACTTCTTCCTCATCTCTATTTCAGAAAGTCCCTGTCTTTCTTTAACACATAGTTGAAGCACCATCTTTTGTATGAAGTATTTCTGGATCCTCCCCCAACTGCCAGTGACCTCCCTCCCAAATAACTTTTTTATACATTTGCATTTATTTGCTTCATTTTTATACTGTATATATTTATGTTCTTGTCTCTGACCATTTAGAATGTACATTCATTGCAAGGGACACTATTGTTTTATTCTTTGTACCTGTGTCCCCTGCACCTAGCACATGTTCCTGACACACATTATATATTGAATAAATGGGTGTTAATTGATTTTCCAGATACCTAAGGAATCTCTTTCCCATTAAGCACTTCCCTGAGGGCATTAGAAATGCTTGTTACATTCTTATTATTAGATCCATCATTATAAATTGCAGTTGGATCTGAAAATAGCAATTTCCTCTGATTTCCTAGTGTTCATCATTTCTCTTCCCATCACTTAATATAAAAAGAAGCATCGAAATCAGTAGATCACAAGAAGGAGAAATGTATATAAAAGCTTTGGAAGGTGTGTAGTCACTGTAGCCATGCTTAGCAAGAAGTTTCCCTGGGAATGTCTATCTGTTCAACATACAAATAGATTAGCTCATTCCTAGTAGTTTATGTGTCTTTTGGCCTTGAAGATTTGTAAAGCCCATTTCTCACAACAACCCATCAAGGTAGGGAATACTAGTGGTTGGTTGTTGTCTTTCATGCACCAAAATGATATCACTGTGTCATGGGTGAGGTATGTGTCTGACTGTGACTGATCAGACCAACACAAACTTGGAAGGCTTTATCACAGGTTGGACACAAATAGTCTGTAGGAACATTTGGAATGGAAATTGCTCTAAATTTGTGCATATCCCATCATCTACATTTTATGGAGGGCAGAACTGGGATTTACCAAGGTGACTTGATTTGTCTATCAAATCATTTGGTGATTTGAATCGTCAAAGCCGGGAATTGGAACCAGATCTTTTAATACTTCATTCAATTATTTTCCTATTTTGCAGGGCTCTTTCTCTGTAAGTGGAAGGAAATGCCAATACATAAGTAATCTCTCATTCCACTGGTTTGAGAACTTCTTCCACCAATACAAATGATAATCTATTTGTGAGCCATGTAACACTACCAGCTCTAAAGAATTTAAAGTGGGTATCACTCAGAAGCAGTAGTAAGGGTGAGGAGGCTATGATACTTAAAAGATAATGAATTAGGAAAAATTAGAATACAGGATTTCATTACATATCTGCATAATTAAAAAGAAAATGGACTGACTTCATGGTTAGAGTACCAGGTAACTGATAGGACACAATTTCCACAACATCAAAAGAATGTGACAGGGGTAGCCCTAGCACGTTGAGTGGATAGCCTGTGAAAAACTTAAGGGAAGCCCTAGATAAAGAGGGCAGATAACCAGGCATGGAAGTGTTGTTGTCTATATCTTTAGAGGAAATATCCATATAGTTGAAATAATGGTTCTATGAAGTTATTTGAAAAAAGTTGCCTAAGTATGGCTGAAATTGAGTCACTAGCCCATAATTGGCAGCTAATAAGTGTCACCGTGGTAATTTGAGCCCAGGCCTTCTTTATTCCAACCTGAGCCCCCTATTTTGTCCATATTTGGTCACTTATGAAGACCCTGATAATAGTGGATGCCATTTGTGTATGGTCAAAGCTCTTTCATGTATGTGGATCTGAAGTAATTCTTGAAATAACCCTAGAAAGGAAGTGATATAAGCATAGTTTCTAGATGAGCACACGGAGTCTCAGAAAGGTAAAATAGCTTTCCCAGGGGCATGCAACTGTTTAGGTAGTATTTGAACCTCCTGATTCTTATTCATCCATGCTTCCTCTAGAGTAAGTCTCCTCAAAAAACCCAAACCAAAGTTGTCTTAAAGAGATGAAGAAAAACCTTGTTATTGTGAAGTTTCAGATCTCCCAGCACTGACATAAACAAGTATTGTAATTGTTATATCAGGTGTTGAACATCTGTGCTTTTTACCATTCCTAAGCGTGACATTTATAGGTATGGTTGGATGGTCTAGTTTGTGATGAATCTAAGTAGCTTCATATTAAATAACAGCAATCATGTAGTGAAAACAGAAGGATGCTCTACCCCATTACTTGGGTTAATTGATAGTAAATGCTATTCAAAATAGGTAAATAAATGATGACTAATATCCACCTTAACAGGAAACTCAAGATGAATTATGCTGTCTTTCCTAAGCAGTTGAGTTTCACTGGTTAGATATCACCATCATCACCACCACTGCTATTCTACCTTCTTTAAAGACTACACAATGCTTTCATTCTCTCATTTGATTCCCACAATTCTGCAGTAAGTGCAGTTTAAATAATTATTATTAACAAAATTAGTGGTGGTGGTAGTAGTAGTAGAAGTAATCTTTTTGAAGTTCAGATAGAAGAGATCTAGGGACGAGTCATGAACGGTAATAATAGCTAGCATTTATATAAAGTTTAAAGGCTTTCAAAATACTTTACAGATTTTATCTGCTTTATCCTCAAAACAACCCTGAGAGGTAGGTGCTATTATTGTCCCTGTTTTTCTGATGAAAACACTTGGAAAAAGATTACTTGCTGAAGGCAAATTCTGAGGCAAGATTTGAACTCAGATCTTCCTAACTTCCTAACTCCAGGCTTAAGTGTAATTGAATTTGAGGATGTAAGGTGGTTTTTGGAAGACTCATTGAGGGAATCTTATGTAATAATAATGTAAATGTTGTCCATTTTATAGATGATAATGTTCAACATTTAGATAATGCCTTACAATTTGCTGAGGCATTTACATTTCCTATCTAAGAAAGACCTGCAGCTGTTATTATTCCCATTTTACCAGAGTTAGAGAGGTTAAATTGACTTGTCCATAGTCACACAACTTATAAGTATCCCAGAGGGTAGTGGATTGCCCCTTGCTGGAGACCTTCAATCCCAGGCTGACTGATCACATGTCGTTTTTTGTAGTGATAATTCTTCTACATGTTTTTTTTCCCCTTGAGTTATGGCTTGAACCTTCCCTTCTTCACTCTAGTTCCCTTCATGGCCCAGCCCGAGGGCCACTTGCCATAAAGACCTTTGCTGAGTTCACCAGCTGTTATGTTTTGTGTCTATCTTTTATTAGCTTACAACTCTGGGTTTGTTGTTTCCTCTTAGTTGAATCTGAGCTCTTCAGGGTCAGGGAGTGTTTCATTTTTGTATTTGAAATCCTAGTGTCTAACACTGTGCTTAGTACATGCTGAAATTCTGTGGTTTTGTGACTTGTCCATAGTCACACAGCTTGTATATGTCAGTGACAAGATTTGAATGTAGGTCTATATTGATTATAAGCCTAGAAGGAAACAACTTCAGAGATCTTCTATTACTGGCCCACAATCATATAGCTAGTCAGCAACAGAACCAATATTCTAAGTCAGCCCAAGTCTTTTCATGCATGTCCTTGGTACCATGCTCCCCAGTGACTCTTGTGAAGCAATGTTGGAAAACTTTAGTTTGCAGTGGAGATACACAATTGGGAATAATGAAAAGAAAGTAGGCTCATTCAGAAGAATATGAATTAGAAAAACTCATGTATGCATATAATAGCAATTCATCAAAGCTCTCTGTGCATGAAATTGGGTGGCCCCAAAACATGATCTCTAATTACTGCTAAAAACAGGGCAGGGCAGCACAGAAAATATCAATGGTGAAAAGAAAAGAAAAAATATTTTGTCCTTTTATAACACATTTTAATTATTACTCTTGCTAGAAATTACTCACATGATTTTCCAAGGCTAAAAAGTAGTTGAGGATAAATTTGAGGAACCATTCTTTTTGTTTTTATGTTACTTAAAAAAATCAGACTGAGCAAACAATTTTTTTACAAACATGTTTATCCAAAAGATTATAGCACTCTTTTAGATACCATTCTTCTGTATTGGATCCATGTGTGATGAGGGACCTTCAAAACTAGGCTCTGTTTACCTACTGCACTCTAAATGCTCCACCTGAATCATTAAAGTTTATCATGTAAATCCAAATTTAGAGTCATTTTGAGCATTAAATATGTATTTGAAAGTTCCCAAATAGCACCCCAGGAGCCATTAAGGGCTATCATGCAAATCTGTATTAAGGATGTTTAATATCAGTTTTGTCACCATTCTCATTTGCCATAAAATTGTCTAATTAGGTCCAGAGAATTTCATAAGGTAAGGGTAAACAGTCATATAGAATCACCAGGATACCATGCTAGAATAATTCTTTTACCAGAAATCATAGAGGTTTTCTTGGCCGTGTCCCCATTTTGGAACTGCAGAGTGAGGATTTTTTGTCATTAAATATGCTTCTCCTTTATCGTGGCTAAGAGGCAGGAATGGGTCCTGGTTTGTACTCCATGCATATCCTAACTGCCTCAATAACTTCACTGATTTAAAGGATACAGCCACAGTAGTAGAAATGGGAATCAATTTTAAATTTAATGAAAACACATTCTTAAGGAGGGAAGCCATTCACTGTTAGTCTCATTCCTCTAGTTAGGAAGAGGATTTTCTTGCTTTGGTGAAATGAATAGACAGATGTTGAAATAATACTCAGAGGATTCTAGCATTCCTTTGATTATTAGATGTAGCGATTCGAGCCAGAATTCTTCCGAAATTTCTACTCTTGATACTTTTCAAGTTGACAGTCATCTTAAATTAAAGTCATCCTTGGTTGTGGAGCATGAATAATGCTTCACTGGATTGGCTGTGTAGTTCATTCAGTTTCCTGTTATATTTATCACGGGGACTCTGTGTGGTGTTATTTACAAGCTCATAGAGGTCCTCCATTAAGTACAACTTCAAGAAGTTTGTATATCCCCCAAACATTTTCACAACTTCAATGGACATGGTTTTATCAGTGTGGGTACTCCTTCCAAGGGAACAGATTGCAAGACACTTACTCCTCTTCCTTGGGAATTCTTGTCCCTGCCTTGTCATAATTCCTTCATAGAAGATCCACCCAACACATAGAGACCTTTCTCCACATCTCTTGACATATTATGGATGACAGTGAAGCACATTAATTGCCTTGCTGTCAACTGTATGACCAGCCTATCGCCCTTTGGAACCGGACATTTCTTTCCTAATATATTTTACATCTGTCTTCTTCCCTGTTCTTCTCTGGTAATATGCTCCAGCCTATTCATCCTCACCATACATCTCTCCATTGACCTTTGAGTGACATGCAATTTGAATTCTCTTGGGGCTGGAAAATTCTTTGCTTTGTAGCACCATGGCAACATTTACAAGAATATTTTTGTTGAAGAGATGAATCGTTCTTTCAGGAAGAAACTTGAGGTCATTAAATCCAATGCACAATTTCCCAAAGGCAAACCAGCTCATTCTCCTCCTCTTGTTCATACATCCTAGTTTACCTTAATAACCCAGTGTGAAAGTATCATCTCTGAATGTATCTAAACCTATTTGGAAGCTATTTATATTTTCAGCCTGTGCCACTGTCTCTTAGGGCACCTGCTGTGTAAAGGAATACTTTCTTGTGTTTACAACTAAAACTCATTCCCTTTCAAGCTTCAAGGGGGATCCTAAGTTCAAGGATGGTTGAGATTTGTCTCATTAGAACATGTTCACTCTTCTATATTTTTTATAATTTTATAGGCTAATTACATTCTCTGAAAGATTTATTTTTTTCCAGGCTGTAGTGTTCCAATTATTTTAAACTGATTTACTTTATTTTTGTCCCCTCTGCCCCAAAGAGAAAAGGCCTCAAACCTAAACCTCCTATATCATTTAAAGTCCTGTGTAGTTTTGTCTTTGGCATAGGGAAACCAGAATTCTTTTGTCTTAGTATTTTTAAAGTTCTGTCCAGTGATTTAAAATAGAAGTTTTATAGTGGCAGTCTTGAATGAAATCTGAAAACAACCAACAAGACTAAGAAATTGCTGCCAAGTTATGCTCTTAGGGGGAAAAAAACTAGGAAGTCTATCATTTTATAAACCTAATAGAGCTTACCTTTTGCTCATCAGATACCTGATGGACAGCATCAAAAACAGTTTGAAAAAAGGTTAAGATTTGGTGTGGATTGTGACATGATAAAGATACTTTATTCAAAGCTTTTCTCACTTTTCAACACATACATTAGCATACCTATAGAGGAAATGGAAAGTGAATGGAATTCAGAGTTGAAGAGGAGGAGAGGGTATTTGGGGATACTGCAAAGTCCTTTTGAGGACTTCAAGCATTTCCTTGGAACAGGAGCCCTTCTTTTTAGCACCATTTCCACTTCTGGTGACCTTGTATAGCTGCAGACTCTGGAACATTAGCATTCCAGAAGAATCCAAGTGGAGGAACACCAAAAGGGTAGAAGAGAGGTGAATGGTGGTATGAGCAGGTTGAAATACTTTACAAACAAGGAATTTGACAAGAATGGATTCTTTTCTTTATGTAATGATTCCTTAATGGAGTGAAATTCCCTAGCATATTTAAAATATGGTTTGATTTATTGTTTAAAATTTTGTATTGCAGCTTTGGGACAGCTTGTATTTTGTGTATATGGACATAGTTCATTTTAGAAGGCTTGATCCCATTTGATGGGACCAAATGGCTGAGATGAATGCTATACATATTTGATATTAGAAGAAAATAAAGGGAGGGCAAAGCCAAGATGGTGGAGTAAAAGCAAGAACTTGGCTGAGCTCTCACTCCAACCACCTCCAATACCTGTAAAATATGACTCTAAACAAATTTTAGAACTATAGAACCCACTAAGTGACAGAGAGAAACAAATCTCCCTCTGAAGGCAGCCTGGCAGGCTGACAGGAAGGGTCTGTCCCACCAATGCTGGGAGCCAAGGGCAGTCCTGTGTGAGCTGCATAGTTCCAACCCTGGGGTGGTCCCGACCAGTGGCCCAGACTAGCCTGAGCAGAGTTCAGGAGAGTGAAGCACCAGCAGCTGTGGTGGTTTCTAGACTTCTCAACCCATAAACTCCAAAGAGAAAGTAAAAGGTCTGTAGGGAACTCTGTTGGAACTGGGTGAAGAAGAGCGTGGTCCGGCCCCTGCCCCCAGGGTGAAAGGTGGCAACGGTGCTGAAGCTGTAGCTGCTGCCCTGTGATTGCCTCTGGAGCTCCTGGCCTACAGATAGTAGGGGGACCAAGTGACCATTCAGAGGGTATTCCCTCTTGATTTGACCAGCTTGGATGTGGGTCACAGTCCTAGGTGATGATCCTGGGGTGTGTGGTCAGTGTGCCAGAGCTTATGGTGGCTGTAGAGAAGGTGCCCTCCTCAGACCTCTGACAACAGCGGAAAGCCCAGCAATTTGGGACACAGCTCTCTCCACTCTGGAAGCAGAGTTCTACCATGGCAAAGAGCTCAAAAGTGAAGTAATTGACTGGCAAGATGAGCAAGCAGAGGAAGCACAATCAGACCATACAATCCTTTTTTGGGGACAAAAAGGATCAAAACATGGAACCAGAAGGAGTCAAAAATCCTGCATCAAGTTTCCAAGAAAAATATGAATTGGTTGCAGGCCATGGAGGAGTTTAAGAAGGATTGTGAAAATAAAGTAAGAGAAGTGGGGAAAAATTGGGAAGACAAATGAGAATAATGCAAGAAAATCATGAAAAATGAGTCAACAGCCTGCTAACGGAGACCTCCAAAAATACAGAAAATAACACCTTAAAAAAGAAGAAACTAAAGGAGATAATTTTGTGTGATGTGATATGGTTTGATAAATGCTTCCTAATATAATAAGGTCCCACTGTAATGATGTCCATGCAGTGAAATCCTTAAAGATTTTTGAATGTGTAATTATCTAAAAACGTTTTGCTATATTTCCTTTAGCAAGTTGTAGGTTCTTGTTCAATATTTCCCAATTCTACTATGCTATAAGTGACAAATAAGTAGAGTGCTAGGTTTATTTTCAAATTTTTATGTCCTTTTAGATTTTTATTTGGAAGTTTACTGGAATTGGTATTTTTTGAAATGACTTTGGTAACTGACTTTCAGAAATCTTTATACAAGCTAATAGAATACTCATTAGTTTGATTTTTTATTATTGATTTTGCAATTACAGCTTATTAAGTGGTTATTTCTAAGGCAGGAATATAATTGCTTTTCCTTTTAACCTTTTTGAGCTAGAGAAGAAATTTCTGTTAATCATTAATCAGTCATTCAACATTTATGAAGCACCTACTATGTGCTAGACCAGCTTTGAAAACTGACATTCAGAAATGGGTACTTTACCTTTAAGCTTAGCCTTGCAAAAAAGTAAGAAGTTGATTATTTTAAAAATAAGTTTTATTGAAATATTTTGTTTTTACATCATAGTTGTTTCAAAATATAAGGTGTCCCAAAAGTCTTAGTACAGTTTTAAACTTAGGACATCCTGTATGTTGTCACACCCACCCCCACTACCCCTCCCTTATAAGTGTAGGATCCCTTCCAAGAGATAATCCACCCTTCATACTTTCACTTGTGGATTGGCTAGAGGGGCTACTACTCTCAAGGACACTATTTGAGTCTGTATACTACTAAAACTTGGGCTTAGAAGCTCACTGGTGAGCTTACCTTTAATAGTCAAACAGTATATGGGAAGAACTCAAATTACTGCCATTTATTAAGATGACATAGTAAGAACAGTAGTTAGAAAATACCCTTGCCCCTCAAAACCTGAGATCTATGTTCTGTAAATACACACAACGTCCATTGGAATAGTGGTCACAGAGGTAGTGTATGCTAATAAGGAGGCACACATATAGGGAACACATGTGACCAAGGAAGGTTCCACCTCTGGTAGTACAGGCACCTGAGCATCTTTCTTTTTCATGCAACATCCTCATGCTGCTCTCCTCCCCAAGCTCCTGTGTGCAGTGTGTCTCCTGGGAGAACAGCTCCTTAGACTTCCCTGGTTCTGCTTCTCTCACAACACTTTAACCCAGGACTACCAGAAATAGTACTCTCATGAATCAATAGTTAACACTCTTCTCTGCTGCCAAAATGCATGCCCCTTGAAGCTGTTTCCTTTTCTTTAACTGTCTCTCTGCTGCTTGCTGGATGTAATATCTTCTCCCCCTTCTTCTCTCAAGGATTTTATTTCATGAGGTAAAAAAAACATTCAGGGATAGTGACCAAGAAAATGTGGGTTTGAAGCATCCACAGTTTTCTTATTTTTAAATGATGGAGAAGGCAGAGCCAAGATGCTAGAGTAAATGCCTGAGTGCTACCCAATTCCCGCACCACACAATTTCAAAATAACATCTCAAAAGGACTTCTGCAGTGACAGAACTGACAAAGGGATGGGGGTAAACAATACTCTAGCACAAGACAATGGAGAAGATTGTCAGTTAAGGTCTGTCTCACTGGAGTGAGAGTGGAATGCAGCCCAGCACACAGGCCATGGGCTGGCCAGCCAGCAACAGGTAGTGCCCTGGGGAGCCAGCAGAAGGACACACTCAGCATGCTTGCAGGGCCCTGCTAAGACAGCAGAGCAGGACACACATTGGCGAGCCAGCAGCAGGCCTTGTGGGTGACTAAATCTCTGGTGGCGACTTTCGGATCTCTCACCCCACAGATGAAGATGGTAGGGGCCCTTTTGCTGGCATTGCCCATACAGGGATCTGAGATGCAGTCTTAAGTTGCAGTCTCAGGGAGAGGAGAACACTAGACACAGGGGAGTGGGGACCCTCTTAACAGTTTAAGGGCAGCTAAGTGTGCTCACGTTCACTCATAAACCATAACACAGGCCAGGAGAGCAGTGACTTTAGTCATTCTCAGCAATATAAAGATCCAAGATAGTTCCAAAGGACTTATGAAAATTTCTTTCTCCAGAGAAAGAACTGATGGAGTATGGATGCAGATTGAAGCATCATTTTTTTTAAATGGTCTGTGTTTTCTTTCACAACAGGAATTATGTTTTGCATGACTGCACATGTATATCTGATATGCAATTGCTTGCCACCTTAGGGAGGAAGGAAGGGTGAGAGGGAAGGAGAGAATTTGGAGCTCAAAATTTTGAAAGAATGGATACTGTTTTTACATGTAATTTGGAAAAAATATTTTTAAAAGTTCAATTAAAATTAATGGATTGTTTTTTTAATAATCACATAAGATATACACAAGGCACAGTGAAGAGCTCCATGGTGGGCACAAGAAGGCTATAGAATCTCTTGATTGGTGACCTATGCTCAAGAAGAGACAGAAGGAATGTCTTTGAGAAAACATGGTCAGAAAAGGAAGTGAGTGTGCATGTTGCACAAATGAGGGATAACAGAGAGCAGATGGAATAGCCAGGGTTACACTTTAGTACCTTTGCAGTGTCCAAGAACCTAGAAAAAGTTCTCTAGCATATTAAGTGGATCCTTGATGAAGAAACTCTAGAACACAGACATCAAATGAAGTGATTGTGGGTTTCATTCCCATGGGATGGGATGTGGGAACACCACAACGATAGTACAAGTTATCAAGGTCTCAGGCTTGGATCATAGTTATCTTCAGAAAATGGAGAGAGAGAAAGCATGATTTATCCATAATCACCTTAAGTATCTGGTAACTGAAACGAATTATTTCTCTTTTGGTACAGAAGAAACTGCATGCACACAGTGTTTTTTTGTGTTTTTCACCCTTAGAAAAAGCTTTTACTCTTCCCTTGTTGTAACTTTTGGTCCTCATTAGCTGGCATACAAATTTATGCACTATCAAAACTGAAAACTCATTAAAAAAAACTTTGATATTTTAATTATCTCCCATCAAAAATTTTAACTTACAATATTAATCACTATGCCACCCATTTCCATCATTAACATGGCAAAATCACCCATTTTCCCCTCACATTTTCTCTTCATTTCATATTTAATTATTGTTTCATTGGGACAGTTGTTCCAGGTGTCTCTTTGTCCCTAAGAAGCTTTTTGAAAATCTTTACTTAAATTACTTTTTGATTTAAAATGAGAAATATCACATACTCTCTCATTCTACCATGTATTTTCTTACCTGATGTAGGCCTGTCTTTGCTTCTCTCCCTCCCTCCCTCCCTCCCTCCCACCCTCTCCACTGTTTGGGCAGCTGATGTTCAGACAAATTAGAGGAAACAGATAAAAATGCACACCAAAGAAGCCTTGCAATGGACTACTCTGTAATGCTAATTTTCTCCTGATGTTTCATTAATTGGAAGTGGGGGAGAGGATGACTTAAGTGCTTTTATCACCAAGGTTTCTAATGCCATTAATTTTGTGCAAATTTGTCTCCTGTTTCCTTTCCTGCTGCCTGAAAACATGTGCAAATTTTCCCCATCCTTAAAAAACCCTGACCAGACTTTACCATCCCCTCAAACTGTTGTCCTAAATCTCTCCTCTTTTCCACAAGCCAAACTCCTAGAAAAAGCTGTCTGTACTGGTGACCTTCCCTTCCTGTCCTCTCACTTGCTTCTCAGCCTTTTAGATTCTACATGAAAAAAAAAAACTTCTCTCTTTGAAGTTATCTCTCTTAATTTCCAAATCTAATGATCTTTTCTCAGTTTTCATCCTCTTGATTTTTGTAGCATTTGATACTGTTGAGTCCTCTCTCCTCCTGGATAGTTTCTCCTTTATAACTTTTCATGACCCTGCTTTTTCTCTCTTGATCCTCCCACCTAAATGGTCCTCCTTTTCAGTCTTGTTTACTTATTTATCATCTATATCACAACCTCTAACTGTGTACCTCAAAGCTTTCTCAAGTCTCATCTCTTGTTTCTCTACACTTTCTCAGGACCTCACACACTCAGATGAGTTTAATAATCATTTCTATGTAGATAACTTCCAGATTTAAGTATCTAGCCCTGTTTTCTCTCCTGGTCTCTAGTTCCAGATCTCTAGTTACTTGTTGGACATTTTGATCAGTATGTCCCAGAGGCTTCTTAAACTCAACACGTCCAAAAGAAAACTCATTATTTTTCCCCAAAACCCACCTCCATTTTCAATTTCTTTCTGTCAAGGGCTCCACCATCTTTCTGTTCACCAGGTACACAGCCTAAAAATTGTCCTAAACTCTTCATTCTCCCACCTGTCACATCAGTTGCCAAATCTTATTTCCACCTGTATGACATCTCTTGTATCCATCCTATTCCCTGTATTCACATGACCACTATTGCAGTTTAAGCCCTCATCATCTCTCGTGGACTTCTGCAGTAGCCTTCTAATCAGTCTCCCTGTCTCAAATCTATTCCTCCCAATTCCAGTTTATCCTCCACACACTTACTAAAGTCAATTAAAGCATTGGTTTAACCATATCACTCCCTCTACTCAATAAACTTAAGTGATTCTTTATTGCTTTAGGATTGTATACAGATTTCTTTAACTGGCTTTTAATGCTCTTCACCACCTGGTTCCTTCTTAACTTCCCAGACTTATTATCTTTTTCTCCCTTTCCCATACCCTGTGGCCTAGTCACACAAGCTTTTATTCATTGCTTACTAAGTGCCAAGCACTGTTCTAAACAGTGGGGAGACAAAGAAAGACAAAAAAATAATCCCTGCCCTCAAGGAACTCACACTCTGATGGGGAAGACAGCATGCAAAAAAACATTATGCATAAAAGATATGTACAGTATAAATGGAAGGTAATCTCAAAGGACAAGTAGAGGCAGAAAAAAGACCTGTACAAGTGGGATTTGATTATTGGTCATTGCAGAGCTGTTTGTTGGTCATATTTCTTAATTTTTTTAGTTATTTTTCTTTATATTATTGTATAAATTATTCTCTGGCTTCTGTTTACTTTGCATCAATTCTTTTTTTTTCTTTTAATGCTTTATTAACTTCTGATTTACATCATTCGTTTCCGCCAGATTTTGAGTTACAAATTTTCTCCTCGTTTTTCCCCTACCCATTGCCCCAAAATAGCAGTCCCACAGGATATCCCCTCCTCTAATCTGCTCTCTCTCCCATATTTTCTCCCATACCCCTTTCTACTTTTCCAGTGGATCTCTATGCCTCAGTGCCAGTATATCTTCTTTCCCAATTACATGTAAGATGGTATTAATAATAGTGTATATATATGTAAACATATATAAATATATATACACATACACACATATATTTACATGTATATTTGCATATTTGATTTTAAAACTTTCAATTCCAGATTCATTGCCTTCCTTCCTTGTCCCCCACCCTTACTGGGAAGATACGCAGTTCAGGATAGGTTGTACATGTGTGGCTAATGCAAAACAATAACATAGTAGATATATTGTAAAAGACTGACTATATTTCTTCCCTCCTATCCCAACTCCCACTTCGTCTATTCTGTATTCTGATCCCATCCCTTTTAAAAAGTGGGTGCTTCCAACTTCCCTCCCCCACCAGCCTTCCCTCCCTTCCATCATCTCCCCTCTCATCCCCTTCCCCCCCACTCTCCTGGAGGGTGAGATACCCTATTTAGTGTGTATTTAATTCCCTCCCTAAACCAAATTCAATGAGAATAAGGTTGATCCATTCCCTTTTGCTTTCCTGTCCTTCCCCTCCATTGTAAACATTTTCCCTTGCCTCTTCTGTATGAGATAGTTTACCCCAATCTGCCTCTCCCCATCTCCTCTCATTATATTCCTCTCACCTCTTAATTTCACATTTTAAGTATAATTCCTTCCTGTTAAATTGGTCCTGTGCCCTCTATCTATGTATACCTGTAAACATATATACACACATTCACATATGTATTCATATGCCCATATACCTTCATATATAGCCAAATATCTATCTATCTATCTATCTATCTATCTATCTATCTATCTATCTATCTATCTATCTATCTATCTATCTATCTATCTATCTATATTTCTAATCCCTTCAACTACTGAGAAAAGTTTCATAAGTTACAATTATTGTTTTTCCATGTAGGAATGTTAATAGTTCAACTTTGATAAGTTCCTTATGATTCCTTTTCCCTGTTTACCTTCTCATGCTTCTCTTGCTTCTTGTCAAATTTTCTATTCAACTCTGTTTTTTTTTTTCAGCAAGAATGCTTGAAAGTCCTCTATTCCACTAAATGACCATATTTTCCCCTGAAACATGATACTCAGTTTTGCTGGGTAGGTGACTCTTGGTTTTAATCCCAGCTCCTTGGACCTCTGGAATAACATATTCCAAGCCCTTCAATCCCTCAGTGTAGAAACTGCCAGATCCTGGGTTATTCTGATTGTTTTTTCCACAATATTCAAATTGTTTCTTCCTGGCTGCTGTAATATTTTCTCCTTAATCTGGGAATTCCAGATCCTGGCTATAATATTCCTAGGAGTTTTCTTTTTGGGATCTTTTTCAGGAGGTGATTGGTGGATTCTTTCAACCTTTATTTTGCCCTCTGGTACTAAAACATCAGGGCAGTTTTCTTTGAGAACTTCCTGGAGGATGATTTCTAGGTTCTTACTTTGGTCATAGCTTTCAGGCAGTCCAATAATTTTTACATTATCTCTCCTGGATCTAATTTCCAGGTCAGTGGTTTTTCCCATGAGATATTTCAGCTTGCCTTCTATTCTTTCATTTGTTTGGATCTGTTTAACAGCTTCTTGATTTCTCATAAAGTCACTAGCTTCCACTTGCTCCAATCTAATTCTGAAGCAATGATTCTCCTCATTGAGCCTTAGATATTCTTTTTCCATCTGGCAAATTCGACTTTTTAAGGCATTCTTCTCCTCATTGCCTTTTTGGGCCTCCTTTGCCATTTGAGTCAGTCTGTTTTTTAAGGTATTATTTTCCTCAGTCAGGCTGTTGACTCTCTTTTCATAATATTCTTGCATTGTTCTCATTTCTCTTCCCAATTTTTCCTCCACTTCTCTTATCTGCTTCTTAAGGTCCTCTATGGCCTGTAACCAGCTTGTATTTTCCTTTGAAATTTTTGGTGCAGGACTTCTGACTTCACTGTTTTCCTCCTGTTCCATGCCTTGCTCCTTTTTGTCCCCAAAATAGGAGTGTATTGTTGGAATCTTCTGTCTGCTTTGTTTCCTTTGCCTGCTCATTTTGCCACTCAATTACTTGACTTTTGGGCTTTTTGTCACAGTAGGACTCTGCCACCAGACAGTGGAGCTTTTCTCCCAAATGCTGGGGTTTTCTCAGCTGCCGGAGGTATTAGATGGGTGCCCCCTCTGAGGTCTCCACATGCTCTGGCAAGCTGGACCCACACCCCAGAACCTCCACCCTAGACTGCAATCCAGATCCAAGCAGGTTAAAGCAAGAGTGATTACCCCTCAGACTGGTGCTTGGTCCCCCTACACTCTGCAGGACAGGAGCTGAAGCCACCACCAGTGCTGGATGGCTGTGCTGGCATCTCAGCGGCTTCTTGCCCTGGGGGTAAAACCCATGCACTCCCACTTACTGGTCCCAAAGTCCAGACTGTACTGACCTCTCACTTTGTCCTTTGTGTCTATGTGTTGATAAATCTGGAAAGGGCCATAGCTGCTGCTGATCTGGAGTCCCTCTGGCTGGTGGCTGGTCAGGCCCGCCCTGGGGCTAAAGCCTCGGCATGGTGCTGGGCTCGGCTCCCAGAGCGCTGTGCTGGATTCCTGCTGGCCTGCTGGGCTGTCCTCAGCAGGTGGTTAGCTTCTCTTTGTCATTTTTTGGATTCTGCAGCTCCAAAGTTTGTTTAGAGTCCCCTTTTTACATGGATTGGGGAAGGTGGAAGCCAGAGCTGCAGCAAGGTCGTGCTTCTACTCTGCCATTTTGGCTCCATCCCCACTTTGCATCAATTCTTACAAATCTTTTCAGAATTCTCTGAAGTGACAATATCCTTTTCATCATATCTTAGGGTCCAGTAATGTTGAAATGTGCTTTCATAGTATTTATGTGCCATTTGTATAGCTGTCAGCGTGATGGTGCATACCTGTTATCCATACTTCTTGAGAAGCTAAGAACTGAGTTTAGGTGTTTTGAGCTACAGTAGGGTTAAAGATGATCAAGTATCTGTTCTAAGTCTCCCACCAATATAACAAGCCCTGGGAGCTGGAGGGTGGAACCTACACCAGGCTGCCTAAGGAAACCAGTCAGAGCTTTCATGCTGATTAGCAGTGAGGTCAATCCACAGCACTTCCAGCTTGGGTGACATAGGGGAACCCAGTCTCAAAAAATGGGTTAGCCATTCCATAATTAATGGGTACCACTCTAGATTCCATTTCTTTGGTATAACAAAAAGAACTGCTATAAAGATTTTGTGCATATGAACCTTTCCCTCTTTTTTGATCTCTTTGGGATATAGGCCATATTACTGAGTCAAAAGGCAGGCACAATTTAGTGAGTTTTGGGACATAGTTTCAGATTGCTTTTCTGTTTGGTTGGACCAGTTAACAACTTTACAAACCATTGATTAGTGTGTCTGCTTGCATAGATCTTCCCTGCCCCTCTCCCACCTTGTGGTCTGGCATTTTCTTTTGTATATTCATATTTTCAGGGCTAATTTTCAGATTGGAGTTTTATGCTTAGGTCAGACTCTGCTACCTCCCATACTCTGAGGGTGTAATTAGAAGGCCCTGTTTGGTTTAAGTTGGAATGAGTAAGAGTAGGTCTGGCCTTCTAGATGAATTCCTGGGGTTTGGCTCAGTCTCCTGGTGGATCTTCTTAGGTTTTGGCCTTGGAGCCTTGCCTAACTCTTTCTTGCATAGTCTGAAACCTGGAGTTGATTCTATATAGGAGCTTAGTAAATGTTTATTGGATTGTATCAGTCAGATAGCTTTGATTGTGCGGGGGGGAGGTCTGCTGCAAAATCCCTTGCACTCTGCTTCCCTGGTGCTAGCCTGGTCCTTTTGCCTATTGTGGTTTGGTTGATGCTCTACCTAGGCTCTTCTTCCTGGGTGCTATTCTGGAACTATCTGTTACTGTGACTTGGGTGTGGCTCCCCAAGCATGGCCCCAACTGTTGTCCAGCATTCGTGCAGTTTACTTGCTCTGCCTGCTTCCTCCCTTATTTTGTTTACACTCTGAACTTCTTGGGATTCTAACAGTCTTTTTGTATAGTCTGGATATAACTGGATGAAAGGAGAGGTTGGTCCAAGGCATTTGTTTGGATCTATTTAATAGTGTCTTGATTTCTCATAAAGTCACTCCAGTCTAATTCTGAAGGAATGATTCTCTTCAGTGAGCTTTTGAGATTCTTTTTCCATCTGGCAAATTTGGCTTTTTAAGGCATTCTTCTCCTCATTGCGTTTTTGAGCCTCTTTTGCCATTTGAGTTAGTCTATTTTTTAAGGTGTTATTTTCTTCAGTCAGGTTGTTGACTCTCTTTTCATGATTTTCTTGCATCATTCTCATTTCTCTTCCCAATTTTTCCTCCACTTATCTTCTTTGCTTTTCAAAATCCTTCTTAAGCTCTTCTATGTCCTGTAACCAACTCATTTTTCTTGGAAGATTTTGGTGCAGGAGTTCTGACTTTGCTGTCTTCCTCCTGTTCCATGCCTTTGATCCTTTTTGTCCCCAAAAAGGATTTAGTCCTACTCTGCCATACTCACCCAAAAAGGAGTCTAATATTGGATTCCTCTGTTTGCTTTTCTTCCCTCAATTGCTCATGTTGCCACTCAATTACTTGACTTTTGGGCTTTTTGTCACAGTAGGACTCTGCCACCAGACAGGGGAGCTTCCTCAGCTGCTGAAGGTATTAGTTGTGTGCCCTCTCTGAAGCCTTCACACACTCTGGCGAGCAGTTCGCACACCCCAGGACCTCCACCCTAGACCGCAATCCAGATCCAAGCTGAAGCTGCCACGTGGGGGAGTATGCCTCAGCAGCTTCTCCCTCCAGGGGACAAAGGCCAGAAAGCACTCCCAAAGTACTGGATCCCAAAGTCCACACTGCACTGACCTCTCACTTTGTCCTTAGCATCTATGGATTGATAATTCTGGAAACTGACACAGTTCCTGATGATCTGAAGTCCCTCTAGCCGGGGGCTGGTCAGGCCACCCTGAGGCTAAAACCTCAGTCTCATGTGGGGCTGGCCTCGGCTCCCAGAGTGCTGCACTGGCTGCTTGCTGCCGGCCTGCTAGGCTGTCCTCAGTGGGAGGTTATCTTCTCTGTGTCATTTTGTGGGTTCTGTAGCTCCAAAGTTTGTTCAGAGTCACCTTTTACATTAATTGCAGGAGGTGGAAGCCGGACCCCTGAGAAAGTGCTGTTGCTACTCTTCCATGTTTACTCCACCCTGGTCCAAGGCATTTATTAAGCTTTTTAATACAATAGTTTTCTAACTGATTTCTCTTTTGCCTGTCTCTAGCCACTCTACTCTCTTCTCCACTCAGCTTCTGAGATGATTTTCCTAAAGCATTGGTCTGACCCTGTGCCTTACCCCCTTGCTCACTGAAATTGGCTCCCTTTTGCCTTCAGTATCTTTTTTGGCATTTGAAGGTCTTAATAACCTGACCCCTTCCTACCTTTCCATACCTCACTTCTGTGCACTCTCTGACTCATTACACTGGCCTGTTTGAAGATCCTCAGAAGCATCACCCCATTTCTCGTTTCTGTGTCTGCACTGATGTAATGGGAATGTAAATTTTTTAAGATCTTCCCTGCCCCTAGGCTAAAGTGCACCTGGAGCCTGGGGTAGGATTCTTGTTTTTCAGTAGATACTTTTTGATTGGCCAGTGGGTCCAAAAGGTTGTTACATTCTGTGAGCCAGGAGAAGGCTATATAAGCCCTGATGTGTAGCTTTGTTTTGGGGGCTCACTTTGAGAAGTGTTCTGTGATTTGATATGAATTCTGGGAAGCTGTTGTTGAGAGCCCCCCTCGGCTTGGAAAACCCAGATGTTGATTTGGTATGGATGTAATGGTTGGACAGTTTGGAAATCTGTCTACTTGATCTGTTTTGCTATCTTGATAATTCTGTCTGTATATTCTGAAGTTCGGGGTGCTGACCTTTTTCCCCTGAACTAGGTAAACGATACATATTTGACTGATTAAAGTAAGCTTGTTAACCCATTTTGAGTTTCTTTCCTTTAACAAAGCAGATCTAAGAACCTGTGGTGGCAGGGACCCTGGGGATGCTGGGGTGCTTGCTAGTACAACTGACAGTGCAAAAAAATAGTCCATCACCTTTGCTTCTTCATCCTAGTTTCCTTCAAGACTAGAGAGGCCTTTCTAGATCCTCCCCCATCCCCTCAGCTGCTAATGCCTTTTTCTCTCTGACTAAATTCAGTTACTCTGTATGTGTCTTTTATGTATATGGTTTGCATGCTGTCATTCCTCCCTCGCCCCCCCCCCCCCATTAGAATGTCAGCTCCTTGAGGGAAAGATTATATTTGCCTTAAAAAAGTCTAGTGCTTTGCATAGTGCCTGACAAATAGTAGGCATTTAATAAATGCTTTTAGGCTGAATTATTCTTCTTGCACTAGAGCCTCTACTCTCTGTATTCCCATAAATATTCCAGAGAAGATATAACCAGTATTTTGGAGGCCTTCTCCTAGGTCTTTGAATATTTCATGGGTACCAATGGAGTCCTTGCATTTTCTTTTTGTTTTTTTTCTTACTTTTACATGTCTGACAGTTCCTTTTCTGATCCTACATTTTCTATATAACATCTTTTATGCCTCTTTCTTATGTTAAGGTCATCAATGTTAATATGCTACAACCAGTGCCCATTGGGTGACCGATGATATTGATTTTTCACAAGTTGTGCTATTCCATGATTCATAGGCTATAAAGGGCATGAAATCTGTGGAATAAAACAAGTCATATATCTTATAAATAATGTAATCATTTTAAAAAAGCTAAAATATGCCTAATATTTAAACCTTACTGATCTCAACAATTTTTCTTGGATAGATCTGAAGATACTCAAGTGCTTTGTCAAATTTAGCTTGATATACACACATATGCATAATTAACTGTTGTTGTTCAGCACCTCAAAGTTACCTATCTATTCAGTAGTTAACAAACTAGTGAAATGTGATATTATCTGTAACACTTTCTGACACTATAAATATGAGATGAGGATTTATAAGTTAACCGGTAGAATGAACATAGAACTTTATGTACATAAGAAATATTTAGTAAATGTAAATGGAGCCCCATGGGGTAGGTATCTGAGATATGGACCTGTGATTTAATCCTGGTGAGGAACTCACATTGTAAATTCCTTTTACTAGTGCAAATGGACACCTCATTTCTTATATAAAGCCTGAGAGAGCAGTCTGGAACACTGAGGGCTTAATTGACTGGCCCAAAGTTACACATGTAGTAAATGTGGGAGTCGACTTGAATCTAGACCTGTCCCTGGAGAATGTCAACATATTGATGATCTGACAAAAACATAAAAAAATCAATTAAATTAAAAACTTTCACTTGACCCTGCTATCCCTTCAAGCTTTTGTCCCATATCTCTCTTTTCACAACTGAATTGAAAGGCAAAGCTCTCTATATTTCTACACTTTCTTGTTCCCCATATATCTGATTTTCATCATTACTATTTAACTGATATTGCTGTTTTGAGGATGATAATGATTTCTTAATTGTCAAGTAAAATGGCCATTTCTCAGTCCCCTTTCTTCTTTGCAGTTGTTGTTAAACAGCCATTTTATCTGGATACTCTCTTCTCTGTGGATTTTCATGATAGTTCTTTGTAGTAGTGCTTTTTTATCTTCCAGAATGGTTCTTCTCAATCTTCTTTGCAAGATCATCCCCTTATACATGGGTATGACCCATAGCCCTGGACAGCCATTATGGATGGACAGGTAGATGGGCCCAGACCTGAATATGACAAAGAGAGTAGATTGGATTATTTTTGGCAAGTCATACAGGTTTCCAAAACATATTCATACACACAGCATCTTATTTGTAAACATCAGTATTCCTACAGTAATGCTGTTTGGCTCTGAATCATGGACCACCATAATTTTCAAAGAATCCAAATTGTGGGTGACCCAAAGGACAATGATAAAACACATTTTGGGTACAAGTAGGCTGCAGCATGTTGTGGATGATGACTTAGATGCAGGAAGTATCATAAAAAATTACCCAGATGTCACTTGCAGTGATAGGCAGCGAATAGTGTTAGATTGTGCCAATATTCTTTACTCATTTTAGACAGGCAAGCCTGACTTCACACCCAGGAGACCATACATCAAAGACAGATTGTCAGCTAGCATGACGAAGCAAAAAATGTGTGGTATTCATGGAATATCAAAGTTATGAGCACTGTAGGGTGTTTCTAAAGAAATGTGGGATGCTTGAAATACTTTGAAGTGTCACTGACTCATTTTTTGTTTTCTCTTTAACTCTCCCTGTATTTTCCCCCAAATTCTCCAATATTACAGTAGATCTGTAATCTCACAGATGTAGATATTCTTGCCAATATAGAAATCATCATCCATTTGTGCCTTCTCATTTTGTGTAACTATCATCTGTGTCCCTTCTTAAGTGTGCCATGAGGAGTCCACTAATTGTGATAGGGGCCTTCCTTGCTTTGTCTCACTGTCATAAAAATACAGTAGAGCACACAGGCTGTCCAAAGCTTCTCTCTCTCATCATATGAACAACCCGTCATCTTTTACTGTGTATATATATATATATGTATATATGTATATATATGTTATTATATATACATATATATGTGTATATATGTATATGTGTGTATGCATATTTGTATATAGATATACACACACTTATATTGCAAAGGGCTGCAAAAATATTAAAACTAGAAAAAATCTTTTCTAAAAGTTTGAACTCTCCTGAAAGACGTCCTTCAATTTATATTACCACAATGGACAAAGGCAAAAGGATAGCCTGTGAAATATAAGTTAAGGATAAAAAGCCAAAAGGAAGAACACAATTTGGATCACCTAGAAATACTGAAATAGCACCAGTGTTTTCTAGGGTCTTTGAAAACCTCAGTTGGTGTACCATATCTACTCTGAGGCCAAGTCACCTGGCATGAACCAAAAGGAAAATATAATTTCAAAGGGTCAAGTTAGGATTAGTCCTCAAAGGTGGCCTGTTTCCTACAAAACCAGTTTTACCCAGGTGTTGTGGCTACAAGGGCTTATAACCACCTGAGCCCTCCCCTCTGCCTGCCCTGGTGAAGGGTCCCTCTGATGCATGCAGAAATCCCTACTTGAGATCCATGAAGGAGCCATGATGATGAGGAATTTCTTAGACTGTGAAAGAGGGGCCAGACAATAAAAAGAGTAAAGTAAAAAGACCTGGTACACCAGGTCCACCCTAGCTACTACAACAAAGCCAAGATGTTCTCCTCAATGTGCTCAGCTGTGCTCATACTGTGCTGCACTGTAAGCTTACCCTGGGGTGTCTTGTGCTAGTTTCAGCTGATTGTTCTCCAATGACATTCCCAAAGAGAGACATGAGTCTGGGATGGTGATAGCCCCAACCTTGTAGATTTTAACATCAGAGAATTTTACTTTAAAGGCATGGGGATAGAAATAGCCTCAGAAGCCATAGCAATACTCACAGATGTGCACATTCCTATACTCCTGGAAAAAGTCCTTCAGATGTTCAGCTACTCCTCCTTGGCTTGGGAAGTAGAATGGTGAGCACAAAGTGGTGCAAGTCACACTTCAGCTTGTTAAACAGCCATTTTGGTCTATTACTACCACCACATTCATGTCAAAAGCAGAAGCAGCCTGTACCAGGGCCTGCTAGCCAGGACCTTTGATCCACCCAGAGGTCTTAATGGCACAGCCACTGAAAGAGGCTCTGAGGTTCTCCTGTTATATTGAAGACGTCTACAAGGCATGATGTAATGTAGTCTTTTTCTAAAGCTTGGTGTTGGTACCAGCCATTTTGGAGCCCAAATGAAAGACCAGTCAATGGGGTATGGATAGAGAAACTCTCCTCTATATCATTGGGTTGCTTTGTTTAAAGAACTCCCTTAGTTCCAGGAATGGACCCAGTGTTGGCCAATATCCAGCTCCATATAGGTGAGTCACCAGCCTAGTTGCAAAGTGTAATTGAATAACAGGCAGCACACTGTGAATTTTCCCACGTACATAAGGCCAATTACCATCACTCAAGGACCACATTCTTCTTCTCCATGCTCTGTTTGTAGTTTCATTTGTTCTAGGACTGTGTGTAAAGGAGCATCGGAGTGTCTTTGGAGACATTAGCCATCTTAGTGTGCCCACTCAGCTTGTGTAGACTGTTGTATACAGCCAGGGCAAGTGAAGATAGCCCCATGTGTACAAAATTATTTATAGCAGCTCTTTTTGTGGTGGCAAAGAATTGGAAATCAAGGGGATGCCCATCAGTTAGGGAATGGCTAAACAAGTTGTGGTACATGAATGTAATGGAATACTATTTTGCTATAAGAAATGAGGAGAAGACAGACCTGGAGAGATTTATACAACTGATATTGAGTGAGAAGAGCATAACTCGGAGAAATTTGTACACAATTACAAACACAACTTATGTGTGATGACCAACTTTGATAGACTGGGCTTTTCTCAGCAATGGAAGGGTATAAGACAAGTCCAAAAGACCATGATGGAAAGAGATGTCCACATCCAGGGATAGAAATATGGAGTTTGAATTCAGATTGAAGCAAACTACCTGCTCTCTTTCTTTTTCTTGTTATGTTTCCTCTTTCCCATTGTTCATTCCATTGGTTATAATCTTTCTTTACAACCTGAAAAAAAGAGAAATGATCTCTGCCCTCCAGGAAGTAACACTACCAAAGTCCATCTTTCCTTTGACCCAAGTTAGCTAGTTTTCAAAACTCTCCCCAAAGATAAATCTGTTTTATAGAACTGTGTGTGTGTTTATGTATGCTTTTCTTTTTAAAAAAGAACTTAAAGGTCATGAATTCATACTAAATTTATAGTAGGGTAAACCTAGAACTGTACAATATTGACATTCAGGATCAAACTTCAGAGGCCCCTATAGGACAATGTGGTTGCACTTGACTTTATTTTTTCATGGTAGAATTTTAGTCTAGAAGAAAAACTATCAATCATTGTCTAGAGAACTGAGAATTGAAGTGACCTGCTCAGGGCCCCATGACCAGTATGTGGTCCTCATGGAGAACTTGAACAGTTGTCTTCCCAGATCTAAGGCCAGCTATATTCCAACTGCATCCTGTGAAGGAGAAGTCATCTGTTCTAGCAAGGGAACAAAGCAATACATTGGACATGTCAGAGAACGGTTATTGGATTTCATACTTCTAGTCTATCTTATCTTTCCTTGAAGGGCATTATATTCCAGCCAAACTTGACTGTTCCTTATTCATATTGTACCTCTTACTTCTTTGTGATTCTCTCATCTTTTTCCTGCAATGGACACCCCTATTTCCATCTGCTCAAGTCTTTCCCTTACTATAAGGAGTAATTAAGGTACCATGTCCTCTAGGAAGAATTCCTTGACCCTCTCTAATAATCCACATCGAAGTGAGAGTATACTCTACATCATGAAATATCAAGTTAGCCTTAATAAACATTGCTTCATATTTTTCTTAGCATTTTCTTTCGGTCTATTCTCTTTCTCCTATTGAATTTTCAGTTCCTAGAGAACAGGGCCTGTGTCCTATCTATCTTTTCTTTTATCCCCTGCATCTACCATAGTATCCTGATTGACTTAATAGTTACTTAATAATAGCCCAATGAACAGCAGCTACGCAGTAAATGTTAGCTGAATGGATGTCACATCCAAACCTCATATATGAGGTTTAGTTTTTCTAAAACTAGGCTTGTTATCCCCTCCTCAAATTTGCTTCCCTTTCTGATTTCACTATTTCATTCAGTGTCATTATCACTGGCCTAGTCTCATGTTTGAAAGTTTCTTCTTCTTTCCTAGGCTAGTGCTTGCTAGTTTTCCCCTTTATCTCTTGAATCTGTCCCTACTTTTCCATTCTCACTACTACCACTCTAGCTAGTACAGATCTTCTTTACCAACTGGCTTGACTATTATACGACTCTTCTAATAACTCCTTTTGTTTTCCTTTTCCTGGGAAATGAATATTTAATGTAAATTCTAAACTAATCTTATGTCCCTGAGTTCCCAAGACCCCTAGATAGAGTTGCTTTGGGGTCATGCTTTGGCATACTTTACCATTTTGATGACATCTCTTTGAACTTAGCTGTAGAGGCTTCTAGGGATAGAAAGCTAAAAGAGTGAAGTTAGATCATCCATTTTGCAGCATGTAGGAAGAAGTGTTCCTGGCAGGATGCTAGACTTCAGTAGAATGTGGTAGTAGTAGGACAGCATTCAGAACTGTTGGCATGCTCACTAACGCATCCATCCTATTTCCTTCTAGGTTATAAGGGGAAGAGACTGAAGAAGAGACAGCAATTTGACGCCCTCCTTCCCCATGTACCATCCTTGCAACCAAAGCTGGAAGAATTCATATATGATATCTGCCTTCTTATTACCCCACCTGGCATTGTCATATGTATCCCATATCTGATAATAAACAAAATGCAGCAACTTCAAAATCATTTTTTACTCTGAGGCACAAAGTGGGGAGGAAAAGGCCCTGATCTGATAGGGAAGCCCAGAGTTTAGGTAATACATGATAATATTATACCCTGTAGGTAACTGCAAGTTTCCATAAACAGAAGAACCTATTGGCAAAGAGCTTTTTTTTTTTTAAGCAATCAGGGTTAAGTAACTTGCTCAAGGTTACACGGCCAGGTGTTTCTGGGTGGGTGCTAAGTGTCTGAGCCCGGGATTCTATCTCCAGGTCTTCTCAACACTGGAGCCGGTGCTCTTACTCGCTGTGCTACCTGGCCGCCCCTGGCAAAGAGCTTTAACCTCTGGATGCAACAGAGATATTGTTCTTGCTCATCCTTTGGTTTTGGAGATGATCAGTAAGGGGGTGATATCTTGATTTGCATGTGATTTGGATTTTAGTAAGGTGGAGTTGCACAAAGTCGTTAGCTTTACTCTCTCTTCCAGAGTCATCCCAGTTCATTGGCCAGATAAAAGTCAAGATGACTGGCCACGGCCTGGGATGTAGTGGATGGCCTTGGCATCTTTGATGTTTGACCAAGCTCTAAGTCAGGGGAGGGGAACCTGCGGACTCAAGGTCACATGTGGCCTTCTGCGTCCTTGTGTGCAGCCTTTTGATTGAGTCCAAGTTTTACAGAATAAATCATTTTATTAAGGGATTTTGTCATGTGAAGGCTGAATTCAGTCAAAGGACCACATTTAAGGACCTAGAGGGTCACATGTAGCCTCGACATTGAAGGTTACCCACTCTTGCCCTTAGCGCTTTACAATGTCTGCTTTGTGGCTGCTGGAAGGAATTGTTCTTATCCACATATTCCACCATGAGACATCTTCACATACTTGGAGTAGATAACCTCCTAACTTCCAGATTTAAGGCCTATCACTTGACCTCTGTCTGGTTTTAGCCCATCTGCTGAGATGGTTTTTATCATGTGTGGCTGTGGTGAATGCTACAGCTTCTTGAAGCTACATTTGAGAGTTAGGTAACAGGTAGACACAAAAGATGGATAAGCAACCTTGAAAAGTGCTCAGCAATTGGGGTGGCTAGGTGGCGCAGTGAATAGAGCACCAGCCCTAGAGTCAGGAGGACCTGAGTTCAAATTCAGCCTCAGACACTTAACACAAAAGCTAGCTGTGTGACCTTGGGCAAGTCACTTAAGCCTAACTGCCCTCCAAAAAGCAAAATAATAAAAAATAAAATAATAATAAAAAAAGAAAAGTGCTCAGCAAGCCTTCATAGCAGAGGTACTAGATCTTGCTGAACACCCCATATGCCCCAGTTAGCCACTTGTGACTAATATGTGCTGGGCCTGGAAAGGACTAGCCTCCCATGATATGTGTAATTTGCAAACCTAGGATTGCCACTCATATCTCTTACCAGTGGGACACCCTGTGCTTTGTGACATATGGTAATGCTACACTTGGGAGCTACCATTTCCTTCCAAGTGGAGATCTTGTCCTTGGGAAGTCTTTTATGTGATAGTTCCTTTAATTTTTCTTTTACTGTTCTCTCTTGTCCTTCCAGTGTCTTTCCTAAGACAATGAAGTCCTCAAGGTACACAAATAATGACAGACAACTTATGTCTCTAATTGTTTTCCCCATAAGCTTTTGGAGAGTGATAAATGCTTCCAAGATGCCTTAGGGCATATGCTTAAATTGGTAAAATGTACATGGGAAATGAAAGTGGTCTTTCCTTTTTCTTCCTTGGTCACAAGATTGTGTGTGATACTATCCACTGAATGAAACCAGAACTAAGAACCACTGACTGCCTAACAAAGAGCCCAGGGTATCTTGAACCCATGGCATAGAAACTCTACTTGAGTCCCATAGTCTATATATATTTGAATCTTTCTATTCTTCTTTAGTACCTCCACCATAAGTGTGGCATAGTAGTTGATGGACTGTACAATGATGCATTGATGAACAGGCCCCTCAAATAGTTTCTGAGTTCTTCTATCAGAGATAAAGGAATTTTACTATATCACCCTGCAGTGATGTTGAATCTTGGGCACCTCCCACTTAGGACCCATACAGAATGCACCTCTCTTCTCATTCAGCTTCTTCTACAACTGTTCCTTTCATTTCTTTGGTAGTAGGGAACCATTAGAGAAAAATGCTTCAGAATCCATCCCTGATTTTGACTACTTGTTACTTATTTATGTCACTACTTCTCTCTCTTCTCTTGCAGTACTCTTAAACTGGCTACCTAGTATTCACATGCCTTCTGGTATTTTGTATATACTGTAATTATTTCTGATTAATTGGTACTTGACTGAGAGTTCCTGACTCTGGCTATACAAAAGCCTCAGTGTCTACTTACCTGCTGATACAAGATATTTTTGGGGAACCTCAGGTTTACTTTGCTGTATCCTACATGTATGTCTTTATCACTCAGTCCAATAAGCCTCAGTCCTTTCAAAGACTGCAAAGGTATTTTCCTCAGATGTCTCTGGTAGAAAAATTAGAATGTAATACACACTTGAGAGCCATTGTTAAGGACAGCAGTATAGTCCTGTTTTTCAACCTTTGCCTTCGCCTGTGCAGGGGCTCTGTGTATTCAGATCTAATGGATCTGTGCATAATTGATGATCAAGTAATTGCCACTGTCCTTGGGACCCAGGTAAACTTTTCCCCGGTCCTATCTCCTTTTCTAATTCTGCATCAGAAGGTTTTAGCTTCTACAGTACCAAGGCTACATTTTCTTTACTATCCAATATATGTATGACCATTTAATTCATAATTATAACAGAAGATTGGTCTGCATCTCTGATTATATCCAAAGTTTCTAGATGGTGATGCTCTTGTATCAGACCATCATGGCCTCTTTTTCCTTAGTCCTTTAGCTTTCCAAGGAGAATGGCTTTATCCGACACCCCTGCCTTTGTGGGTTTCTGCCTTTAAAACTGGACCCAAAGTGTTACTACCATGACCCAAATGCAAGAAGATGATTTTGGATTATTCAAGATTGAGACCTGTTTTTTGCAGAATTAATATGGTCTTCATCTGTGTTGGTGTTTGCCTCAGTTTGGCTAACTACCTGGTAAGTGGTAGATATGTCTGAAAATCATTACTGTGCAGTTATAACTCAGGTTTGCCTCAGAACTCTTAAGTGTTTGCTGTCGTCTGAGTGTATACATTTTCTTAGGTACTACTGCATATCTCTGTATTAATATCTCTACATGCTAATCTAGTCAACTATAAAGGGAGAAGGCATTTTCACCTCCACCATTTTGTATCTCTGGCTTTTGAAACCATACTTACTTTGTTTTGTAGTGACAATTCAAAGGGTCTCCCCACAGTGACCCACCCTAAAATCACTGAAATTCAATCGGCCTACTCCAAAGACTTAGTCTGACCCTTGGATTAGATCTTTAACATAATTTTATAAAGGAGTATTAGGAACCCTTTACTTTTTATAAAATCTTAAGTGTGTGAAGACTTCCCCCAGAAGAATGTACAAATGAGAACAATTTGTTCCAGTGACAATTATGGTGGCATGTACAACAGTGCTTGACTCTTCAAAAAAATGAGTTTATTTTTATTCATGTAGCTGCAAATAGGAAATGAGAATGTGAGGCCCATGATTGTATAGGCCATCACTATCTGCCTATTAGACATTTCTATCCTTCTACCCCTTCCTCCACTTTATTTTGTTTTCTTTTTAAAGTTCATTATTTATTTATTTATTTTTAGTTTTCAAAATCTGCTTTTATAAGTTTTTGAGTTCTAAATTTTTCTTCCTCCCTCCCCTCACTCCTCCCCAAGATGGCATGCAATCTGATATATACTATACATGTGCAATCATATTAAAAATTTCCATATTAGCCATATTGTAAAGAAGAATCAGAACAAACGGGAATAACCATGAGAAAGAAAAACAACAAAGAAAGAGAATATAGTATGCTTTGATCTGCATTCAGACTCCATACTTCTTTCTCTAGATATGGATGGCATTTTCTACCTTGAGTTTTTTGGAATTGTTGTAGATCATTGCATCGATGAGGGGAGCTGAATCTGTTAAAGTTGGTCATCACACAGTGTGGCTGTTACTGTGTACAATGTTCTCCTGGTTCTGCTTATTTTACTAAGCATCAGTCCATAGTCTTTCCAAGTTTTTCTGAAGTCTGCTTGCTCACCATTTCTTATGGAGCAGTAGTATTCCATTACATTCATATGCCACAACCTGTTCAGCCATTCCCCAATTGATGGGCATTCCTTTTATTTACAATTCTTTGCTACCACAAAAAAAAAAAAAAACTACTATAAATATTTTTGAACTTGTGTGTCCTTTTCCTGTTTTTATGATCTTTTTGGGATATAGACCTAACAGTGGTATTGCTTAGTCAAAGGATATGCACAATTTTATAGCCCTTTGCTCATAGTTCCAAATTGCTTTCCAAAATGGTTGGATCATTTCTATGCTTCACCAACACTGTATTAGTGTTCCCATTTCTCCACATCTTCTTTAACATTTGTAATTTTCCAGTTTTGTCATGTTAGCCAATCTGATAGGTATGAAGTGGTACCTCAGAGTTGTTTTGATTTGCGTTTCTCTAATCAATAGTGATTTTGAGCATTTTTTCATATGACTATAGATGGCTTTAATTTCTTCCTCTGAAAATTGCCTGTTCATATCCTTTGACCATTTATCAGTTGGGGAATGATTTGTGTTCTTATACATTTGACTCACTTTTCTATATATTTTAGAAATGAGGTCTTTATTAAAGATATTGGGTGAAAAATTGTTTCCCAGCTTTCTGCTTTCATTCTAATCTTGGTTGCATTGGCTTTGTTTGTACAAAAACTTTTTAATTTTATGTAATCCAGATTAGCTATTTTGCATTTCATGATGTTCTCTCTTGTTTGGTTATAAATTCTTTCTTTTTTCATAGATCTGACAGACAAACTATTCCTTGCTCTCCTAATTTGTTTATAGCATCACTCTTTATGTTTAAACCGTATACCCATTTTTACCTTATTATCTTAGTATATATTGTAAGATGTCGGTCTGTGCCTAGTGTCTGTTTCCCAGCAGTTTTTGTCAAATATTGAGTTCTTATCCCAGAAGCTGGAGTCTTTGGGTTTATCAGATAGTAAATTACTGTAGTTGTTCATTTTTGTGTCTCATGTTCCTGTTTCCACCTGATACACTGATCCACCTTAGTAGATGCTTAATGAAGGTTTATTTACTGACTAACCAGATTCACATAGAATCATAAAAGAGTTAATTTCTACCCTCAAGGAGCTCATATTCCAGTTGAGAAGGACAACACTCAAAAAGTAGATGAAAAAGAACAGGCGGTGGTATCCGTATAGCTGGCATGTTGGCAAAGTCTGAAGAGTCAGAAAGGAAATGAATCATGGCCATCCTTGGCACATCCCCCAAAAGGAGGCCACAGCAAGAACACAACAATGCCAAGAAGGGGCTGGAGAGGCAGAGTGATGTTCCAAGGTGAAAAGTTTAGGGTAGAGGGCAGCTGAGGAATATGTTAGCAAAGTCCAGAGAGTTAGAAAGGGCTGGGAGGGTAAAGACTAAATAAAATGCAATTTCCAGAGTGGGGAGGTGAAAAATCTTCTTGTGGCCAAATGAAAGAAAAACCAGTAAGAAATAAGAAAAAATTCCAGGAGTTTAACTGTCACAATGGGGAAAATTCAATGAATAAGCACAAAGATGGTTAAAATTAAACACCTGAGATATACAAGTTTAAGAAAAGTAAATGAGACAGAATTTCTTCTAGTTAATACCAACAAAAGCTCAAAACTCACAATTATCACTAAAATTTCTAATCACTAGAATAGATGAAAAGGTTCTTTCAAGAAAAATAAAAACCTAATTCTCAGTAATAGGAGAGAGCAACAGGCAAAGAAAAGGGATCTTTGATAAGGCGATTAATTCACAAGGATGAGATCTCCATATGAAATGAGGTCAAGTACATAGGTGTCCCATGTGTAGCATGACCAAATGTCCTAAAGCACGGGGTATCTTACTGGTAAAGGGGATGATTGGCAGCCCCAGTTCTGTTCCAAAAGTCTTACATTTTAATAGCTTAAAACTGTATTAAGACTTTGGGGATACCCTGTATAAAGTATGAACCTTTGCTTTTAGGTTCTCTTCTTTATGGAAGCTTACTTTTATCTAAGAGTATGATATTAATACATGTCTTGAATATGAGATTTCTAAATCAGATCGTCATCCTCTCCTCTCCCCTTTTTGCTTGATATCAGATAAGGATTTGACAGTTCCTGGGTTTTTTATTTCACAGATAGCATGGTATGCACATGACTGTATAAGGGGTGTTGGAATGGAGATAGGAGAAAGTAAACAGTAAAAATGGACAATGCTCGTATTGATCACATCCAGGGAGATCAGAGTTCAGTCTCTCCTTTTCTTTCTGTTATAACCTAGCAGAAAGCAGAATAGGTCAAGTAGCAAGCATTCTTGAACTTCTGGGTATCCCCTCCCTGCCGCCCTCTACTGTCAGGATACTATAAGCACTGATAGGCACAAAGCAGATGTGGTTTGAGGCAGCTAGAGGCATTTCCCTTGTCACGACAGCTTCCTTATCACCAAAGCCTCCAAAGCGAAATTCAAAATTCTCTATTTGGTATTTTAGGCCCTTGGCAATAAGAATGACGTCTATGCTGTAGCCAGTGAGCTGTGTCTTGAGTGTATCTCCCCCCCCCCCCATGTCTGTACCTTTATCTACATTGTTGTGAACTTTTCATTGACTTACTTCCCTGTTAGATTTTTACCCATCCTTTAAAACCCAATGCAAATTCTGCTTCTATCATACTTTCTCTGATTTCCACCAGGCAGCAATGTCACTTTTCTTATTTAACTTTATAAAACATGTTGTTTTAAATTAGTATTGTAGTTATTTGTGTCTGTGTCATATCATTCCACTAAATGGCAGAGACCATGTCTTAGTCATATATATTAGTCAATGAATTCCAAAGGCAAAACCAGAACAAAGGTGGCAGATGAGTCTTGCCATAGTGTAGACAATTTAGAAGGTACTTCTAGCACTTTAAGGATTAACAGCAACAACATAGCTAACATTTACATAGTTCTTTTCAGTTTTACATCCCATTTTGCAAATATCTCATTTTATCCTGACAATGACATTGTGAGGTAGTACTATTATTATACACATTTTAGAGATGAGGAAAAGTGAAGCAGAGGTTGAGATTTTACCAGGTCATATAGCCATTATGAGTCAGAGGCCAAATTTCTACTCTGGTCTTCCTGACTCCAGGTCTGCCCCTCCATCTACTGTATGATCTATAAGGGATTATATTCAGGTTCCCAAATAGGCAATACTGCCTCCGGGAGGTGGTAGTAGCCTTGGGCACACTTTGGGGGCACTAAATAAAAATAAGGGGGTGGTGGAAGCATAAGGAAAGAAGACAAGCAAATTTTGAAAAACAGTTCATACATGTTTTATCTGTTGTGTAACAGCGTTAAAGTTGTAGTGATTACAATATTTTCCAAAAAACACACAAAGTGCAAGTTATAACCTTTCTTTGGCCAAGTCTTCCAACAGGTTTTAACAAACAAGTGTTGGCAGATAAGCTTGTCATACCTTGTCAGGAAGACCAGTGAGCATTGTCAGGAATATGAGTGTGTAATGACTTGTTTACAATATGATACTATATGGTTATATGATATAATATTGCATCATCAAAATTTTAATGCAGGAAAAAAACAAATCTACAATAAATTATTAAATTTAAGATGTCATTTAAAAAAATTATATAGTTTTGAAATGATACAAATTTCAAAAAACACTGTTAAAGGGTTGAAGAAAGTAGATTTCCAGGGGGATGCCGAGTAATTCTCTTTTGAAAAGGGGGTTGTAGGCCAAATAAGTTTGGGAACCTCTGTAGAGCCAAGTAATAGCATAGAGTCTAATAGCAAGATAGTTAATAACAGCAGCTCTAGCTATACCTTTGTCCATTAAGGTTTCTCAGGGAGGGAGGATAGACAATTGAGGCTATGGTTGGTAAGATGCAAGTTCTTGCCTGGATTATGAATAAATACCTAATTATGGTGAATGGATCCCTTTAAAAGCAACAGCAATGACTCAGTGGCTCCTGAGTGACTATCTCACAGTGCAATCCCCAATGTAGACTGAGGAAGGCCCAGGTCTCTTTCTCCTGGAGGAGGCTCCCATTGATCCCTGACATAGCAGAAAAAGTAAGTGCTTTGTCTAATAAACTTTACATAATAGAATATATCTAAGTTCCTGTACTTGCCTATTTGTTACCATGATAATGAATTTTTATGCTACTGACCAATCTTTGGAGTATGATGTTAATTAATTGTGCATTATGCATACAACAGCCAAATTAACCCATTCAGTATTACCTTTTAAAATTCATCATAGACCTTAAAGAAGACTTCTCACCTAAATGAGAAAGTATTACACACACACACACACACACACAATAATCCAGGCTCATGAATTTCTGCAGGGGGTCTGTAAACAAATGTACAGTTATGGGGCTGTCATTTAGTTCTAAAGGAAGTGGGATAGAGTAGAAAAGGTTTACAACTGAGGTGCAAAGCCTTCCTCTGATGCTTACTAGTTGTGTCCCTCTAGGGTCAAACTGGGAGCATTGGAGAGAAAATTCAAATGGGCAGGTTTAAGCTTGCTATATGGTGAAATAGACAGAATGCTGGGCCTGGAGTCAGGAAGACTCATCTTCCTGAGGTCAAATCTAGACTAAGACACTTACTAGCTGTATAACCTTGGGCAAGTCACTACACCCTGTTTGCCTCAGTTTCCTCACCTATAAAATAAACACAAGAAGGAAATGGCAGACCAATTTAATACTTCTGCCAAGAAAACCCCAAATGGGGTCCCAAAGAATCAGACAGAACTGAAAAACACTTGTACAACAGCAACACGACTTGACATAAGGAAAAGTTTCCTAATAATTAGACCTATCCCAAAATGAAATGGGCTGCCTTAGTAAGGCATGGATTTCAATTCTTATTTTTCATTTTTATTTTTTCAATGTATTTATTTATTTTTAGTTTTCAACATTAATTTTCACAAAATTTTGAGTTACAGATTTTTCTTCCTGTCTTTCCCCTACCTACATTCCAAAATAGCAAGCCTACTAACTATCCCTCCCCCAAACTGTTCTCTCTTATATCCTCCCCCATTCCGCCCCAACTTCCTAGTAGGGCAAGATGGATTTCTATATACCAGTGCCTATATATCTTATTTCCCAGTAGCATGTAACATTCATTAACATTTCTTTTTTGAAACTTAGAGTCTTTCCAGAGTCTTTCCCTTCTTCCCTCCTCACCCACCCCCACTCGGAAGACAAGCAATTCAACATAGATTGTACATGTGTATCTACGTAAAACATTTCCATAGCAGTTATATTGTGAAAGACTAACTATATTTCCCTCCATCCTATCTTGCCCCACACTTATTTTATTTTCTACTTTGACCCTGTCCCTTTTCAAAAGTGTTTGCTTCCCCCAATCTGCCCTCCCTTTTATCACCATCTCCTTTATCCCCTTCCCCCCGGCTTTCCTGTAGTGTAAGACACCCAATAGAATGTGTATGTTATTCCCTCCTTAATCCAAATTCAATGAGAGTAAGTTTGCCCCATTCCCTTTCACCTTCCTGCTCTTCCCCTCCACTGTGACAGTTTTCTCTTGCCTCTTTTGTATGAGATAATTTATCCTATTCTATCTTTCCCTTTCTCCTTCTCCCAATATATTCCTCTCTTGCCTCTTAATTTTATTTTTTAGATACCATCCCTCCATATTCAATTCATCCTGTGCCCTCTGTCTATGAATACATGTACATACATATGCACACACTCACATATATATTTAAGCACACATACCCTCCTATATATACATATATATGTATGTATGCATATATACATATATATTCCCTTCAACTATCCTCATACTGAGAAAAGTCTTATGAGTTACAAATATTGTTTTTCCATGTAGGAATGTAAATAGTTCAACTTTAATAAGTTCTTTATGATTTCTTTTCCCTGTTCACTTCTCATGCCTCTCTTGCTTTTTGTATTTGAAAGTCAAATTTTCTGTTCAGCTCTGATTTTTTTCATCAAAAATACTTGAAAGTCTTCTACTTCATTGAATGACCATATTTTCCCCTGTAGCATTATACTAAGTTTTGCTGGGTAGGTGATTCTTGGTTTTAATCCTAGCTCCTTTGACCTCCAGAATATCATATTCTAAGCCCTTCGATCCCTTAATGTAGAAGCTGCTAGGTGTTATGTTGTCTTAATTGTGTTTCCACAATACCCAAATTGTTTCTTCCTGACTGCTTGCAGAATTTTCTCCTTGACCTGGAAACGCTGGAATTTGGCTATAATATTTCTTGGAGTTTTCTTTTTGGGATCTTTTTCAAGAGGCAATTGTTGAATTCTTTCAATTTCCAATTTGCCCTCTGGTTCTAGAATATCAGGGCAGTTTTGCTTAAAAATTTCTTGAAAGATGATTTCTAGGTTCTTTTGTTGATCATGACTGTGAGGTAGTCCAGCAATTTTTCAATTATCTCTCCTGGATTTGTTTTCCAGGTCAATTGTTTTTCTAATGAGATATTTCACATCGCCTTCTATTTTTTCATTTCTTTGGATCTGTTTTATAGTATCTTGATTTCTCATAAAGTCATTAGCTTCCATTTGCTCCAGTCTAATTTTGGAGGAATTATTCTTTTCAGTGAGTTTTTGAAATTCCTTTTCTATCTGGGCAATTCTACTTTTTAAGGCATTCTTCTCCTCATTGGCTTTTTGGGCCTCTTTTGCCATTTGAGTTAGTCTATTTTTTAAGGTGTTATTTTCTTCAGTATTTTCTTTTGGGTCTCCTTTAGCACACTGTTGACTCTCTTTTCATGATTTTATTGTATCATTCTCATTTCTCTTCCCAATTTTTCCTCTGCTTCTCTTACTTGATTTTCAAAATCCTTCTTGACCTTTTCCATAGCCTGTAACCAGTTCATATTTTTCTTGGATGCTTTTGATTCAGGAGTTCTGACTGCATTGTCTTCCTCCTATTTCATGCTTTGATTCTTTTTGTCTTCAAAAAAGGTTTCTATGGTCTGTTTGTGCTTCCTCTGCTTGCACATCTTGCTAGTCAATCACTTGACTTTTGAGCTCTTTGCTGTGGTATAAGTCTGCTTCCAGCATGGAGAGAGCTGTGCCCCAAATTGCTGGTGTTTTTTGCAGCTGTCGGAGCTATTAGGAGGGCACCCTCTCTACAGACACAAGCTCTGGCACACTGCCCACATACCCCAGGACCACTACCCAAGACCACAATCCAGATCCAATCAGGTTAAAGCAAGAGAGATTATTACCCTTTGAATGGTTGTTTGGTCCCCCTACAATCTGCAGGCCAGGAGTTCCTGAGGCAGCCAAGTGGCAGCTGCACAGCCACCATGTCTCCGCTGCTTGTCACCCCAGGGACAGGGGCCAGACAGCACTCTTCTGTCCCCCTTTTCTGACAGAGTTCCCCAGTGACCTTCTATTTTCTCTTTGGAGTTTATGGGTTGAGAAGTCTGGAAACTGCCATAGCTGCTGGTGATTTCACTGTCCTGTAGTCTGCTCAAGCCAGTCTGGGCTGCTGGTTGCGGTTGTCCTGGGGCCAGAACCATGCAGCTCACATGGGACTGTGCTCAGCTCCCAGCTTGGTGTGGTGGACCCTTCCTGTCAGCCTTCCAGGTTGCCTTAATTGGGAGATTTGTTTCTCTCTGTAACTTTGTGGGTTCTATGGCTCTAAAATTTGTTTAGAGTCATCGTTTTTACATGTATTGGAGGTAGTTGGAACTGGAGCCACATGGAGGTCCTGTTTTTACTCCATCTTAGCTCTCTCTGGATTTCGATTTTCTAAAAGTCTTCACGAAGAGTTTGGATGATCATGGATCAGCTGTATGGTTATTTGTGTCATAATATTATTATGATAATAGTTAACATTTATATAGCATTTTAAGGTTTGCAAAGTGCTTTACAAAAATAAAGTGATTTGATGCTTTCCCATTTTCTAGATGAGGAAACTGAGTCAAATGGACATTAAATGACTTCATTAGTGTCACATAGTACATATTTGAGACAGGATTTGAACTTGGTTCTTCTTAATTCTAGGTCTAGTACTTCATCCAGGATGCCAACTAGTTGTATGTTTCTTGTTCCTCCCTGTATATTATAACCATAATATAAAGTTGAGTGATGATGTGTGAATGAGGAAGAAATAAAGTGCTAGGAGACTTTGGCTAAACTGCAATTTCAAATATTTCCATTTTTCTAAATTATATCTAAAGTGACATTGTGAGGTTGCTCTGGCCTACTCCACTGATAGGGGAATTTCTTAGGCTCTCTTTCTTTTATAATGTCCTCTAGCCCTGAAGGCAAGTCTGGCAGCAAGGTTTGTTAAGAGGCCTTCTGAGATTTCTTTCCTAATCAGAAACAGTTTGGGTAGCAAAAGAGAATGTTAAACAGAAGAGGAGAAAATACACTCTTTAGTAATGCAAAGATCTGTAATTTTGTTCCCCTAGGTACTTCCTCTGTTGACTCAGATCACAAGTCCTATGAGTCTTAGTAAATGGTTGGAAAGATTTGGTGTGACTGAAATATTCACCACATTGTGCTAACCCTGATCCTCAGATGGAAGTCCATTAACAGGTATTTATTAAGCATTTACTCTTTGCCAGGCACTGTACTAGATGGTCAGGATAGGAATATAACAAATGAAACAATACTGACTTGCAAAGACAATTAGGAAATCTGTAGGATATACAATAGAAATAAAAAGGGTGTGTAACAGTGCCCAGAGGAGCTTATCTCGCTAGCACCTGGCTACTAACCCCTCAAGGCTTTTGGGGGGTGCTTCTGAGGGTTTAAGGGAAACTTTTTTCTGCTCATAAGCCCTCACCAATGTACTTCTCTCTCACAATTATCAGCTGACTAAAAGTCAGCCACTCATCCTTCTTGTGAAATAGCAAAGCAACAAGGCTTGGTGTTTGTGTTCACAGCACTGCTCTGCTGGCTCCAGGATTGGGATTGAGGCCTCCCTATTTGTAACCTCTTTCCTCTAGGCTCAATTAGGTAGCCCGTGCTAGAGCACAATCAGCATAGCATTCATAGTGAAGTGGGATCCTCTGCCTTCCTTTTCCTTCTACCTTGGACCACAAACAGGGTGAATTTCATTGTTTACTAACTAAAAAGAATAAGAAAATAAATCTCTCTAGCTCAAGGATTCAGTTTAGTCTGTCTGGACTTTCCTAGACCAAATGGAACTCTTCCCACAAGGATTTATACTTTGGGATTAACTAGAAGTCACCCTTAGATGAGAAAAAGAAAAAAAAAAACACCAGTTTAACTTGATGCTTGTGAATTGTCTTTATGTCCTGGGGGTAGAGCAGGAAGGTGTGGGATTGGGACAATTTGCTATTTCCTCCTGCTGTTAATTCCAGACCCTGTCAATGCCCACACTTGTGCTTGTGGTTGTATGTTTTTGTCCTTTGTTCTTGAAGAGGACCGTGATATCAGGGAGGTGATGACATGATTTGTAATTGACTTTGATTTGAATGATGGAGGGCTATACAAAGTCACCAGCCTTACTTTCTCCTCCAGAGCCACCTGGTTCCAGTGGCCATATATCAATCAGGACAACTAGAGATTACCCAGGATGTAGTGGGAGACCTTGACCCTAAGGTCTTTTCAGGTTCTCACTTTGAGTGAGTTAACACCCATTCAGTCCTCTTTAAGAAGTGATTCAAGGGATGACCCATTTAATAAAAAATAAGAAAAAAGAAAAATCAAACTGGGAGGGGAAGACCTTCAGGGTTGCTGACCAGAAGAGAGACAGGTCCTATTTACATTCAGTTTGAGGCAGAAGGGCCCAAAAAATAACCATTAAGTGGTGGTTGGGCAGGGAACTATTGTTAAATCCATGACATCCAGAGTGAATTGGGTTTAAGGCTTGGTCTTTCAGAAAGAAATCTAGCCAGTAAACTCAAAGTTAACTAGGTAACTTTCAGCCATCAAATTTTGCCTTCCTTTCGGTAGTACACCCTTTGGTAAGGAGAGTAGAGGACAAGCTGAATTGCCCAACTGGAACTGGCCAGCTGGGTCCCCATTCAGGCAGCTTCTACTGCTTACTTACAAAGTTGATTTAATACCATAAAATTCCTCTGAGTCTCTGCAACAATCTAGGACAGCCCACATTTTTTTTCCAGGAATTCCAGAAACACATAGGAAAGTCCCCTGGAAATCCAAGCAATATTTCCATGCCCTTTCTACACAGGACATATGGAACCTATGGATCCATGCAACAGTTTAGGGCAACTCAGTTTTCTCCAGGAATCCCTAAATTCAATGAGAGGTCCAGACAAAATATCTAGGTGTCCTTTTCTAGACAGTAAACCAAACTTTCTCCAGGGGTCCCTATTCCATAGGCAATCCCACTACAGAATCATACAAATTTCCTTAGGAACTCCATACGAAAAGGGCATCAGAAACTTCCCCCAGTGGGTGGCTAGGACAATTCAAATGGCATTTCTTACTCATCCTTCACAGGAACGAGTGGGCTAAGTTACAGAAATATACCTTTTCTGTGGATGTCCATACCATAGGGTTGGGAGACAAGCTACATGGACTACTCTCATAAATATGGCGAGCATTATAGGTCTGCTTTAAAGTTTATATACATATACGTGTGTGTATATATACTTTAAATTGTCTCTCCCTCTCCCCTTCTCTCTGCCTCCATGTTCCTTTCCCTTCCTCTCCCCTCCTGTCTCCTTCCCTCCTCCTCCCTCCTCTTCCCTCCTCTTCCCTCTCCCCCTCCCTCTCTTCATCTCTCTTTTCTTCCCTCTTCCTCTCCTTTCCTCCCCCTTTCCCTCCCTGTTTCCCTCCCCTCCCTCCTCCCCCCCCACTCCTTCTCTTTCTCTCCCTCCCCCCCACTCTGTCATTGTGTCTTCCAGGTAAACTACTAGGCATATGTATTTGGAGGGGTTGCAAAATTAATGCTTCCTCTGAGCCTCAGTGCTTTTCCCAGGTGCAGTACTGTAATAGTAATGGCATTTAAAGATTCCCCTGTATTGGCTTGGTTTTTGGTTTGATTGTGTTAAAACCCAGAGCTCGTTAATCCCACCTGTGGGATGGACTTGTTGACGTGAAAAGAGAGTGCTGAACTGGGAGGAGCTGGTGATGTAGATTTGGAGAGGTACATTTGGCGACCAGGATGGCATCACAAAATGTCAGGCCTCTATTTGGAAGCAGTGGGGCTTTAGAGGGAGAAGTGGCTATTCCAGGGGATTTGCCTTATTCCTCTCTAGCCAGAGAATGGGACAAAAGCACGGGGCCCTGTGAAAACTGGGAACCAAGGCTAAAAGAGGGAGAACCTGGAGATTTGGAAAGATGTTTGCAAAGAATACCCATAGAACCAGGCAAAGAACTGGCAGGAGTGTGCAGGAGAGGCTGGGTGCTGCTAACAAGTTATCGCCTTATGTGTAAAAGTAGGGATAAGCTGCTGGAGGAAAGAGCTAGGAGGAAATGGCTAGGGAGTCAGCTGGTTTGCCTGAGGATTCTTCTGTGTCACAGCATTCAGAAGAGCAAACTGGAGGGACTCGTGTGGTCCAGGAGCAAGCTACTTTTCATATAGCTAAAAGGAAGCAAAAAACTAGCAGAAGGTATGTGCATGCAGCTTTTGTACAGGCTGGGCAGAGTTGCCCTGACAGCTTCCAGGAAAATGTGTGTGAGGAGAATGGAGCAAGGTTAGATGAGGAGTCTTCTAATGTAGAAGCTCACCCCATACGAAGAAGAAGACAGGAGAACCACCAGGGCAAAACAGAGTCCAGGGAGATAATTGAGGATTTCACTCAACAGGAGATCACTGATATATTGAGTAGATTCACCCAAAGAATGGGGGAGTCTTTAGTGTCTTGGATAGTAAGAATCACTGATGAAGGTGCCGGAGGAATAACACTGGACAATGAGGACTGTTTAAAATTCATAAGTATCAGTCAGAATCCTTTTGTACACCAAGCTTTTAGGGATCACCATATGCAAGGAGGTAACAACAAAACGAATATGTATTTGGAGGGGTTGCAAAATTAATGCTTCCTCTGAGCCTCAGTGCTTTTCCCAGGTGCAGTACCTAAGAATTCAACACATCAAAGTAGTGTCAAAAGAACAGATCTGACTTTGAAAGAAAGACATCAGAATAATTCATTGATTGCTGTGCAGTTTTAGTTTAAAAAAAGGGAGACTAGAAAAAATTCCAGTTTTGTACACTAATGAAAGTCCTGGTTGTAAAACCTCTCCATTGGGTCCATGAAAGTTTGAAGGATATGATATTTATCCCATTTGAGGCCCTGCATTTATCTCTTGTACAGTTCTGGAGATCCTCATCCACATTCACAGACATTGTTGTGCCCTAGTTTCATTTGGCCAATTAGTACCAATTAGCTGTTATGTAAGGGGATATTTACTGTGAAGCTGTAACAGAAATGCTAACATCTTCCTATTAATATCGGGAGTACACTCTCCCCTATACCTCAGTTTCTAAGGAGCAAGTGCTCAAACTTAAAAGTAATTTCTACAAAGCATTTATCCCACCTTTTTTACTTCTCTGTCTAACATAAACCTATAGATTATAGCTCCTTTGCTTGTAGGGCCTGGCATTTTGTCTGTGGGGGTGAGTCTAATGCTGGGCTGGGTCCTACTCATTTCTTTACAATATGCTGGTAGACTAGTCTCAACTGGCACCAAACTTTGGCATGGACTCTGGTTCTCTGTCCTCTGATGGCTCAAATTTCATATCTTTTGAATCTTACAAAAATAAATACAAATAAATATAAGGTAGTTTTAGTGGGAGTACACTAACAGTTGAGGGCATCATGAAAGGTTGCATGTAGACTGTGTGATTATGTGATTTATCCCTGAATCTTTTACAGCTTGTTAAGACTTTCTGTTAACATAGACCTTTGAGGCTCAAGGATTACTCCTGTACCATCATAAGGTGTAAGAGTAGGACTCTTCTCCCTTCCATGGGATGATAGAATATGACAACTACACTCCCACCATCAACCACAGTAATGATAATAAAGAGCTTCAAATTGTAGTTTTGCAGAGATGCAGAATGATAAAGTGTTGAAAATATTGAAATTGGAGTCAGAGGACCTGAGTTCTAATTTCAGCTCTGCCACTTATTTTTCTCTGTGTGACCTTGAGCAAGTCACTTAACTTCTCTGGGCCTCAACTTCTGCCTTTGTAAAATGCAAACGTTGCATTAGATAGCATATAAAATCCTTCTCATTCTCAGTCTCTGATCCAGTAATCTCTAGATTGGCCAAACTGTTAATGTACAGGGTTCCCCAAAGAAAATAAATAAGCTCTCATAGTTTAAAATTGCACTAAGACTTTTGGGACATCCAGTATATGTATCCCATTCCCTAACTCCACCCTCCCCATCCTACTCACTAGTGCCTTCAGCTCCACTGCCCAGTGAGCTCCATTCCAAGAAAATTTTAGAGTGCAATAGACTAGGCTTCACTTCGCAGTTCATAAAATCCTTTTTCTCTATTGTAGAGAGTAAAATCCTGATCTGGATTAAAGCATGTTCTGCCTTTGATAATGATGTATGCGATAAAAATGCTGGGAAGTGGATCCAAGTAGCCTTCATTTCCCTCTGGAATATTTGTAATCAGAGTTTAGCTGACTTCTGCCTATTTCCCTTTCACCCTGGACATCTGGAAATTTTTTTCCCTGTCTGAAAATTTGATTACTGTAGTATGCCCTGTAATCTCCTTATTTCTTAATCAAGCTTTTGTATTGGGAAAGTCTTTACACTTGCTATATTTCAGGAATTATTGGAAAGAAATGTGGAGTTAGTGAATGAACTGTGATGACACTATTGTTCATCTCTTTGACACGTGGCTCTCTTGATTTAGTAGAAAAAGAACTCATAAAAAAATTAATATAGCAATGAAACAAATTCCATAAATAAATTTGAAAGATAAAATATTTACAAGTTTTCCATATGCTGTTTATACCCCCTTCCCTTTGAATATACATTTAGATAATCATAGCCATAATTCAAATAAGACTTTTTATAAAGCTATCTTTTAACTTAGAATTTCTTAAGGAATAAAATATCTTTCCCTACAGGTGAATAGACTGGTGGGTCTCTCTCATGGGTACTAGGAAGTTTTTCTACAAATGATCATTATTCTTAAAGTAAAATATGTTATACTTAGAAGAACTCTAGATTTGGAGTCAACATACCTGGATTTATGATGAAGCCTATGTAAGCTGTGTGGCCAGTGGACGAGGCTCTTAACCTCTCTGGGGTTCCTCTGTCTTTGGTTTTGTACATGATCTCTGATGTCCCTTTTATTTCTAAAATCCTGTGACTCTAAATTTCCCATCTTCTGGAGTATAATCTACTCCTCTTCAAATGTTTAAATAGAACATCAACATTTGCAGCAATTCATTTGGAAGATAGGTTTTACTTACACCAATGATTCATTTATTCAATCATTTATCATTCATTCACTCATTCAACAAGTGTTTTTTGAGAATTTGTTTCAGGCTAAGCACTGTACTAGGTTCTCTGGAAAATACAAAATAAATTAAAATCTCTACTCTTAAGTAACTTAGCTCCTTCCTGTCTCTTCTGTTGAAATTTTTTCCCATCACTCGTATCTCTACACTTTGTAATATTTTCTTACATTTGAAGCCAGATTTATGGTGATACTCCTTCCATGAAACCTTTCCTGGTCCCTTTGAGGGGGAAGTAATCTTGTTCTCTTCCAACTTTTAGTGATATTTTGCTGGTACCTCTTATTTTTATTTAGCCCATTCTGCTTTGTATTAGAATTATTTGGACATATGTCTTTTCCTCCTCGGTTAGATTGTGAGATACTCAAGGTCTGTTTTTTAGTCATATTTTAATCAATCAATTAATAAACATTTATTAATTTTTGTATCCTGAATGGCCAACTTAGGGCTTTGAGCATCATATGTTCTTAATTACTGTCTGTTAAATGGAAAGAAGTGGAGTGGAATTTATATACATATAAATAAAAGACATTTGGGAAATCATCTCATTAAATTGAATTCAAGGAAAAAACATCTACTTCATGCCAGACCATTGGATTCTGGGATAAAAAAGATATGATTAAAAATAGTCCTTGCCCCAAAGAAGTCATTCTTCTGGTGTGACAGGATTATAGTTCAAAAGATGGAAAGAACCTCAGTAGCCACATCTAGTCTAACTTCCTCATTTTACATTAGAGTAAACTAAAGAGCAAAGGTTTTAAAGGTTTTCTTTAAAAGGTCACTTTCTTAGGGTCATAGGAAAGGATGACACAGTATCCTAGATCTAGACTTGGAAGTGATCTCGGAAGTCATCTCTTCCAAATTAAAGTTATCTATAGTCATATGAAAAAATGCTCTAAATCACTATTGATTAGAGAAAGGCAAATGAGAATAAATCTGAAGTACCAAATCACAACTGTCAGATTGGCTTACATGACAAAACAGGAAAATGATTAATGTTTGAGAAGATGTGGGAAAATTGGAACACTAATGCATTGTTGGTGGAGTTGTGAACTGATCCAACCATTCTGGAGAATATTTCGAACTATTCCCAAAGGGCTATAAAACTGTAACCCAGCAATATCACTTCTAGGTCTATATCCAAAAGGGATCATAAAAAATGGAAAAGGACCCACATGTATAAAAATATTTGTAATAGCTCTTTTTTTGGTGGCCAAGCATTAGAAATTGAAGAAATGTCAATCAATTGGGGAATGGCTTAACAAGTAGTGGTATATGAATGAATGGTGCGTAGGCAGACTTCAGAAAAAACCTCGAAAGACTTATATGAACTGATGCTGAAAGAAGTGAGAAGAACCAGGAGAACATTGTACACAGTAAGAGTTACTTTGTGCTCTTCTCAACAATGCAAGGATCTGAGACAACTCCAGAAGACTCATGATGGAAAATGCTATCCACACCCAGAGAAAGAACTCTGGAGTCTGAATGCAGATGGAAACATATGATTTGTTCTCTTTTACTTTTGTTGTTTTATTTCTTCTTTCTCATGGTTCCTCCCATTAGTTCTCATTCTTCTTTACATCATGACTAATGTGAAAATAAGTTTAATATCATTGTATAAGTAGAATCTTTATCAGATTGCATGCTATTTTGGGGTGGAGGAAGGAGAGGGGAAGGGAAAAAATTAAAAACTCAAAATCTTATGGAAGTGAATGTTGAAAACTAAAAGTAAATAAATTAATTATATATAAAAAGAAGTCATCTTTTCCAGCCTTCTCATCTTACAGGTGGGAGAAATGAGGCCTACAGTGGTAAATTGACTTTCCACAGTAATATTTAACTATATATGAAGTGTTTAACACTTATCAGGCAAAAGATTGCAGTAGAAAAAGTAGTACTTTGGAGTCAAAAGACCTGGGTTTTCCTTTTGGCCCTACTGTTTATTATCTGTGTAACAATGGATAAGTCACTTCTTCCCTCAGTCTTTATATGTTTAGTCTAGAGGCCTCTGAAGTCCATTACACAAAGGGTTTTCAAGACAGAAAGAGCATAATAAACGAGTATATTATCAAAGGTAACCCCAGCTATGCTTCTAACATTCCTTGTTTTTTTTAAATTAAACTTATTGTTCATTTTTAATTCATTTTAAAACAATTGAGTTCTAAATTCTCTCCTTCCCTCCCACCATTCACCCACCCATTGTGAAGGCAAGAAAGGTATAAATATCAAATATACATATGAAATAATTCAAAGCATATTTCCATATTAGCCATGTTGTGAAAAACAGGGTAAAAAAAATTGTCTCATTCTGCATTCAGACTCCCAACAGTTTCTTTCTCTGGAAGTAGATAGCATTTTTCATCAAAAGTCCTTCAAAACTGTCTTGAATCATTGTATTGAGTAGAATAGATAAGTCATTCACAGTTGATCATCCTATAATATTGCTGTTATGGTGTACAGTATTCTCCTGTTTCTGCTCACTTTACATCGTTCATTTAAGTCTTTTCAGGATTTTCTGAAACCATCCTGTTCATCATTTCTCATAGTGCTATAGTATTCCATCATAATCATATACTACAACTCATTCAGCCATTCCCCAATTGATGGGTGTCCTCTCAATTTTTAATTCTTTGCCACCACAAAAGGAGTGCTATAAATAGGTTTGTCCATATAGGTCTTTTCTTTTTTCTTTGATCTCTTTGGGATATAGGCATAGTGGTAGTATTTCTAGATCCAAGGGTATACATAGTTTTATAGCCTTTTGGGCCTAGTTCCAAATGGCTCTCCAGAATGTTTAGATCCTTTCAGAATTCCATCAACAATACATTAATGTGCCAAATTCTCCATATTCCCTCCATCATTTGTTACTTTCTTTTTCTCTCATATTAGCCAGTCTGATAGGTGTGAAGTGATACCTCACAGTTGTTTTAATTTGTATTTCTCTAATCAATAGGGACTTAGAGTATTTTTTTCATGTAACTGTAGATAACTTGAGTTCTTCTGAAAACTGCCTTTTCCTATCCTTTGACCATTTATCAGGTGAGGAATGACTCATATTCTTATAGACTTGACTCAGTTCTCTATACATTTGAGAAATGTGACCCTCATCAAAGAAACTTGCTCTAAACATTTGCCTCAGTTTCCTGCTTTCTTTTCAGACTCGACTGCAATGGTTTTGTTTGTGCAAAACTTTTAAAATTTAATGTAGCAAAAAATATCCATTTTCCCTGCCACGATCCTCTATATCTTTTGTTTGGTTATAAATTCTTGCCTTATCCCTATTAGACCTGATAGGCAAAATTTTCTATGATCCCCTAATTTGGTTATGATATTACCCTTTATGTCTAAATTATGTTCCCATTTAGATCTTATCTTGGTATACAGTGTGAGATGTTGTTCTATATATCTAGTGTCTGCTAAACTGCTTTACAATTTTCTCAGAAATTTTTGCCACATAGTGAGTTCTTGCATTGTTGTTTAAATTTTGTAAAAAATTTTTATTTTGAAGTTATAATAATTTTTTATTCTGAATTTAACAAATACCAAAAAAGTGATCATTTTCATATACTGAGTAGAAAAGGAAAACAGGATTGTAAAGTAATTCCTTCATTTTACAGATAAAGAAATTTGGGTCCTGGGCGGAGCCAAGATGGCAGAGTAGAAGCACGACCTTCCCACAGCTCCTGCTTCCACCCTCCCTAATCCATATAAAAAGGGGACTCTAAACAAACTTTGGAGCTGCAGAACCCACAAAATGACACAGAGAAGCTAACCTCCTGCTGAGGACACCCCGGCAGGCCGGCAGGAACCCAGCGCAGCGCTCTGGGAGCCGAGCCCAGCCCCACGCCGAGGTTTTGGCCCCCTGGCGGGACTGACCAGCTGCTGGCCAGAGGGACTCCAGATCATCAGCAGCTGTGACCGTATCCAGATTTATCAACACATAGACACAAACGACAAAGTGAGAGGTCAGTGCAGTCGGGACTTTGGGACCAGTAAGTGGGAGTGCGTGGCTTAGCCAGCGTCACTTGGCGGCTTCAGCTCTTGGCCTGCAGAGTGTAGGGGGACCAAGTACCAGTCTGAGGGGTAATTGCTCTTGCTTTAACCTGCTTGGATCTGGATTGCGGTCTAGGTTGGAGGTTCTGGGGTGTGTGTCCAGCTTGCCAGAGTGTGTGGAGACCTCAGAGAGGGCATCAATCTAATACCTCCAGTAGCTGAGAAAATCCCAGCGTTTGGGATGAAAGCTCCCCTGTCTGGTGGCAGAGTGCTACTGTGGCAAAAAGCCCATAAGTCAAGTAATTGAGTGGCAAAATCAGCAGGCAAAGGAAACAAAGCAGACAGAAGATTCCAACATTACATTCCTATTTTGGGGACAAAAAGGAGCAAAGCATGGAACAGGAGGAAAACAGTGAAGTCAAAACTCCTGCACCAAAAGCTTCAAAGGAAAATACAAGCTGGTTACAGGCCATAGAGGACCTTAAGAAAGATTTTGAAAACCAAATAAGAGAAGTGGAGGAAAAATTGGGAAGAGAAATGAGAACAGTGCAAGAAAATTATGAAATGAGAGTCAACAGGCTGACTGAGGAAAATAATACCTTAAAAAACAGACTGACTCAAATGGCAAAGGAGGCCCAAAAAGGCAATGAGGAGAAGAATGCCTTAAAAAGCCAAATTTGCCTGATGGAAAAAGAATCTCAAAAACTCACTGAGGAGAATCATTGCTTCAGAATTAGATTGGAGCAAATGGAAGCTAATGACTTTATGAGAAATCAAGATGCTGTTAAACAGATCCAAACAAATGAAAGAATAGAAGGCAATGTGAAATATCTCATGGGAAAAACCACTGACCTGGAAATTAGATCCAGGAGAGATAATGTAAAAATTATTGGACTACCTGAAAGCCATGACCAAAGTAAGAACCTAGAAATCATTCTCCAGGAAATTCTCAAAGAAAATTGCCCTGATGTTTTAGTACCAGAGGGCAAAATAGAGGTTGAAAGAATCCACTGATCACCTCCTGAAAAAAGATCCCAAAAAGAAAACTCCTAGGAATATTATAGCCAGGATCTGGAATTCCCAGATTAAGGAGAGAATATTAGAAGCAGCCAGGAAGAAACAATTTGAATATTGTGGAAACACAATCAGGATAACCCAGGATCTGGCAGCTTCTACACTGAAGGATCGAAGGGCTTGGAATATGATATTCTGGAGGTCCAAGGAGCTGGGATTAAAACCAAGAGTCATCTACCCAGCAAAACTGAGTATCATGTTTCAGGGAAAAATATGGTCATTCAGTGGAATAGAGGACTTTCAACTATTCTTGCTGAAAAAACCAGAGTTGAATAGAAAATTTGACATTCAGATACAAGAAGCAAGAGAAGCATGAGAAGGTAAACATGGAAAAGAAACCATAAATTACTTATCAAAGTTGAACTACTAACATTCCTACATGGAAAAACAATAATTGTAACTTATGAAACTTTTCTCAGTAGTTGAAGGGATTATATATATATATATATTTGTCTATATATAAGGGTGTATGGCCATATGAATACATAGGTGAATGTGTGTATATATGTTTACAGGTATACATAGATAGAGGGCACAGGACCAATTTAACAGGAAGGAATGATACTTAAAAAGTGAAATAAAGAGGTGAAAGGAATATAATGAGAGGAGATGGGGAGAGACAGATTGGGGTAAACTATCTCATACAGAAGAGGCAAGGGAAAATGGTTACAATGGAGGGGAAGAATAGGAAGGCAAAAGGGAATGGGTCAACCTTATTCCCATTGAATTTGGCTTGAGGAGGGAGTGAAATACACACTAAATAGGGAGAAATGGGGAGAAAATTTGTAACTCAAAATATGGCAGAAACAGATGATGTAAATCAGAAGTTAAAAAACAAAGAAACTTGGGTCCAGAAGTATTGAGTAACTTTCTCAGGGTCATGAAAATAACTAATATAATCTTTCAACTTTTCAAGTTTGTTTAGTTGGCATTTCTTTTCTACATGTGTAACAGTAAGGCCAAGCACATTCTGTTCCATTCCTCCTTCAGTATTCTCTGGTACCCTGCGAGTTCAAAGTACTTTTTTTTATCTCTGCCATTGGTTCAAGCCCTTACCTGTTATTCTAGACTTAGAGATCCAAGCCCTCTGGGTTCCATTTAAGTACTTAACAGATTAACTTTTACAAAGGAATGTTTACTTCTAAGGTACAGAATTAACAACAATAATAAAAACATTTCATTGCCCTAACACCCAAAGATGGTATGGGAAGTATAATCTCTGATGAGCTTGTAGCAACATCCCACATGTAATCCTTATTCCACTGTGTCCATTTCTTGAGCTCCTATGTCTAATCCTCTGTTTCTTTTACCTAGAAGTGAAAAATAAAAATGAAACAGACAAAACCCCCAATGCCTTTCCTCAGGGCCACAGGACTTAATGGGTAGGGAAAGGCAGCTTTCTTTCTTCTCCTACTCAGCTTAGTGCACGATGCCCATTCTTTGGATGGAGAAAAATCTTTACTCCTGGATGCCACTGGAAAGAGAGTACAAAGATATTTTTTAAATTAGGCTTTAAAAAATAAACATTGTGTAACTATTCTCTCCTTAACAGTCTGTCTTCTCATAGCGTCCACCTATTCAACCTGCCTTTTTATGTTCCAGAGCTTGGATGGTATTGGTTGACCTGATGTTACTTCTTTGCTCCAAATCTTTATCAGTGTTCCACTCTTATCTTTCACTTTGAATTTGATACCAGACTAGACTTCCTTTAAGGAATCCTAATGCCTAATGAGAAAGAGACAGAGAATGGAACATACATAAAGGGTCAAAAATCCCAGAGCCTTGAGGAGATTGAAGGATTGGTTCCAGGTTGTAAAACAAAAGCTGTAATTGCAAAACAAAGGAGTTTGTATTTTATCCTAGAAACATCAGGAACTTTTTTGAGCAGGTGAATGACATGGTCAAGCCTGAGCTTTAATTTGACAGTTTTATAGAAGACTAGAGAAGGTAGAGATTTAAGGCAAGGGGAACAATTACTAGGTTATTGTAACTCTCTATATGAAGGTGATGAGATCTTGGACTAGGATGGTAGACATGTCTGTGGAAAGGATTGCCAAAAATGTTGTAGAAGTAGAATCAATAAAACTGCTCTTACAAATTTATGAGTTTGGGGTCCAGATAGAAGTTTTCTGAAGGTAGTTGGTAATGGGAGTCTGGAGCTCAGAAAAAACATCCGAACAAGAAATAGAGATTTGGGAATTGTCTGCATAGAGGTGGTAGTTGAATCTGTGGAAATAGATGAGATTTCCAAGGAAGGGAGCATGAAGAGAGAAAAGGACTAAATGAAGACACGTGGGAAACACCTGTAAGTAAGGGTAGTGGAATAGGAGGAGGAAGAGTCAGTTCAGGAGAAAGAAAAGAAACAGCCAGAGAAGTAGAAAGACATCCATAAGATCCTCTTGAGTAGGAAGAGGAGAAAGTAAGAGGAGGTAGTCAAGAGGACCAAAAGCTGCAGAAATGTTAAGAAACATGAAGATTGAGAGAGGCCATTGGATTTTTCATTTAAAAAATGAGCACTGACCTTATAGCATTTTTAGTTGAGTAGTATTAGCATAAGCCTAATTGCAAGGGATTAAGGAGAAGTTGGTCAGTGAGAAAGTGGAGATAACACGTAGGGACTACATTTTGAAGAAGTTTACAGGTGATGAAGATGAAGAGAAAGAGAAAACAGTAGCTAAATGAAAAAGAGGAGCCAATGGAATGCTTTCTTTTTTTAAATTGGAAAGATCTGAGTATGTTTGTAAATGCATATACGAGATAAACAGTGTTAGAAATTGAGGATTCATGAGAGGCTAATGGAGAACATGATGGATGGAACACTGAACTTAATAAAGGTCTAACTGTGTTAATATCCTACCATTTATTTATTAGCTGTGTGACCTTGGGCAAGTCATCTCACTTTTAAATTCCCTCTTCTTTGAAATGAGTATAATAGCACAAACCTCACAAGGGTTGTTGTGAGGGCTAAACAGAATAGTACATGTAAAATGCTATCTAAATGTCAGATATTATAAAGAGAGAAAAGCAATGATTTCTGGAAGAAGTGGAGAGGGTGGTATCAAGGATGTAGATAGAAATATACACTTACTGAGTAATAAGGCTAGTTCTTATGTAATTGGAAAGAAACAGGATTAAGAAATTGGTGATATTGACAACATTGAGGAATGGGGTGGGGAAGTTGAAAGAGTTCATCTTAGATGATCTCAGTCTCCTCGGGGAAGTAGGAGACTAGGTCATTTGCTATAAATATGGGAACAGGACTGATGGAAAAAGGAAAATGTTTGGAACAGACCCTGTGGGAAATGAGATAAATGTAGTTTAGAATTATTGTCCAGTTCCAGCAAGAGCCTAGCTGACATCATTATGAAATGCTTACTGTGCGCAAAGCACTGGGAATAGGAGTAGAAAAGCAAGACAGTCTCTGTTTTTAAACAGATCACATTTGGTGATTGTTGTTGTTATTGTTTTTTTTTTCTTTTTTCTTTTGCTTTTTGGAGGGGGGAAGGTAGGGCAATTGGGGTTAATTGACTTGCCCAAGGTCACACGGCTAATTTGTATGTGTGTGTGTTAAGTGCCTGAAGCTAGATTCGAACTCAGGTCCTCCTGATTCCAGGACCGATGCTCTGATTCACTGTGCCACCTAGCTGCCCCCATCCTTCATTTTTAAAGAGTACCAATGACATCACAGGGTGATGTGTTTGAAACCAAAATTTCTCTTCATCTCAAGAATAGATGAAAGTCCTCTATGTCATTGAGTATTCAATTTTTCCTCTGAAGGATTATGCTCAGTTTTTCTGGGTAGGTAATTCTTGGTTTTAATTCCAGCTCCTTTGCCTTTCAGAATATCATATTCCATGCCCTCCCATCCTTTAGTACAGAAGCTCTTTGATCCTTTGTAATCCTGACTTGCAGCTCCTTGTTATTTGTTTCTTTCTGTCTGCTTACAGCATTTTCTTCTTGACCTAGTAGCTCTAGAATTTGAAATAATATTTCTGGGAGCATTTATTTTGGTATCTCTTTCAGGAGATGATTGGTGGATTCTTTGTGTGTTGATTTTACCTTCTGTTTCTAGAACATCGGGGCAGTTTTACTTGTCGATTTCTTGAAATATGATATATAGTTTCTTTTTTTGTCATGGCTTTCAGGTAGTCCAATAATTCTTAACTCTCCTAGATCTATTTTTCATGTCAGTTATTTTTCCACTTAGATATTTCACATTTTCTTCTATTTTTTTCATTCTTTTAAATGTTGTTTTATTGTTTCTTGATGTCCCATGGAGACATGTTCCACTTGCTGAATTCTAATTTTTAAGAAATTAATTTCTTCAGTAAGCTTTTGTGCTTCTTTTTCCATTTGGCCAATCTTACTTTTTAAGTTCTTCTCTTGGGGAAATTTTTGTACATTTTCCCCATTTTTTGTGCTTCCTTTACCAAGGTGTTGATTTTTTTCATGATTTTCTTGTGTCACTGCCATTTGTTTTCTCACCTTTTTCTCTATCTTTCTTATTTAACTTTTTAAAAAAATCCTTTTTTGAGCTTTTCTAGAAGTTCTTTTTGGGCCTCAGATCAATTCATATTTTTTTAAGGCTTCACATGTAGGCGTCTTGACATTGTTGTCCTCTTTTGAGTTTGTGTTTTGATCTTCTCTGTCACATAGCTTTCTATTATCAGGTTCTTTTTTCATTGTTCATTTTTAGCCTATTTCATGACTTTTTTTTTTACTATTTGGAGGGGGGAGGCAGGACAGTTGGGGTTGTGTGACTTGCTCAAGGTTACATGGCTAGTAAGTGTTAAGTGTCTGAGGCCAGATTTAAACTCAGGTACTCCTGACTCCAGGGCTGGTGCTCTATTCACTGTACCACCTAGCTGCCCCTATTTCATGACTTTTAAAGTTGGTCTCTGCTCCTGGAATTAGAAAGAACTGTCTCCTGGACTTCTTACACTGGACATGTGGGGTCTATCCACTGGCCTGTTCTCCTAGAGAAAGCCAGTCATCACCACCACTAACATGCTGGTGTGCAGTCTGATGGTGGCTTGCCTGGATGCTTCTTTCACAAGATTGTATTATCCTTTTACTTGAGAGTGACAGATCTTTCCTGCTGGCCTTCTAAATTATTTTGGGCTAGAAAATTGTCTCATCTTGTCATTTTGTTGGTTCTGTTGCTACAGAATTCATTCTGAGACATTATCTTATATTTGTTTGGAGGTAAATTTGGGAGAGTTCAAGTGAATTCCTGCCTTACTATGCCATCTTCACTCTGCCAAATCCCTTGGGATGATGTCTTGAATTGTGTGTGAACTGAATGTAAGTGAGCCAAAGTTGTCAGCCTCAGTCTTCCAGAGTCATTGAAGTTCAGTGGCAAAACAAGTCAGCACCACTGACAAAGGCCTAGGATGCAGTAGATGACCTTGTCATCTTCGATGTCTGACCAAGCTCTAAGCACTCTGTGCATTTTACAGAAGCCATCATGGCCACTGGAACAAATTCTTCTCATGTGCTCATTTAACTCAGGGAAATCTTCACATTCTTGAGATAGCCATCTGTAAAGCCATGCCTGAGCAGATTTCCAGCGGACTGCTGCTATGAACAGCTTTCAAGATTCTGATTACATAGTATAGTGAACCTTGGGGTTTTCTTGGAAAATGTGCCAGAGTGGCTTGCCATTTCCTTTTCCATTTCATTTTATAGGCAAGGAAACTGAGACAAACTGTGAAGTTACTTGCCCAGGGTCACACAGCTAGTAAATGTCTAAGACTGGATTTGAACTCATAAGTATGAGTCTTCCTGACTCCAGGCCCTACACTCTATCCAGAGCACCTCCCATATTCTATTAAAATCTTAGCCTGCAGTTTTTCTTCTTTATCCCTCTTTGGATTGGCCATCAAGACTACATTTGTCCTAGGAGTTGAGTTGGGTAAGATACTTTCCTTTGATGTTATCAGTAGTGAGGTTCTACCCTAACCCTAACCCTATGGGTTACTACCATGGAAAGAGTGTTGAACTTGGAGTCACAGGACTGAATATGAATCCCAGCTTCTTCCACTTGTGTGGCCTTGGGCAAATCACTTTCATTCCCCCTAATATAGCTACATTCCAGGATTTTGACATGTCTCTTTTCCTCTAATATTTATTTCTCCTTATTTATTCTTTGACCCACTAATTTCTAAAGAGGATTTGTGCTTTGATTGGCATGAGGACTCTACATTGATGCAGATCAAAAGTCCCTCCAGTGTGACCCTTTCCCCTGTCCTCCTGTAGATTCATCTTGGGGATGAATAGAACTTTCTGTGGGAACTTCCCGTGCCACCTGAACAACTCAGCATTCAAATTCATGTTTCTTTGACCTCTTTCCCATATCTCAGATGCCACATTTCTATCTGAACACAACCCAGACCAATCCTCTCTCTGGCTTGGCAGGCATACTGGATTTGGAGTCAGAGGGTATGAACTCACTTCTGAATTTCCCACTTAATCTTTCTGGAATCTGAAGATTCACAAGAGATTTGACTTGGCCAAGGTCACACAGGTAGTTAAGTTTCCTCCTCTGTGGAATGAGCAAGTTGGACTTAGATGATTTCTGCAGTCCCATCACACTCTAAATTCTATCAGAATCTGTCTCTGCAAATATTCCCTCTCTGGCAAGAGGAGCAATTCTTCTGAGCCTCCCAGCTGTGTCAGGGCAGTCCAGGGCTTTTCCAGGAGCTGGGGAGGAGTATTTGAGCCACTGATTATTTGAACTTGGAGACAACCAAAAGTTAGCAATATATAGCATGATAGTGATGAATGTTTTGGTTTCTTTATTATGTTTAGAAAATTTAGTCTCCCAGGTTGAACTGGAAGCCACTTTTTTTAGTCTTCTTAAAATCCACTTCTCTGAATATTATTATATTCCTTTCTACAGCAACACATTGAGGATTGCCATGGAGGATAGAGTTATAAACAGCTCTCTGTTACAATGTTGGTTAACACACACAGACCCTGAGTTACAGCACCCAGGACTAGGAAAAATCTTTTTACTAATGAGGAATCATACACCACAACACAGTCAGTGTCAAAGCTGAGAGTGGTGGAGTTTGGATCTTTCTGTCCCAGGAAGGAAGGGAGGCAGTTGTGCTTTGCATTTGCAACATTACCAGGATTAAGTGACTTCATGTCTGTCTGTCCACCTCTCTCTCTCTCCTTTTTCTTTTCCTTAAATTAACTAGCCTCATTACCCATCTGACTTCTTCAAAATAAGAGACTTTTTCATATACTCTTTAGCAGCATGGCAGGGGAATTAGGTCAGACCTCATGCTACAATTCTCCTGTTTCTTCCAGCTTTGTAATATTGATTATTAAAAATGAAGTCATATAAGCCTTGTGTGAATGGATTAATTATATGCAAAGACATTGCAAGACTTTTCACACCACATATTAATTGATTTCCCAGCACTATTCTTCATGTTTGTCACCATGTTCTGTTTTAAATCCTGAAGAAAAACGATTCTGATTTTTCAATGTGAGTAAACCTTTGAGTTCTAGAGAATCTTTTGTCATTAGATCAATAGCAGTCTGTTAAAATGTTAATTGTAAAACACTTAAAAGTTCTAGACACAGGTTTTACATAATTCTTCTCCCTTTTTTCTCCCCTCTCTCAACCTGACTGACTGATGCCCTTGGAGCACGGTGGGGGCAGTGGCAGAGAGAAAACATCCCTGTGTCACCCACACTGAGACAACATCAATTTTACTCAGGAACTACTTGGTGAGGCTACATTGAGTTAGACATGGCCCCTGCCCTCAGGGAGCTTTCAGTCTAGTGGGGGAAACAACAGAGAAAGGGACCAAATGACAAACTATACGGGAGAATGGAAAAGTGAAATAAGAGGACAGTGTGCTGACTCAGAGCAAAGGAAACCATTTTTAGTCAGGGGGATGAGGGAATACGTCATGAAGGGGGCTGCATTTGAAATGGCCTTGAAGGATAGATAGTAATGGGACAGGCAGTAGAAGGACATTCCAGCTGCCATTAGCAACATGAGCAAAGATGGAAAATGTTGGATACTTTTCCTGGGAAGTAGAGGTATTTCTTTCAGAGGGAATCTAGGATTCTTGGAGGGAAGTCATAGAAATAAAGCTAGAAAAAAAAAAGATTCTAAGCGAATCTTGGGAGCCTCGAGTGCCAGGGAAACATTGTAGACTATTCAGTGGATGGTGAGGTGCTGTCAGTGGAGTGCAGGCTGGCCTGCAGGTGGAGAGGCCTGAGGCAGAGAGATCACTTGGAGGGGGCTGTAGCGTCTAGAACAGAGGCCAGAGAGGCTGAAGTGATGTGGCAACTGTGGGAATGGAGAGGAAGGCCTGGGTTGGAGATGATGTCACATGGAGGTGGAAAGGATGACTTAGTGACAGTCAGTTTAGCTCTCACAATGATCTGCCATTGTGAAACGGGCTGAACCAGAGCCGCACAGTCTCAGCATTGGAAGGAACCTCAGCATTGCTTCGTCCACCAGTAACTGAAAGAGAATCCCAGGCATGCAGTCATCCAGCCTCTGAAGGCCTCCTGTGCAGGGTGGGGAGTGCCAGGCTTCCAGAGGCCACCCCTCCTGCCTGGGGACAGCGTTCCCCCCACCCAGTTGTTATTACAGTTTTTGTCTCCAGGGCTGACTGTGACTATCCATTCCTCATGCCATTTCATAGTTTTGACAGCGTTTCTGTGCCTGTTATCTCAGTGGATCCTTTTGGCCCTGTGAAGGACTCGGGGCAGTCATTTTTATGCCATAGGACCATAGAGTCAGAACTAGGAAGGGCCCTCTCATTGTGCAGCTGGAGAAACTGAGGCCCAGGGAGATGTAATGCCTCGCCCAAGGTCACACCCATAGCGAATGGCAAGGCTGAGAAGGAAAATGGAACTGAGAGTTGAGCCGTGATGTGCTGGACTCCAACCCCAGGATTCTTCCCATTTGGCAGAGGGTGAAACTAAGACTCGAGGAGGCCAAATGACAGAACTCTATGTGGCAATCTTCTGAGGCACCTCATGCAATGCTTCTCCTATTGCCCATTAATAGTAGAGGCAGCTGGTTGGTGCAGTGGGTGGAGAGCTGGACCTAGAGTCATGTAGGTTTTAGGTCACATGTAGCCTCTGACACTTACTGTGTATGAGTCTAGGTAAGTCACTTCACCTCTGTCTGCCTCAGTTTCTCTATCTGTAAAATGGAGGTGATAATAGTGCCCACCTCCCAGGGATCTTGTGATGATCAAATGAGATAATATTTGTAAAAAGTGCTTAGCACAGTGCCTTATAGGTGTTTAATAGATGCTTATTCCTTACTGTCTTTCCTCTTTACATTGTGATAGATGTTTCCTTAACTCCTCAAAAGGTGTAACTCAAATTTTGTTCAAACTTTCATTGATCACTAAGGATCTCAGCACACCCTCAGGGTTGGGATTAGGCCAAAGACATGAGACTAGAAGCAGAGAGCAAATTCTGAAGGTATTTCATTGTTCACTGAACTCTTCCTCTGATTCCTACATGCCTTCCTTCCATTCTCCTGACAGAGAAGTGGTATTGTCACATGGAGGTGGAAATTGTTATTGTTATGGCTACTCAGTATGTATATATATATATATAATTTCTGGTATTTATTATTGCCTAGAATTTGTTTTGACTAGAGAGAAGCATAGTGAACAACATGTGTTAGACTCAGTAGCAAAAGGCCTGAGTTTTAATCCTGTTTCTAACACTAATTAGATGACCAGGAAGCCATCCATCTAACCACACTGAGCCTTAGTTTTCTAATCTGTAAAATAGTGATAATATTACATGTAGCACTTATTTCCCAAGATATTTTGAAGATCAAATGCAGTGATGAAAAGTACATTACAAATTTAAAACTGATATAAATATCAGTTTTCTCTCTTCTAAAAATGTGTAACAGGTGGTTATTAACTAGAGAGGAGGTAATGAAGAGCTGAGCTATTATCTTACACTCTTATTTGTTAACTGCTTTCCACAGATATTTAATAATGGTAACTGCCTTAAGAACCCATTGAGGGGCCAGGTTGGACTGAGCCTCACCGTACTTAGAAAGGCAGGTACATGTAGGACCCAACTGATTGCCCTCATGGTGGCTCATTATGGTTAATTCTCTTGGGAGAACAGATATAGTCAACTCTTAATTATCCTTTTGAAAGAAAATTTAAAAATATATAATTAATTTGAAAAACTTTTGTAAATTGCCATCCATATTGTAGTTGCTGAGAAGATAAAGAATATGAGCCATTACTGGAAGCTTTTTAAAAGTACCTCTTATGGGCTGGGCACTATGCTGGACATTGGGGATGCCAATATAAACAATGGAACAATCCCTACTCTCTTAGAACTTTGATACTTTGGGAAGAATAAGGATAAGGATTTTGAAAGGTATAGATGAGAAAGAAATAAGTTCCAGGTAGAGGTCAAGATGGGAGGAAGGAGGCAGCCTGAGAGAGAGCACAGAAGGCCAATTTAACTGGAACAAAACGTGTAAGGGAAGGAACATGAGGGAGGGCAAGAAAGATTGGAACTAGATCAAATGGTCTTAAATGCTAGACTGAGGAGTTTGTCTTTTTTATTACGGCCAGTAGAAAGCCTTGAGTAGGGAGCTGACACCATTGGGCCTATGCCTTGGGAGAATATTGGCATATTTGGAGGTTATATTGGAGAGAAGAAAGCTTGTTGACTAACTAGGAGGTGATAAGTGATGAGGTACTACACTGGGATGGTCATAGTCTTAATAAAAAGAAGGGAACTGATTTGAAACTTGTCATGAGAGTAAACAAGGAATATCAACCCGCTCACAGGATGTGAGGGGAAGAAATGGTGAGAAAAAGGGAAATATCGAGGATGACTCTAAATTTGGCAAGTTGAATGATGGGGGGTGATGGTGCGCTTAATGGAAACAGAGAAGTTTGAAGGGGAGGGGTGGGGCACTACGGGAACACTTTGATTTTGAATGCAAGGTTAAGGCATCCCTGGGATATCAATTTAAGAGATATCTGTGTAGAGAGAGTGATTGAGAGATGGTGAGATCAAAGTGAAATTATGGAGAGAAGATGCATAGGGGGCCTCAATGGAGGAGTGATTTTATAAAGGATAATTAGGAAGTGGCCTGAGAGTGACAAGAAGACAGTGAGGGCATGGGATTGTCACAGAAGTCAAGGGAACAGAAAGTATAGAGAAAGAGGACTTATTTTATATTTCTTAAGCTCAGGTGATTAAACAACAATTTTGAAATGAGTATTTCTAGTCTTGGAAGAAACCTTATGAATTTGAGGAGATGTAGGCCTCTTATTTCAAGGTTTTTGTTTTCACAACAGAAGGTGCTGTGTTCTGACTTGCTGGAAGAAATGGACATTAAATGAATTGGTCAGACTCTGTAGTGCCTAGGTGGAGATGAAATGCCTGTTTGCAGTCAGCCCTGCAAAATGTTTCAAGTTTTGATGCTTTAAGAATCTGTCCCCTGGAAGAGTGTAATAGAAGTTTTGAGTTACTGTATTGTTTTAAATGCTTTCCAATTCTTGCTTGTGTGTCTTCTTTGCTTTGTACACTTCTTTAGTGGTGGAGGAACTAAATAGCAGTCCTTTACATGATCTATTTTGTACCGTGAGCATCTTTCTGGAAAGGATTCTTTTAATCCCTTTTGGTGAGAGGCTAGAGGTGAACCAAAAAGTGAACCTAACATTTAAGTGATTGTCATCAGATTTTTACTCTGGGTTAAAGACAAGGAACGTAATGTTGCAGGGACAGAAAGAGCCTGATTTCTCCCACTTCACTTTTATCTTAGAGGCTCAGTTCTCCTACGATGGTACCTGGTATATGTGTGCTCAGATATGGGGCCCCTTAGTGGGACAGGGTACCCCAGCTCTTTACATAAGAGAAATATAAATTAAAACTACTTTGAAGTTTCACCACAAACTCAGCTAATTGGCAAAAATGACAAAAGATGTGAATGGTAAATGTTAGATGGATTGTGGCAAAGTAGATGTCTTAATATACATTTGAAGAAACTGTGAATTGATTCAACCATGCTAGAAAGCAATTTGGAATTGTGGTTAAAAAAAAGACTAAAATGTCTGTACCAGGAATTCCTAACCTTACCTCTGTGACCTTCCTTTTAAAAATATTTTGTTAACTATTTCAATGGAATTGGTTTCCTTTGTAGTCTCTTGTATTTTATTTTGTACATTTAAAAACATTATCCTGAGATGTCATCCATACGTTTCACTAAACTGCCAAAAGGGTCCATGATTAAAAAAAAATTAAGAACTACTGCTCTATAAATTTTTACCTAGAGATTCTACTTTTAGGTATATTGTCCAAGGATGTCAAAGATAGAAAGGTTCCATATACAGCAAAATATTTATAGCAATACATTTTATAGAAACAAAGAACTAGAAATAAATTTGGAGAATGGCTAAAAAATGTATGGTACTTGCATGTGATAGAATATTTTTGTGCTGTAAGAATCAATGAATATTAAGAGTTCTAAGAAAAATGGAATGTTTTTATGATTTGGTGCAAAGTGAAGTAAGCAGAACTGTGAGAAAAATATATGAAATGACTAAAGCAATATAAATGGAAAGAACAAAAATTTGAAATGTGATATTGTACATTTATTTTGTCCTTCAATTTTCTTTTTTTAAGTTTTATTCACTATTTTATTTTCCCCAATTGCATGTAAAAACAATTTTAAAAACTCATTTTTAAAACTTTGAGTTCCAAATTCTCTGCTTCCTTCCTCTCCACCCCCATCATTGAGAAGGCAAGCATTTTGATATAGGTGATGCATGTGTATTCGTGTAAGACATATTTCCATATTAGTCATGTTGTGAAAGAAAATATAGGCCCAAAACAAAACAAAACAAAACAAAACAAAAAAACCTTAAGAAAAAGAAAGTGAAAAAAGTATGCTTCAATCTATTCAGATACCATCAGTTCTTTGTCTGAGAATGGATAGCATTTTTTGTCATAAGTCTTTCAGTGTTGTCTTGGATTATTGTATTGCTTAGAGTAACTAATCATTCCTAGCTGATCATCTTGCAGTGTTGCTGTTATTTTGTATATAGTACATTTCACTTTGTATCAGCTCAGCTAAGTCCAGGTTTTTCTGAGTGTATCCTGCTTATCATTTTTTACAGCACAATAGTATTCCATCACAATCACATAGCGCGATTTGTTCAACCATTCCCGAATTGATAGGCATCCTTCCAGTTTCCAAATCCCTGCCACCAGAAAAGAGCTATATTATAAATATTCCTGTACATATAGGTCCTTTTCTCTTACATTTTCATCTCTTTTTGGATGCAGACCTAGTAGTGGCACTGCTAGGTCAAAGGGTCTACATGGTTTACATATGCCTTTTGAGCATACTTCCAAATTGGTCTAAAGAATGGTTGAGTCAGGTTACAACTCCACCAGCTGTGCATTAATGTCTCATTTTTCCCACATCCCCTCAAGCATTTGTCATTTTCCTTTTCTGTTCTATTAGCCCATCTAATAGGTATTAGAAAATACCTCAGATTTTTTCAATTTGCATTCCTCTAATCAGTAAGGATTTAGAGTACCTTCTCATATGGCTATAGATAGCTTTGATGACTTCATCTGAAAACTGTTCATATCTGTTGATCATTTATCAATTGGGGAATGGCTCTTATTTTTGTAACTCTAACTCACTTCTCTATATATTTGAGAAATAAGGCCTTCATCAAAGATACTGGCTGTAAATTTTTTTTTGCAGTTATTATTGCTAAATGTATTTCACTCCATTCTATTTCCCCTATCCTATTCTCCCCCCCCCATTTATTCTATTCTCTCTCTTATTTCACCCTGTCCATTCCCAAACATGTTTTACTTCTGACAACCACCTCCCCCAGTCTCCCTTCACTTTTATAACCATCCCCCTCCCCTTCTCTTATCCCTTTCCCCTTCTAATTTCCTGTAGGGTAAGATAGATTTCTATATCCAAATGAGTGTGTATGGTATTCCCTCCTTGAGGCAGTTCTGATGAGAGTAAAGTACACTCACCCCCACCCCTCACATCCCCCATCTTCCCCTCCACTCTAGAAGCTTTTCTATGATTCTTTTATGTGAGATAATTTACCCCATTCCACTTCTCCTTTTCCCTTCCTCCCAATGCATTACTCCTTTTCACCCCTTAATTTTAGGTTTTTAGATGTCATCCCTTCATATTTAATTCAAACCTGTGCCCTCTATCTATATATACTACTAACTGCACCGAGAATGAGAAAGCTTTTGGGTTACAAGTTATCTTCCCATGAGAATGTAAGAATGTAAACAGTTTAACCTTTTTAAGTTGCTTACAATTTCCCTTTTCTGTTTACTTTTTTATGCTTCTCTTGAATCTTGTATTTGAAAGAAATTTGCTATTCAACTGTGGTCTTTTCATCAAGAATACTTGAAAGTCCTCTTTTCTCATCGAATATATATTTTTACCTGAAGGTTTATTCAGTTTTGCTGGGTAGATGATTATTGGCTACAATCCTAGCTCCTTTGCCCTATGGAATATCATATTCCAAGCCCTCTGAATCTTGGAAGTGTAAGCTACTAAATCTTGTGTTATCCTGATTGTGACTCTAAAATATTTGGATTGTTTCTTTTTGTCTGCTTGAAATTTTCTATCCTTGACCTGGGAGCTCTGTGACCTTCCTTTTAAAAAGATTTTGTTAACTGTTTCAATGGAATTACTTTTCTTTATAGCCTCTTATATTTTATTTGACTATAATATTCCTAGGAGCTTTCATTTTTGGATCTTTCATGAGGTGATTGGTGAATTCTCACAATTTCTTTTTTACCCTCTGGTTCTAGAATATCGGGGCAATTTTCCTTGATATTTTCTTGAAAGATGATGTCTAGGCTCTTTTTTTTTATCATGGCTTTCAGGTAGTCTAATAATTTTAAAATTGTCTCTCCTGGATCTATTATCCAGGTCAGTTGTTTTTGTTTCAGCAAGACATTTCGTGTTGACTTCTTTTTTTTCATTGTTTTGACTCTTTTATTCTTTCTTGATTTCTCAAAAAGTCATTAGCTTCCATTTGCTCAATTCTAATTTTTAAAGAATCATTTTCTTTGGTGAGCTTTTGTCCTTTCTTTTTCATTTAATCCAATTCTGCTTTTTAAGGAGTTTTTTTATTCAGTGAATTTTTGTGCCTCTTTTTCCATTTCACCAATTTTGATTTTCAAGGCAATTTTTCTTCTCTTTGGCTTTTTTTTAACCTCTCTTACCATTTGGCCTATTCTATTTTTAAGGTCTTATTTTCTGCATGACAATTTGTTCTCCTTTCACCAAGCTATTGACTCTTCTTTCCATTATTTTCTTGCATCGTTCTCATTTCTCTTCCCAATTTTTCTTCTGCCACTCTTACTTGATTTTCAAAATCTTTTTTTTTTGAGCTCTTCCATGGCCTGAGACCAATTCATATGTTTCTCAGAGGCTTTGAATGTTGGAGATTTAACTTTGCTATCTTCTTCTGAGTGTATGTTTTGTTCTTCCTTGTCACCTTAGTAACATTCTTTGGTCATATTTTTTTCTTTTGTTTGCTTATATTTTCACTCTATTTCTTGACTTTTAACTCTTTGGTGAAGTGGGGCTCTGCTTCCAGGGTGGAGGGTGCACTGTCCCAAGCATTAGGTGTCTTTAGCAGCTATTTTCAGAGGTACTCCTAGGAACCTGTAAGTTTTCAGTTCTTCCAAGGTGGTATGATGTAAGGAGAGGTGCATTCACTACTCTCTTGGCCTGTGGTCTGGTATGGGAGTGACCACTCTTTTCACCCCTGGAACTGTGACCAGGACCTGAGCTCCACTGTGGCTGCAAGCTCTGGTGTGCTAGTGCTCTTCCTTGCCCTGGGTCTACCACCCAGATCTGAGTACAGGAAAAACAAGAGTCCTGCTCCCAGTGCCAGGAAAGAGAACCCTGTGATCTCCTTCTGATCAGTTGTTCAACTTCCTTACTATCTGTGACCTGTGAAGTTCAGAAGCAGCTACTGCCACTACCAATTCAGTGGTTCCCAGGACCTGCTCCTGGCTTGCTAGGGCTGGGTCTCTGCTGATGCACTCTGCAGCAGACTGTGCTCCACTCTCACCCAGGTGCCACAGACTTTTCCTGCTGACCTTTTAAGTTGTCTGTGGTTGAAAAATTATTTCGCCCCATCCTTTTGTTGCTTCTACTGCTCCAGGAATTGCTTTATGGTATTACCTAAAGGTTTAAGTAGCAGTTTGGGGGAGAACTCAGGTGAGCTGCTACCTATTCTTTCCTTCTCCCAGCATTTTTTCCAGCTGAGATAATTTTTAAAAATTGTCACACATTTTTAATGCATTTGGCATTTATAAAAGAGATTTACCAAATGCCAGACTTGAAAGGGGCCAAAGAGTCATCAGAGGTCATCTAGACTAACCCATCCCCCAAATAAATGCCCACTATAATGTACTAAACAAGTGATCATGTAGCTTTTGAATAGTTCTAATGAAATAAATGTATACTAATATCAAGCCTAAGTTTGCCTCTTGACAACTTCTGCTCATTGATTTTGGTTCTTTCCTCTAGCTGAAGACAGGCCAAGCCTAATTCCTCTTTTAAAAGTCATCTCCTCAAATTCTTGAAGAGAAATATATCTGTGTCTTTTCTCACTGCTGAGTCTACTCTTCTTCCTAATTCCTTTAAATATAGTTTATGAGTTATTGACTCAAAGACCTCAACCTTCCTCGTTGCCCTCTGTAGAGGATCTCCAGCTTAACAATGACCTTTATAAAGTCTAATATCCAGAAAAGAACACAAAACTCTAGAAGTCAATTGAATTAAGTATAGAAGGATAGAGTTCAAAGGGACTTACCTTGTTTTGGGAAACTGACACTTAATTCAGCTCAAGATTGTGTTAGCATTTTTTGGCTGCCACAGCACACTGCTTACTTATCAAACTTATAGCCCACTGAATCCTTCATATTTTTTTCAAATATACTTCTGTTTTAACCATACTTCCTATATGTCCATGTAATGGCAAGCAAACAAGTACTTAGCACCTTCTTTCAGTTGAGCTTTGCCCTTGATTAAGAAATAGAGCTTGTGAAACCCACAGTGGGAGGAACTTGCTGATGCAACAGGAAGGGGCAGAACAGGGAGGAGCTAATGACCACATATAAGGAGAAGCACAAGATGGGAGAGAGAAGAACTGAGAAGGGGAATGGTTGTAGAGGTTGGCACTCTGTCCTATCTGTGTTGATTTTTGTTTGTGATACTTTGTAAAGAATCCCTGGGACCTTACTGGAAGCCCTGAAAGAGGATTTTCTTGTTGTCCATTTACAGAAGTCTTGGAGGAGGGTTTCTGTGGTCCTGGGACTGTACTGATGATGTGTGTTGAATTCTCTTGTGTGACGGGTCTGTGCTGATTTAACAGTCAGATGGCGAATGGATGATGGTGCTGGCAATGTATGTGAATGTTTTTGTGGCTCTTTTAAGGTTTGTCTTCCCAGAAACAAAAAGTGAAAAGGACTTGAGGTGGATTGGACACTGTGAGCTTCAATGTGGAACTGGACAAGGAGTTGCTTACCTTTGAATCCAGGTGACAGTTGGGTAAATTCAGGCAAAAGCTGGGACCATGGGAGAGGAGCCATGGAATCTGAGAGCCAGACTCAAGTCAAGATGAAAAGACCTCTCCTTGGGTACTTAATACTGATTGAGAAGATCATGATGTGGCCTAGGGGTGGGAGAATTTTGTACTCTGTACCTTGATCCTCTTAAGGATGATTGAGTTAAGCATGATTGGAAACTAATCTCCAATCAGAAAGAAAGAAGAGTTTTTGACTGAGAGATTAAGACAATGTGACCTAGGGGTAGAGAACTTTGACCTTTGTACTTTGTGTTCCTTAAAGAGGCTTGCTACTTAAGGATGATTTAGTTAAGGACTTACTGAATGATTTTACTTTGTGTCTCTTAGGGGGACTTGCTCCTTCAGGATGATTGAGTTAAGGATTTACTGAATAATATCTTTTGTTTAAAACTATGTAGGCACTTTGGAGAAAACTATGTGGCTACTTTAGTGATAAATTGTTATGCTATAACTGTTGTGAATGCTGTACTTTGTTTCCTGTGAATGTTTTGTCTTAGTTTATTACTGAATAGAGAGTTTACTATACTATGTGATAAGACCTTAAAGCTATTCATAGCAGCAGTCCTCTGGAGAGCTGCCCGTGCTCTGCTTTACAATCCTATATGAATGCAATTGATTTTTTGAACTCAAGTAAAAGCCTTGACATTTATCCCTATTGAATTTTATCTTATTAGATTCACTCCAATGCTCTAGGCTGTCAGGATTTTTTGTTATAGTCATTGTTATACTGTGCATTACCTATCCCTCCAAGCTTTGTGGCCGCTGTGAGTTTGGTGAATATGACTTCTGTGACTTTTGATAAAGTCACTGAGGAAAATGTTAAATTTCAGAGGGCCAAGCATAGATACTTTGGATGCTTTACTGTAGACTTAATTCTGTGTTGACATTGAGCTATCATTCAACCAGTTCACAGTCTGTCTAGTATATATCTCTCTATCTTCTCTGCAAGAATAGTTTAAAAAGATATTTTATAGTTTGACAGTGAAGGAATTTGTTTCCCTTTTTCAAATTTTATGAGTTTTCTTGGTCATCATCTGAGACTTAAGATGTTCAAAGCAAAAATCTGAATTTTATACTTAAGATCTCTTACTTCCTGATAATTATTGTTATTTCCTTCCCACCCCCCATTACCCACCCACCCCTTAGCCCACATGGAATTCCAGAATAATTTTTCAAACCTTCATATTTCCTTATCTCTTCTGCACTACTAGAAGCTTCTGTTTCTTTAATCTCCTCTTTTTACTGACCTTTCTTTTGGTCCCATCCTAGGCATCTTCTAGCAGGCCTCTTCTATATTCTTATTTTTCTCTCCCTTCGAGGTAGGTACAGTAGATGGCATAATGTATAATTTTTAATGGGACCAGGGAATTCTGGTGATGTGATCATTATTGGGCAACTAGGAAAATGTCAGGGACAATATTTGAATCCAGATCTTCATGATTCTGAATCCAACCCATTCTTTCACTACACTGTGTTGCTTTGTTAAGTTTTTAATAAATGTTTGTAGGATTGAATTGAAAACAGGTTTATACCTAAGAATATCCAGATTTCACTTACAAATCTTGTTCTTCACCTGGCATCTAAAAACTTGTCTCTTAAAATATTTTGTTAAGTAAATATTTGTTAATGCTTGTTGATTTGACTGAATTTCCGTATAATTTGTTTCTTTTTGTATTTAATAAATTTGGTTTATGTTTTTGAAATGACATTCTGAGAAATGGTTTCTAGTTTTCATCAGACTGCCAAAGGGGCCCAGTACACAGAGAAAGCTAAGGACACTTGCATTTGGGGTGATGATATTTATAAGAAAAGAATTATTTATTTTTCAAAAGAGCACTGTTAAGAATCATTTTTTTTTTAATTTTTTAAAGCAATTGGGATTAAGTAACTTGCTCAAGGTTACACGGCTGGTTATTTCTGGGTGTGGTACTAAGTATCTGATCCTGGATTATATCCCAGGTCTCCTGACTCTGGGGCCGGCGCTCTTACTGCGCCACCTGGCCACCCCAAAATTCATTTAAATAGTGATATTTTGTAGTTCTAACATAATTTGATTTAAATATAGCTTTTCAGGTGAACATATGCTCATATAATGTATAATATGCACCACTGTAGCATAATTTAGTGCAGTACATTTTAGTAAATATTATTGAACACCTGTTTGTCTATTACATCTCCAGTACTTTAGGAGAACATACATTTGGGGATATGCTTCATACATTCAAAGAATGAACTATTTTTTTAAAACATAGTATCACTCTCCTCCCTTAACCCTCCCACATTTTTCCCAAAATTATTATGATGCTTTTCCTAAAATAATTTTGGATAGTGACTTTAACATGGCCTTGGATCCTATTTCTGAAAGATCTGGCATATGTTATCAAGAATACAGTTTTATTTTAAAAGCTCATAAAGCTTTATCCCCTGCTATTACTGATTTAGTAGTAACAGATATATGGAGACTTTCACACTCTGCTGAACGGGATTATACATTCTTCTCTACTCCCCATAACTCATGTTCTCAGGCTGACTTCTTCTTACTTTCTCACTTTCTGATTAATGATGTGAAGAGCAGAGCTATAGGCAAAATTCTCTTATCTGACCATGGCACCACTTCACTTTGAGGTGACCTTCAGAAGGTATTAGGTGGCCTTCTACTATGAGTCCCTTAAGGGGAAAGGGAAGTTATGATTTTTGATGATAGGACTTCTGGGAGGGGGTAAAAAACTAAATACATTAAGACTTCATTAGCCTTGCTTTGTGTTGTCAGCAGACAGAAGCAGGCTCTTTTGTCCCCAAATTGTAAATTAAAATTAAATATCAGAAGTACCATCTGATTAATCAAGAAACAACAACAACAGTAAAATCAAACTCACATTTAAATTTATTGGGAGCATATGGAGAAATCCTTCATGCCTTATTCTGGATTTTTTTTTGCTTTTTGGAGGATGGAAGGCAGGACAAATTAGGGTTAAGTGACTTGCCCAAGGTCACACGGCTAGTAAGTGTTAAGTGTCTGAGGCCGAATTTGAACTCCTGTCCTCCTGACTCCAGGGCCGGTGCTGTATTCACTGCACCACCTAGCTGCCCCCATGCCTTAATTTGATTAAAAGAAATGTTCCAGTTCAAGAGGTAAATTTACAAATTATTTAGGCATGCTTTTGAATAACAAAGACATTCCATCCTTCCTGTAACCATTAAAAGCAATGAAATTAATGTTGTCCTGTAACCTTAGAATTTTTTGCATTCTGTCCTTCCCTCACCCTGCCCCCACCATCAATTAGCCTTAAACTCTAGAACATTAGATAAATAGGAATTTCTTTCTTTCTTTTCTTTTTAAAAATTAGATAAATGAAGATGTTTACAATATTTTTGAGAAAACCCAACTTTTATCATCATCCTACAAGCACTTAAATATACTATTACAAATATTTGCAAGCAGAATCCCAGGTTCCAATGTATTTACTTTAAAATTTATAAAATATTTGTCAAGAATGGGATTTACTTCTTTTTGAAATCATAGTTTTGTAGTCAAATGTAGCATCTTCCAGAGAAAAATATTTTTTAGTCAGTCTATAATCAGAACTAGTGGCTCTTTGAAAACATTGCTCTGATCATGAGATACTTATGAGATTCAAAATGCCTAAGTTTTAGATGACTATTTATTTGAATCCTGAATGATTTGGTCTAATAATCCATTCAGTTTTTGATTCAGTAAATGCTCTTGAGTGTCACTGTATCAGTCACTGTTAGTTTGCATTGATAGCAGTTCCTCACCTGCAATTGACTCTTATTTGCAATATCATTGACCCTCAGGTAGCTGCACAGTCAGATGTACAAGTATGCTATGTTGAAAATTTTCCCCATGCATAGATATCCAGATTTGCAAAACATTTCATTGAAATAATGACTGTTGGCAGTACCAAAGGATTATGAAAACACTTTGCAAAACTTTCTTTTCCAGGCAAGGTGTGAGATGATATTGACTATGGATTTTGTTACTTTGCAGTTAGTAATTTTAAAGAAATGATTACCCTTTGAAGCAGTGGTAAAATCAGATGAAAACACTGGGTATTCTCTATGATTTTTCCAAAGTATTACCTTCTTATATCATGTAAAATATAGAACTGTGTTCAGAATACATTGATAAAATAGTGTACATCTTATGAAATGAAATTTGGATCTCTTGTTTTGATTTATGAGGGATACCTGTTTTCATGGCTGTGTATTCTCTTTTCTCAGATTGCAGCTTACTGCTCCCAACAGAAATCAATTACAGGTTACCAGAATGTTAAGACCTGAAATATCCAACTTCACAGAAAAGATTTGCTGACTATATCATCGGAAATCCTGGTAAGTTCATGCTTAAAAATATTTTTAACAATCCTTTTTAATTTTTACTTAACTGTTGCTTTGTATTAGAGAATTGGGATAATTCTTAGGTGAGGGAAATTGTGCTAAAAAGCAACTACTTTACCACATTGTCAGTTACGTGGCCCATCTCTTAGGCTTCAGTATGTTATCTCATTCTTATCCTGGATATCATTATTTAATCTTCACTGAATCCATTCAAGCTTATTTATCTTTCTAGATTTCTCTTATCTCTTGGATATCAATTTCCAGTATTCTATCCAGCTCTGATTTCCTGAACAGTAATAAGTGGAAGTGCTCAGTTCTGCTAATGACTTATGTCTTTTACTGTATAGAATTAAGCTTCCTTTTGCAGGATGTTATTCTTTTATACAAGACTTTTTCTCTTTCTTTTGGTAATCAGGGATGGAAGAAAGAACACTACCCCTTTAATTAGAATACTTAATTTCAAATACTGTCTCTGACACTATATCTTACCTGTATAAACTTGGGCAAGTCATTTAACTTCCCTGGGCTTCAGTGTCCTCATCTGTTAAATGAGGCTATTTGACAAGATATTCTGTATGGTCCCTTTGACTTCAGTTTAATGAACATATTCCATTCTTTCCCTTCCTTTCTGATATTTAATGTCTTATCCTGTGTGATTTTGATTGGTGCTTTTTGGCACATGATCTAACTATTCCTTGTAGTATTATTTTTCTTTGACCCAGAATATTTGGAATTTGATAATCACATTTATTTGTATGTCAGATTTGACATTCTTTCTGTTTTCACTCTGTCTTGTGCCTTAAGAGGTACAAGGTACAGTAGTTCTAGGAAATTATCTTTGTTTTCTTAAAATATTGTATCCAGGTTTGTTTGCTTTTTAAATCCCTTTGCTTTGGGGGGAACTGAATAATGCTTAAATGGTCCTTATTATACTTTTCTCCAAGTCAGCTTAAAAATTAGTGATACCTTTTTGTTTTTATCTTGGCCATCATTACCTATAATTCCCTAGATCCCCTAGAATGAAATCTTTACTTGTGACAAAGAAATGAAGTTGAAAAAAATGATAGGGTGTCCAAGATAGTTGTTTTTAATAATAGACATCTGTTGTTATTCTTATTTTTAAGTTCTTTTGACTTTGCTCTAATCTTTCTTGTTTTGTTGTTCAAGTTTAAAGTTCTAAGTCCTCCCTCCAGCATAACTGCTTCTTTGGTAAGGCTTTCTGTTTTATGTTTTAAGCTTTTTATATGCTTTCTAAATTTTTCCTCAAGAACTCTAATTTTTCAAAAAAAAATTTTCTTCCTTTTTCTTAACTTATTTTAGTATGTCTTTTACACCCTCTTGGAATTCTTCTGACCAATTCATTGCTTTTTTTTTCTGGAGTGACACTTGTAATCATTACAGATTTATTCTTTTCTTTTTTTTTAAAAAGCAATAGGGGTTAAGTAACTTGCTCAAGGTTACACAGCCAGTTATTTCTGGGTGTGGTGCTAAGTATTTGAGCCCGGATTTGATCCAGGTCATCGCGACACTGGAGCCGGTGCTCTTACTTGCTGAACCACCTGGCCACCTGATTTATTCTTTTCTAATGGAGTTTTTTTCTGGGGTTCTTTTAACTCATACTTATTCATTTCATTTGAGATTTTCTTATGTTCCCTTATTTTTTTTTCAGGTTATCCTTCTTCCCTTTTGATATTTCTATGTAACTATGCTCTGCAATTGCTGGATTTTCTAGCATGCTGCATCTTCAGCACAGGAATCAAGATGTGAGTAGAGCTCTGATATCAGTCATGCAGAGCTATCAGTCTTTGGCCTAGATCAGAGCAGTCAGCAACTTCAGCTGATTTCCAGAGGTCTCCCCTCTGCACTAGCTAAGAGCAGGTTGGTAATAATTTGGCATTGCTAGTGTGGTCCATTGTTGTGTATGTGTGTGCAAGTGGGTGTGCATGTGACTGTGACTATTTCGGACAAAGCTTGGAAACTAAATAACTGTTTTTTTTGTTTTTGCTTTTTTTGGAGGGGTAAAGGTAGGGCAATTGGGATTAAGTGACTTGCCCAAGGTCACATGGCTAGTTTTGTGTTAAGTGTCTGAGGCCAGATTTGAACTCAGGTACTCCTGACTCCAGGGTTGGTGCTCTATTCAGTATGCCATCTAGCTGCCCCATACATTTTCAATTAATGCCTGAGTATTTGACAGTTACCACTGTTATAGAACTTTTGGGATGTGCATCTGATAATTGAGTACAATGAATGCCCTCTTGTTCCCAAAGACTTTTATGACCTAAGTTTAGTAATTAATATGAACACATTGAAACACAAAAGCATCTGTTCTTCTACACTTCTTTAAGTTTTTGTTGCTTTATTACTGGTCTTAATTTGTTAGTGGCTGCTTGGATTTTCCCTTGTCACTCTGCTACTTACATCTCAAAGGAGCAAATATGGACTTTAAATCACCTGTGGTTAGATTTTGCTTATGTTTTGGGCAGAGTAAAAGTGAGAAAAAATACTAGAGAGAAAGCATATCTGGGATGCTAGGAGAATTGTGCTGGAACCAGTTCAAATTGTCTTGTCAGGAGCAGTTGTTAAATTTTTGGTGTGATCACTTAAACTTGGAAATTTGACAAACACTACAATTTCACGGCTTGCTTTATTGTTTTTGATTGTTTCAACTTAAAAAAGTGATAGAATTTTAATAGTTCAGATTACACTTAAAAGTGTGTCAGTGGTACATATATTTCGAGAGTTGCTGATGATCAGCACACCCCTGGATGCTAGGGACACAACAATTTGTTTTTACTGATGTTCTTTAAGTGGAATCTGTTTCTATAGGCATAACTAAGTAGTCTTTTAGGACAGTATAATTTTTCAACTTTACAGAAATTGTGTAGTTTTGTAGCAAAAGTAACATGTTTTCTTTTCTCTTTTTGTACTGATGTTCGAAACATAGTCGTTTAATTATAAGGCTTATTGGAAAAGTTTCTCAATCACTGATCCCATCTTCCATAAGTTATTTTTTAGGACTTGATTTGGCTTTAGAGTAGAATTACAGCAGAAAGACTATATAGACTGTGTTCCAACTCTGAAACTGCTTGGGTAGGAATGCATATTACATAAATGTAACCAGGATATCTTGTTGTTCAGTTGTGTTTGACTCTTCATGACCCTATTTGAGGTTTTCTTGGAAAGAATACTATAGTGTTTTCCCATTTCCTTCTCCAGCCTGTTTCATAGATGAGGGAACTAAGGCAAACAGGATTAAGTGACTTGCCCAGGGTCACATAGTTAATAAGTGTGTGAGGCCAAATTTAAACTCAGATCTTCCTAATTCCAGGGCTGGCACCACCAAGCTGCCCCTGTGTATCTTCAGATCATAGAATGATAGATCTGGAACTAGATGCCTCCTAATCCATTGTTCTCATTTTATAGATGAAGAACCTGAAGCTCTGAGATGTGAAATGACTTGGCCAAAGTCACCCAGTAGCAGTTAGGAATTAAACTCAGTTATATGATGACAAGTTTAATGCCATGTTTACTGTCTTTCATACTGTTTGTACTTTCCTGAGACAGCATTGAGCAGGTTTCTGAGTTTGCTGAGCAGCCCACAATACTATTAAGTTCTTCCAGCTATCACCTTATCTTAAAGCCATGTAAACTCCCTTCTCATCTTTAACAGTCTCAAGACTTCCCCCCTTCAACATCCTTTCATTGTGAATACTGTCTTTTTTTCTTTAAAATCATATGAAAAACGCGTTTAGAGAGTTGACATGGAAGATGGGAATATAGGGTATTTCATACATAGGCCTTTTGCTGTTGGAGAAGCTCCATTTGATGGCAACCAAGATGGTAAAGAGACTTGGCAACATTTGACATGGTCCATTATAGGAACTAGGGATGTTTACTTTAGAAAAGAGAAGGCTTAGGAGGGAAGGGATAGGAGTACTCAGATATATGAAGAGGTGTTATATGGGAGGAAGGTCACCCTAGAGCCAGAATAATGATAGAAGTTGCAATGAAACAAGCTGAGACTTGATGGGAGTGGAAAACTGAAGTTCTTCAAGTGAAGTGTGGGTCATTACTTGTCATAAATGTTTTAGAGGGCAGTTCCTGTAGAGGTATGTCCTATACTGTGAGACCCCTGAGGTCCCTTCTGTCTCTGAGATTTTTTTTTAGTTTTTCACTTTTCATTACTGTAACTTATTCTTCCAAAATTAATTTGCATTTATTAAATGTTATTTTTGTGTAGACCAATGTACTAAAGATGTCATTAGAATGTAAATAGCATAGTATACATTTCAAACTCTTTAGTAGCTGAAATGATAACAGGAAAATGTAAACAAGCATATTTGAAGGACATATGTACAAAATAAGCAAAAGTACATTTATACAAACAAAAAACTATGTGTAGGCAGTCCTCAGTTTATGATGATTGACATGTATGGGGCTACCAAATGAAGCTGTATTATTGCTTAGTATGTTTTCACTGTTGTATCTTAAAATTGATACAGACCAATGAGGTATTGGTCGAGAAATTGGTGACCCAGTATGGGGTAAGAGCTGGATTTCAAGTACAGCAACTGTTGAAAACTCATTATTCTGGAGGATTTTTTTTCTCTGGAGCAATTTGCAATCTCTTATTTTATCTGTTGATAACAGTAAGCTGCTACTCAGTCCAGTTTTACTTGAGCTGTTTACTGATTGTAAATCTAGACCCTACAAATTCTATCAAGTCATTTTGGCTGGTAATATTCTATCTCAGAATAACTGAACACAACAGCCTCTATAGCAGCATTTTTGTTGTGTGGTCTCATTGGGCAAATAGAGATCTGACAATAACACACTTCAGCTCACTTCTAGAAGTCCTGGTTTATTCCTTGCCAACATGCTTGATTGTGTGGAAACACAGTCTGAAAGAGGGAAGGTACCAGATGGAGCATTTTGAATGTTATCCTTTCTATCATCCAAATGATTACTGGAAGACTCTGTAGAAAACAAGTGCAGTAACAATAGTTTCATAAATCTGCCTGATAAGGCCCCTAAAATAACACTAATTAGGCATCTCATGTGAATCCAATTTCATGGAGCTTATTATGTTTAGTATTTGTTTTCACATCTTTGTCTTTGTTCACTTAGAGTATCACATATTGAAATATTCAGAAACTGGGCCCCAAACTCCTCAGATATTGTGTTTTCTATTAGAATTATCCCTTATAGATTCGTTTATGAAGATAATTAGGTGGCATAATTCATGAATTGCTGAACTTGGAGCCAGGAAGACCTGAATGCAGATTCTGCTTCCAAGAGTTGTTAGCTGTGTGACCCTGGTCAAATTATTTAACTTATCTCAGGTTACATTTCCTCATCTTTAAAATGAGTGTAATAATAGTACTTCACAAGGTTTTTGTGAGGATCAAAAGTGGTAGTATATTCAAAATGCTTACAAATCTTAAAGTCTATATGAATGTTAGTTATTGTTTTTAACAATGAGGAATGTCATGTGTACAAATAGCTTAGGGTAGTGTATAGGTAATGCTGAATTACACTGGGCTGATTATTGTTTTTAGTTTCTTTTTTAAAAGTGGATTTTATTTTCAGTTCCAAATTCTCTCCCTTCCCCAACTTATTCCTCACCCATTGACAAGGCAATAAATAAAAAAATCCATTACAATTATGAAGTCATGCAAAACAAATTTCTGTATTAGCTGTGTTCTGGGGAGGCAGCGAAAGAAAAAAGAAAGAAAAAATATGCTTCAGTCTATTCTGAGTCTGTCAATTCTCTTTCTGGAGTTAGATAGCATGTTTTATCTAGTCCTCTGGAATTTTGGTGAGTCGTTAGATTGCTGATTAAAAGCCATCTTTGCCAACATATTATTTTTTTGTCAATGATCTCCTCCTTAAAAAAAACTTTCTTGGAAAGACAGTTGAGCTTAGGCATGAGTTTTTAGTTTAATAAGTAGAATGATCTTGAGAAAGATGTACAATATCAGATAAGGCAATATTAGCTTACTAATTAACTATTTTCATGCATCAGAATTCTATCTTTTTATAACTTCTTCAAAATTACTTATAATATGTAATTGACATAAAATAAACCTGTCTCATTTTACTAGTGTTCATTATAGAAAGACAATGCCTTCAGTAAATCAAAACATGACAGAATGAATTGTGTCCTATAAGGGATAGAATAATGTGAGACAAATCTACTGTTTTCAGCCTTACAAGCTAGTTGGGGTATTTACACATTAGTGGTTGCATGTACTCTCTCTTGTGAAATGCCTCCAAATAAAAGAGCAAGTTTTAATTTCCTTTAATTATATTTCACCTGTTTCTTCATTGACAAAATGTAGAAGATGGTTCAAATCCACATTTTGTAATGGAGAGAGAATATAATCGAGACTAGCTCCCTTAGAATTTGCAACACGTTTAGTGGTCACAGAAACTATATGTGATAGGCTGATGCCAGAGATCCTCTTATAGTAACTTGCCCTCTTAGTTTTCTCTCTCTTGCCATAGGAGAAAGTCTAGTTAGGGATTTATTTTGAGAGTTTATTTGCTAAGGAAATCTTACATCTTATAATACTATTCTGTGTCAAGGTTAACTAAACCTTAGTCCATTATTTCTTTTTTTAAATTAATTTGCTTTTAGTTTTCAGCATTCAATTTTATAATATTTTGAGTTTTAAAAATTTCCTACTTCTCTCCCCCTGGAAGACAACATGAAATCTGATGTAGGTTATACATATATAATCATATTAAACATATCTTCACATTAGTCATATTGTGAAAGAAGAACCAGAACAAAACAGGAAAACCATGAAAAAGAAAAAAGGAGAAAATAATATGCATTCAATCTGCATTCAGACTCCCAAGTTCTTTCTTTTTAAAAATTTTTTTGTCTTTTATTTGTTTACTTTTAGTTTACAAGATTCAGTTCCACAATTTCTTGAGTTTCAAATTTTCTCTCCCTCCCTCTCCTCCCCCCACCCATGGCAGCATACAATCAAGTATAGGATCTGCAAATACTTTCACATTAGACATTAGTCAGGTTATAAAGAAGGACTATATCAGATGGAATGAACAATGGTAAAGAGGAAACAAAACCAAACAGGAAAAAGAAAAAGAACATGTAGTTTGCTTCAGTCTGGATTCAAACTCAGTTCTTTCTCTGGGTGTAGACATCTCTCTCCATCATGAGTCTTTTGGGGTTGACTTATAACCCTGCATTGCTGAGAAGAGTCCAGTCTATCAAAGTTGGTTGTCACACATATGTTGTGTCTGTAATTGTGTACAAATTTCTTCTGGTTCTACTCTTCTCACTCAGCATCAGTTTGTATAAGCCTCTCCAGGTAAATATGAAGTCCATCTGCTCTTCGTTTCTTATAGCACATTAGCATTACATTATATGCATATACCACAACTTGTTCAGTCATTCCCCAATTGCTGGGCACCCCCTTAATTTCCAATTCTTTGCCACTACAAAAAGAGCTGCTATAAATATTTTTGTATATATGGGTTTTCTTCCCATTTCTATGATCTCATTCACATGCAACCCTAGAAGTGGTATTGCTGGGTCAAAGGGTATGAAATTATTTATAGCCCTTTGGGCATAATTCCAGATTGAACTCCAGAATGGTTGCATAAGTTCACAACTCCACCAGCAATGCATTAGTGTTCCAATTTTTCCATATCCTCTCCAGCATTTGTCATTTTCCTGTTTTGTTATCTTAGCCAATCTGACTGGTAAGATGTGGTACCTCCGAGTTGTTTTGATTTGCATTTCTCCAATCAATAGTGATTTAGAGCATTTTGTCATATGCTTACAGATATCTTTAATTTCATCCTCTGTAAACTGCCTGTTCATATCCTTTGGCTATTTATCAATTGAGCAATGACTTTTATTCTTATAGATGTGACTCAATTCTCTGTACATTTTAGAAATGAGTTCTTTATCAGAGACATAGGTTGTAAAAATTCTTTCCCAATTTTACACTTCCCTCTGTAATAGTAATGAAATTTAAAGATCCCCCTGTATTGGCTTGGTTTTTGGTTTGATTATGTTAAAACCAAGAGCTTGTGAATCCCACTTGTGGGATGGACTTGTTAACATGAAAAGAGAGGGCTGAACTGGGTGGAGCTGGTGACATAAATTTAGAGAGACACAAGAAAGAGAGAGGCAGAAGAACTTTTTGGAAGCAGCACCTTTGGAGGCAGAGAGAGATGGAGAGAATTGCTGAGGGCCACTTTGAATTGCCCAGGACTTTTGAGAGCTTCCACCCAGAGCTGCCAAGGACTGAGGAGACATGGCTGTTATGCTGGTACTTTGTCTGTCTGTTTTGATGTTGTTTTGCCAGATTTGTCCACTGGTGAAAGACAGTCCTGTTGTTGCAGAGGTCCTGGAGCCTTGCTGTTGGTTCAGAGCTACTGAGACTATTCTCCAGACAGAGAGTGAATTCTGTCCACTGGTGAAGGACAGTGCTGTTGTTGCAGAGGCTTTGGAACCTTGCTGTTGGTTCAGAAGCCCTGAAGAAGGATTTTATTTTTTTTTTTAAGCAATTGGGGTTAAGTAACTTGCTCAAGGTTACACGGCCAGGTGTTTCTGGGTGGGTGCTAAGTGTCTGAGCCCAGGATTTGATCTCCAGGTCTTCTCAACACTGGAGCCGGTGCTCTTACTTGCTGTGCTACCTGGCCGCCCCAAAGAAGGATTTTCTTGTTGTATGTTTACAGAAATCCTGGAAGAGGGTTTTGTTAATGTTTTTAGGGGTCCTAGGACTGTTCTGCACACAGGGAATGAATTAATGAAGACACTGACAATGTATCTTGTGGACTTGCTAAGCTTTGTCTCCCCTGGAACAAAGATTGCTGAGAACTTGCCTCATGTCAAGATGAAGAAAAGACCTCTCTTTGGGTATTAAATGCTGTGATTAATCTTGTTGTAACTCTGGGGTAGATTCAGTTGTGATCCAGGTGTGGGGAACTTTTGATTCTTTTGTGCTCTGTGATTAAACAAATGAATGTACTTTACTTATGACTGGAAACTAATCTCCATTTGAGAAGAGAGGCTTTGTGATGGACTAAATGAATGTACAGCCTAGGGGTGGAGTAGTACTTAGAAGAGGGTCTTTGGGATTGATTAAATGAATGTAATGTCCAGGGCTGGGGTAGTACCTGATAAAATCACACTTGGTAGTGCTGTATTTTGAATTATGTTATATGTTGATTCTCTCTGTTCTTAATTTTTCACTGAATAAAATGGAGAGCACCTATGCTGGTATTTTGAACCTTGGGAAGTTGCCTTTGCTTGGCATTACACCCTCCTAATCTTTGTTACATTGGCTTTGTTTGTACAGAAGCTTTGCAATTTAATGTAATCAAAATTATCCATTTTGCATTTTATAATGCTCTCTATTTTTGGTTTGGTCATAAAGTCTTCACCTCTCCACAAATCTGACAGGTAAACTATTCTTTGCTTTCCCAGATTGCTTACAGTATCAGCCTTTATACCTAGATCATGCACCCATTTAGACTTGATTTTGGTATATGGTTTTAGATAATGATCTATGCCCAGTTTCTGCCATACTATATTCCGGTTTTCCCAGCACTTTTTGTCAGATAGTGAGTTGTTATCCTCAAAACTGGGGTCTTTGGTTTTATCAAACAGTAGATTACTATACTAATTTACTCCTGAATCTTGTGTACCCAATCTATTCCATTGATCCACTACTCTATTCCTCAGCCAGTACCAAGTAGTTTTGAAGACTGCTGCTTTATAATACAAATTAAAATCTGGTATAGCTAGTCCACCATCCCTAGCATTTCTTTTCATTAATTGCCTTGATATTCTGGACCTTTTGTTCTTCCAAATGAATTTTGTTACTATTTTTTCTAGCTCTATAAAGTAGTTTTTTGATAAATTGATTGATATCCACTAAATATATAATTTTATTTAGGAAAAATTGTCATTTTTATTATATTAGCTCAACCCAGCCACGAGCAAAGTTCTTTCTCTGGATGTGGATAGCATTTTCCATCATGAGTCTTTTGGAATTGCCATAGATCGTTACACTGCTGAGAAGAGCTAAGTCTATCAAAGTTGGTCATCATAGTGTTGTTGTTACTATGTCCAGTGTTCTCCTGGTTGTGCTCACTTCACTCAGCATCTATTCATGTAAGTCTTTCTAGGTTTTTTCTAAGTCTGCCAGCTTATCATTTCTTATGGAACAGTAGTATTCCATGACATTCATATACCACAGTTTGTTCAGCTATTCCCCAGTTCATGAGCATCCTCTCAGTTTCCAATTCTTTGCCACCACAAAACGAGCTGCCAGTTTTGTACATTGTGGGTCCTTTTCCCTTTTTATGATCTCTTTGGGATACAGACCTAGTCGTAGTATTTTTGGAACAATGTGTATGCAGATTTATAGCTTTTTGGTTATAGATCCAAACTGCTTTCCAAAATGATTGGATCAGTTCACAGTTCTACCAACAGTGCATTAGTGTCCAAATTTTCCCAAATCTTCTCAAACATTTATCGGTTTTCTTTTCTGTCATATTTGTCAATCTGATAGGTGTGAGGTGCTACCTCCAAGTTGTTTTAATTTGCATTTATTTCATCAGTAGTTATTTAGAACATTTTTATGTAACTATAGATTGTTTTAATTTCTTCATCTGATAACTGCCTATTCATATCCTTTGACAATTTATCAATTGAGGAATGACTTGTATTCTTATAAATTTTACTCAGTTTTCTATATATGTAAGAAAAAAGGCCTTTATCAGAAACACTGGTTGTAAAAATTGTTTCCCAACTTTCTGCTTTCATTCTAATCTTGGTTGCCTTAGTTTTGTTTCTGCAAAACCTTTTTTTAAATTTAATGTAACCCAAATTGTCCATTTCACATTTCATAATGTTCTCTGTCACTTGTTTGACCATAAATTCTTCCATTCTCCAAAGATCTGATAGATAAACTATTCATTGCTCTCTTAATTTGCTTGTAGTATCACCGCTTGTGTCTCAATCATGTACCCATTTTGACCTTATCTTGGTATGAAGTGTAAGATGTTGACCTATGCCAGTTTCTGCCATACTATTTTCCAGTTTTCCCAGCAATTTTTGACAAATAATGAATTCTTAACCCAGAAGCTGGAGTCTTTGGGTTTATCAGACAGATTAATATAGTCATTTATTTTGTCTTGTGTACCTAAGCTATTTCACTGATCCACCACTCTCTTTCTTAGGCAATATTAAGTAGTTTTTGATGATTGCTGTTTTATAATATAGTTTTAGGTCTGGTACAGCTAGGCCACCTCCCTTTGCACATTTTTCATCAGTTGCCTTGGTATTCTTGACCTTTTTTTCTTCCAGATGAAATTTATTACTATTTTTCTAGCTTTATAAAATAATTTCTGGTAATTTTATTTGTATGTCACTGAATAAATAAATTAAATTAGGCAGAGTTGTCATTTTTGTTCTATTGGCTCATCCTATCCCATGAATTAATATTTTTGTAATTGTTTAGATCTGACTATATTTGTGTTAAGTGCTTTGAAATTTGTCTTGGCAGGTAGACTTCCACATATTTTATATTGTCTACAGTTATTTTAAAGGAACTTCTCTTTCCATCTCTTGCTGCTGAGATTTGTTGGTAATATGTTGAAATGCTGATGATTTATTTTATATCCTGTAACTTTGCTAACTTTGTTAATTATTTCAAGTAGTTTTTTAGTTGATTCTCTAGGATTCTCTACGTTTACCATCATGTCATCTGCAACGAGTCAGTTTGTTTCATTTTGTCCTATTCTAATTCCTGCAATTATTTTTTCTTCTCTTATTGCTAAAGCTAACATTTCTAGTACAATATTGGATAATTGTGGTGATAATGGACATCCTTTTTTTGTTCCAGATCTTATTGGGAAAGCTTCTAACTTATCTCTTTTTCATATAATGCTTCCTGGTGGTTTTTGATAGATATTGTCTTTTTAAGGAAAACTCCATTTGTTCCCAGGCTCTCTAGAGCTTTTAATCGGAATAGGTGTATTTTGTCAAAAAGCTTTTTCTGAATCTGTTGAGATAATCATATGATTTTGGTTAGCTCTATTATTGATCTGGTTAATTATGCTTATAGTTTTTCTAATATTGAACCAGTCTTGCATTCCCAGTATAAACACCACCTGGTCATAGTATGTTATCCTTGTGATAAATTGCTGTAATCTCTTTGTTAATATTTTATTTAATATTTTTATCTCAATATTCACTAGGGAAACTGGTCTATAATTTTCTTTATCTGTTTTGGCTCTTCCTGGTTTAGGTGTCAGATCCAAATTTGTGTCATAAAAAGAATTAAGTAGGAGTCCTTCTTTGCCTATTTTTCCAAATAGTTTATATAATATTGGAATTGATTGTTCTTTAAGTGTTTGGTAGAATTCACTTCTAAAATCTATTTGACCCTAGACATTTTTTCTCAGGGAGTTCATTGATGGTTTGTTCAGTTTCTTTTTCTAAAATGGAGTTATTTAAATTAAAATAAAATTTAAATTTTATTTCCTCTACTGTTAATCTGGGCCATTTATATTTTTAAAAATATTCATCTATTTCACCTAGGTTGTCAGATTTATTGGCATACAGTTGGACAGAATAGCTCCTAATTATTTAGTTTCTTCATCATTGGTGATGAATTCATCCTTTTCATTTTTTATATTGGTAATTTGGTTTGCTTCTTTCTTTTTTTAAATCAAATTTACCAAGGTTTACATATTTTATTGGCTTTTTAAAAATAAAACTAGTTCGTAGTTTTATTTATTTATTCAATAGTTTTCTTTCAATTTCATTAATTCCTCCTTTGATTTTCAGAAATTATAATTTGGTATTTAATTTAGAATTTTTAATTTTTCTCTTTCTAGATTTTTTAGTTGCATGCCCAATTGATCTGTTCTTTCTCTGTTTTACTTATGTAAGCATTTAGAGATATAAAATTCCCCCTAAGTACCACTTTGACTGTATCCTATAAATTTTGTTAGTTTGTATATTTATTGTCATTCTCTTTGATGAAATTATTGATTGTTTCTAAGATTTTTTTGTTTGACCCACTCATTCTTTAAGATTAGATTATTTAGTTTCCAAATAATTTTTAATCTGTTTTTCCATATTTTTATAAAAATCTCACAATCAAATGCAGACAGGCAGAAATATTAAATGCATTATTTTCAGATCAATATACAATATACATATCACCTACACAATTTTTGTTTTCTCCAGAGATCTATCATATCTAACTTTTATAAAATTCTATTTATTTTCTTAATTCTTTCTTGTTAATTTTGTGGTTAGATTTATCTACTTCAGGGAGAGGAAGGTTGAGCTCCCCCACTAGTATAGTTTTGCTGTCTGTTTCCTCCTGTAACTCAGTTAATTTCTCCTCCAATAATCTTGATGCTATGCCATTTCCTTCATATATGTTTAGTATTGATAGTATTTCATTGTCTATGACCGGGCTTCGTAAACTTTTTCTGCTCGCAACTCCTTTTCGTGTTTTGGCAACATTCCTTGGCATTGTGTGTTTTGAGGGTATGCACAGTGTGAAGCATGCATGCTTTGTGCTCAGAACCAAGATTGTAGTGAAGTTGTGCAATGCAACACAGGGAAGCATTGCCAGAAACACCTCAGATTCATCACACATTTCATTTTTAATTAATTTTTGGTCATTGCATGTTCAGAAAACTTTTACCATATGGAATCACAACCTGCAGTTTAAGAAGTGCTGATTTATGGTACCTTTTTAGCAAGATATAGTTTCATTCCTTATCACTTTTAATTAGATCTATTTTTGCTTTTGCTTTGTCTGAGATCAGGATTGCTGCCTCTGCTGTTTTTTTTTTTTTTACTTCAGCTGAAGCATAAAACATTCTGCTCTAGCCTTTTACCTTTACTTTGTGTTTCTCCCTATTTCAGATGTGTTTCTTATAAACAACATATTGCAGGATTCTAGTTTTTAATCTATTCTATTCCTTACTTCTGTTTTATTGGAGGGTTCATCCCATTCACATTCGTAGTTATAATTACTAACTGTGTATTTCACTTCCTTCTATTTCCCCCCCCCTTATAGTATTTTTCTCTCTTTTTGACCTTTCCTCCCTCACCAGTGTTTTGCTTCTGAGCTCCACCTCCCTCATTCTGCCCTGACTTCTATCTACCCCCATCCCTTTTCTTTCCCCTTTCCACTCCTACTCCAGTACAGGGTATGATAAATTTCTATGCCCTCCTGAGTGTGTATGTTATTCCCTCTTTGACCCAAATCCAATGAAAATAAGGTTCAAACAATTGTTACCCTCTCTCTTCTTTTCCTCTAATATAATAGGTCTTTTTTTGCTACTTCATGGGATGTGTTTTATCCAGTTCTGCCTCCCACTCTCCTCTTTTCCCAGTACAATACTTTTCTTACCCCTTAATTAATTTTTCATATCATCACATCAAAGTCAACTTATATTCACTCCCTCTATCTATGTATACTTCTTCTAACTGTCCTAATAGAGATAGAGTTCTCAGTAATTAGGAGTTTCATCTTCCCATGTACGAATATAAACAGTTTACCTTATTGAATAACATTTTTTCTTTCCTGTTTACATTTTTATGCTTCGCTTGAGTCATGTATTTGAAGGTCAGATTTTCTGTTCGGTTCTTGTCTTTTCATCAGGAAAGTTTGAAAGTCCCCTATTTCATTGAACTTCCATCTTTACCCAGAAAGATTATGCTTCGTTTTGCTGAATAGTTGATTCTTGGTTGTAATGTAAGTTCATTTGCCTTTGAGAATATCATATTCCAAGCCTTCCTACCCATAAATGTGGAAGCCACTAGGTCCTTAGTAATTCTGACTGTGACTTCTTGATATTTGAATTTTTTCTAGCTGTTTGCAGTATTTTCTCCCTGACCCTATCATTCTGGAATTTGGCTATGATATTCCTTGGAGTTTTCATGTTGAGATCTCTTTCAGAAGGTGATTGGTGGATTCTTTCAGTGATTATTTTACCCTCTGGTTCTAGGATATCAGGACAGTTTTCCTTGGTAATTTCTTGAAAGATCATGTCTAGGCTCTTTTTTTGTTTATGACTTTCAGGTAGTCCGTTAATTCTTTCTCATCAATCTATTTTCTATGTCAGTTTTTTTTTCTGATGAGATATTTTCATTTTCTTCTATTTTTAATTCTTTTGATTTTATTTCTTGGTGTCTCATGGAGTCATTAGCTTCCACGTGCCCAATTCTAATTTTTAGGGAATTATTTTCTTCATTTAACTTTTATACCTCCTTTTCCATTTGGTCAATTCTGCTTTTGAGGAGTTTTTTTTTTTATTTTTACAGTGGATTTTACCCCATTTGTCCAATTGTATTTTTAAGGAATTTTTTTTTCTTCAGTCAATTTTTGCCCTTCCTTTGCCAAGCTGTTGACTCTGTCTTGCATACCTGCCATTTCTTTTCCCAAATTTTTCTTGTTCCTTTCTTTTTTGACTTTTAAAACACTTTTGAGCTCTTCCAAGAGGCTTTTTGGACTTAAAATCAATTTACATTCCTCTTTGAGGTTTCACATATAGGCATTTTGATATTGTTATCCTCTTCTGACTTTGTGTTTTGTTCTTTACTGTCACCATAATAGCTTTCTATGGTCAGGGCTCTTTTCTGTTTCTTGCTCATTTTAGCCTATTTCATGGCTTTTAAAGTTGAGTTCTGCTCCTGCTGCAATGGAGGCATTGTCCTAAGTTTCTTGTGCTGGGGGCCAAGAGACTGCTCACTGGCTTTCTGCTCCAGGGTCTCAGATCCTGGCGACTTGCCCACTGCTCTGGGGTAGCCTGGCTTATTTTGTACCCTGGGTTCTGGAGCTGGCAGTTTGCCTTCTGTGATGGGACTGAAGACCTCATAGCTGGCCTGCTGTGATATTGGCCTGCTAAGCCAGAAGGATAGGTCCTTAGTTATTGATCTGTGTTGGGGCTAAGAGCTTTCCACTGACTTGCCCAGGTATCATCTGTGCTGGACTGTACTCCCCTTTTTTCAAGTGAGACAAACTTTTCCTGAAGTCCCTCAAAGTTATCTTAAGCTTTAAAATTGTTTCACTATGTCTTTTTGTGGGTCCTATATCTTCAGAACCCATTTAGAGGCCTTATTTAACATTGTTTCCAAGGGAAAGTGGAGAAAGCTCAGGCAACTTCCTGCCTTTTCTCCACCATCTTGGCTCTGCCAAGTTTTAGTTTTAGTTTTTTTTTAGGGATGCAGGTTTTTCATACCCCTAGTACTAGACTAAAGAAAACTCTTCTGTATTATAATCATTTCCCTTACAGAAGAAGAACCCTCAACTCAAGATTAAGTTCTTCAGGAATACAGAACAAACTCCCAGATAAGCAGTGCCATAGGCATTAAAATCTGTGTTGACACCAAATTTTTCCTACTATCTGTGCTCAGGATTTCTTTCTTAAGCCACTGTCTGATATAGCATTAGAAAGTCCTTGTTACTCTGATTCAATTTTAGATTACTAAAATGCTTTCCTTCAGATTTCTTGTAGGAACTTCCCCTTTAAAGAAACCATCAAAGACTTTTTATATCTGACACACTGCAGTTTTGTTTTTGAAATATTTTTTAAAATTTTCAGTAGATGGCATTTGTATTTGTATCACATTTATATCTGATTATATGCCACCCACTTCATCTCTGATATAATAGGCTTTCTTTTGTAATATTTTTTTATCTAAAAAAATTGATCTAAACCAGCCAGCATGTTGATCACGTTTGCAGTATTTATCCACATTGTCCCCCTCCTTATGTCAGAAGGAGAATGGTACATTTTTTCAGCTCTTCTCTTGACCTGAAAGTTTTCTGAAGCCTGAGATTGTTTTGGGTATTCTTTGCAAGTGATTTGGAAAGGAGAAATCAGGGAATAATAACCTATAGTTGGAAATGCTTACTTAACGGCATCTCTATCTATCTCAGCCTTTCATTCCATTTTTCTACCTTATTATGTATACATGGCTGGCAGCAAGCTTTGAGCTTTTCCATACATGTGGATAATAGCTACCATGTATATAGTAGTACTTTAATATTTACAGTATTATCTATAGTATTTATAGTGTTAGCTATATTAATGCATTTTAATTAATTCATTCATTTTCCCACAACCCTATGATGTGAGTATTATCACTGGTATGATTCCTGCATTATGTATGATGGAAATGTGGCTCAGACCATATAGAACTTGATCTAGAGCTCTTCTTGTCTTTTGGTTCAGCATCCTTCCCAGTAATAACTTTTAGTAGCTGTCTAACTTCAGAATTTACTTTTATTTTTTTTTTTTACTAACTTGGGAGTTGGGTCTCACTGCTAGAGATGAGAAAGCACGGGTGGGTTGAGAAAGTGTGTGTGCCCTCTTGGAAAATGAGTGAGGCCACAGATATACTAAAGTACCGAAAAAGTAAATTTAGTTAACATAAGCTAGTTTTCCCAAGGCATAATTACCCTAGGTGAGCTTATCATTAAACCTTCATGTCTGTGAAACTAAGTCCCCATATCCTGAAGTAGAGGTAAGTAAGCCCTGTGATTTAAACAACTAAAACTTTATGGTCTGGCTGACTAGGCCACATACTATTGATATACCATAGAGAGTAGAAAGTCTTTATTGCATTGTGCCTTAGCTTTATCATACTACTTTTATGTAGAGAGAAGTTTCAGAAGTGTTACCTTGGATAGACAGGACCTCAGGATAATTTTCTACCATATGTGCATGAGTAGCAATCTGGCACAGTACAGAGAAGGCAAGTTTTGGAGTCAGGAAAATCTGAGCTCAGGTTATGCCTCTGATACACAGCTCTCCTATGCATGTATCTTCTTCATGGGATTATGAACAAGCCATCTGACCTCTCAGTGCCCTAGGAAGTTTATTTATATTTTGGTGGAAGTAACTTCCACACTAGAAGTTGCTTATACTGATGAAATCAGAAGTCAGAGTCTACTACCTTGAAGTAATAATCTGTACTGAAAAATTCTTTATGTCAGTGATATCATTGATTCATTCAAGTATCTATGAAGATACACCACATTTCAGTAGCCCATGAGAATACTAGAAAGAACAAAAAACACAACTTCCCATGCTATCTAGGGTTAAAAAGACACTTGTTATATATTGGAAGTAGGTCTTTAATATTAATGTACAATATTAATTTACATTTTGAAAAATAAGAGATAAGACAGTTTCATAAGATGATGAATGTACCTTCTTTAAAATATTTTTCTTTTCATCTTGTTTTAGGTATTTCTATTTTTAAAGCCCTTGACAAATTGTTAAATACTTAGCACTTGATACTTACTGATGGTGCCCAACTTTTAAGCCATAAAGTTCGTTTAGAGTCATATAGAAATACAGAATTCATTGTTAGCTGTGGAGAGAGACTTGTTTTTCTAGTATCCCCCCTGGCCTTGGAAAACTTATGTAAACCTTTCTATGCTGCATGTGGGAGATCAATTCCTCTCTACCTAAGGGAAGAAGACATTCAATGGGAAACTGGCATTTGGTGATTCCTGCTGGCCTAAAATGTAATCCCTGAAATTGGATTGCTGGAGTACAACCAATTATATTATGTCTTCTGAGCATTTGCCATGCCCTGGGTTCAATTCCCATTTGAAAAATAGGAATACAATGACGATTCCTCATTCTTGAATTCACACTTTTAAACAGTAGTCTTAGAGTAATAAATTATTTCTGTTGTCCTCACTGTATGGCTTTCCATCAAGAGTTAGGGAAATGTTTTAAGAATTTGCAGTAGTTTTCAGCAACTCACTACCCAGTTCTTAATGGAAGAGTACAGAGGAGCTCCTTCAGTTAATGTCAGATGCATTACCTCCAATCACAAAGGAACTCAGTGCTAAGACATTCTTATTTTTGTAAAAGCCCTTAAATATGGTCAGTGAATCTACTTCTGTCCATTCATGCTAGAGTTCCAAATTTAGTAATGGCCTGATGTGTTATTGCCACATTAGTCCTCTACCATTTAAACAAATGACATTTAAAAATGTAGCTCTTAGTGTGAGCTAAAGGGTATAATGGTTAATTCAAGCAGAAAGAACTTGTATTAGTAATAGCATTACAGACTTGATTCATGACCTGCCCAGCAACTCTGCACTCTTTCTTTTACCCTATCTGGTGCTTCTTCAGCTATGAAGCTAAATTTTGTATGCATAATATGTATACATCAGAAGTGCTTAAACTATATCCACAGAAGAGAAAACTTGCCCATCAGCTGGTACGTGATGTTTCATGGAATTAATGAATGGGGCTGGGGGGAACTATTTAAAGCAGGTAGGGTCTTCAGAAAATGGATACAACTCAGTGGAAACAAAGATCAGTATAATTTGATGATGTAGCATTCTTCCCTAGTAATAACATGTAGGTAGTAAAAATTAATTGAGAATAAATACTCTTTTATTAAGTTGAATTAACAGTGTTTTTTTTTCTAATCTCCATCCAGAAGGTTAAGTAAACTTATTTTTTAACTAGTTTCTTAATAACGCACGAGTCAAGTTTCTTCATTTTTTCCCATTTTTTTAAATTCTGGACTTAACAAACATCAACTAGGTAATTGCTTCCATATATTTTTACAGTAGAACAGAAGGGATTCTACATGAAATTGGGTATCTCTATTGTATCCAGATTGCTTTTCTTTTTAAGTTCATTATACATTTGATGTGATACTTTCTGCCATATCCTAAGTTCTCTTTTATTGTTGTTAAGTCATTTCAGTCATGTCCAACTCTTCATGACCTCATTTTGAGATTTTTTTGGCAAACATTCTGACTTGGTTTTCCATTTCCTCCTCCAGCTCAGTTTTATAGATGAGGAACTGAGACAAACAGTATTAAGTGACTTTCCCAGGATCACATGGCTAGTCTCTGATGCTATATTTGAACTCATGAGGATGAGTCTTCCTGATTCCAATCCCAATTCTCTGTCTACTTCACCATGAAACTGCTCCCCTAACTCTCCTATTCTTCCACAACCCCTCCCCAAATTAAGGGGTCAAAAAGCTTTGAAACATTTATACATGGTTAAGCAAAAGAAGTTCCTATATTGTCTATGTGCAAAAAATATGTGACTTATTCAGTGACTTGTGTCCATCACCTCTTTGTCAGGATATAATACGTGTGCTTCATCATAGGTCCTCTGGGATTATGATCCATTTGTCATCTTTTGTAGGCCTTTCAAAACTGTCTCTTTTTTTTTGCTTTTTTGGAGGGGGGAATACAGGGCAATGGGGGTTAAGTGACTTGCCCAAGGTCACACTGCTAGTAAGTGTTAAGTGTCTGAACCTGGATTTTAACTCAGGTCCTCCTGATTCCAGCTCCAGTGTTCTATTCACTGAGCCACCTAGCCACCCCTAAACTGTTTATCATTAAAATTTTGTTATTGCATAAGTTGTCCTCCTCATTCTACTCTCTTCACTAGCATCAGTTCATATTTGTTTTCCCACGTTTCTCTGAAACCATCTATTTTGTCATTTCTTATGGTACAATAATGTTCTATTCCATTCACATGCCATGATTTGTTTATCTCTTCCCCAACTTATGAGCACCACCAGCCAGTTTCTTTGCTATAACAAAAAGAGCTATTATATAAATATTTTTGGAGATGTGAATCCTTCTATTTCTTTGATCAAGAGGGATATGAATATAGTAGTTGTATTTGGGGGCCAAAGGGTTTGCACAATTTAGTGACTTTTATGACATAGTTTCAATTTTTTCCCCCAGAAGGACTGGACTAATTCTTTGCCCCACCAATGGTGCATTATTAGTGTACCTCTTTTCCTGCAACATTTCCAACAAGTATCTTTTTGGTCATCTTTGCCAATCTAATAGGTGTAAGGTGGAACCTCAGATTTGTTTATTTTTTTTAATATTTTGCTTTTTGGAGAGGCAATTGGGGTTAAGTGACTTCCCTAAAGTCACAGAGCTAGTAAGTGTTAAATGTCTGAGGTCGGATTTAAACTCAGGTCCTCCTGACTCCAGGGCCAGTGCTCTATTCACTGCACCACCTAGCCACCCCCTCAGTTGTTTAAATTTGTATTTTTACTTGTTAGTGAATTGGAGTTTTTCATGTTGTTGTTCATACCTTGGATTTCTTTGAAAACTGCCTGCTTGTATACTTTTTTTTTAATCTATTGGGAGCAACTCTTGTTCTTACAAATTGTAATAATTTGTTTATCTTAGATATGAAACCTTTATCAGTGAAACTTCCAGCCTAGATTCTTTTCCACTTAACTATTGCCCTTCTAACTTTAGCTACATTGGTTAAATATTTGTGGAAACCTTTTCTCATTTTATGTAACCAAAATCGCCAATTTTATTTTCTGAGATTCCTTGTAACTGTTGTTTGATCACAAACTGTTCTACTATCTATAGGTACAAAAGGTAGTTTCTTCCATGTTATTTTAATTTGTCATATGAACTTTTTCTAACTGTGATGTATCTATTTGGAGCTTTTCTGAGTCTGTGGTGTGAAATATCTATAACTAAATCCTACCAGATCCCTTTTCATTTTTTCCTGTACTTTTTTTTCTCAAATAGTAACCCTTTACCCCAATAGCTAGAGTTTTGAATTTATCAAACACCAGACCATTTGCGTTTATCAAACACCAGTTCATTTACTTCATTATGTTGTGTACTTCAGCTTTTTTTTTAAGCAATCAGGGTTAAGTAACTTGCTCAAGGTTACATGGCCAGTTATTTCAGGGTGTAGTGCTAAGTATCTAAGCCTGGATTTGATCCCCAGGTCATCCTGACACTGGAGCCGGTGCTGTTACTCGCTGAGCCACCTGGCCACCCCTACTTCATCTTTTCTACTGATTGAACTCTTTTGATGAAAAAATAATACCAAATCTCATTCTGTAATGAAACTTCAACAGTTTCATTGGTATGGCACTGGATAAGTAAAGTAATTTAGTCAGCATTGGCATTTTGTAAAATTCACATAGCCAACCCACGAGAAATTAATATTTCTTCAACTTATTTCAGTCTATCTTTATTTCCATAATGTTTTGTAATGTGTCTTCATGTGTTTGTATTGACAGATTGAATTCCAAGTATTTTGTGCTCAAAATTCTATTTTGAATAGAATTTCTCTTTCTATGAATTCCCAGCCATTGTTTTTTGTATAATATACAGAAACACTGATTTATGTGAATTTATTTTATGTCCTACAAATTTGATCAATTTGTTAATTTTAAAATTACTTTCAGTTGATTCTCTAGAGTTCTTTAAGTAAATCATTTCTTTTGCAAAAATGATAGTTTGGTTTCCTCGTTTCTTATGCTTTTTGCTTGGATTTCTATTGTTTTTTTTTAATTTTGGTCTATCAAGCATTTGTAACATGATAGCAAATAAAAGTTATGATAATGCACATCCTTACTTTAACTCCTGATCTTATTGTGAAGGTCATTAGTCTTTCTTTGATATGTATAATATTGATTTTTTTTGTTTTACATAGATATTACTTGCCATTACCATATTAAGAGAATATCTGCTTATTCCTATGTATTTTTTTTTACTGTTCTTAATATAAATAGCTGTTAAATTTTGTTGCAATATCTATGGATGAAATCATGATTTTTTAGTAATAATTTATTATGCTTATGGCTTTAACATATATTGAATCTGCATTTCTTTCATATAAATCCAGTATTGTCATGGGTTGTAATCTTAATAATGCATTGTCTCTTTGCTAGTATTTTATTTACTTTTTTTTCAAATGCTTTATTAATTTCTGATTTACATCATTCATTTCTGCCAGATTTTGAGTTTCAAATTTTCTCCCCGTTTTTCCCCTACCCACTGCCCCAAAATAGCAGTCCCACAGGATATCCCCTCCTCCAATCTGCTCTCTCCCATATTTTCTCCCATACCACATTCGACTTTTCCAGTAAGGCATGGTGGATCTCTATGCCTCAGTGCCTGTATAGCTTATTTTCCAATTACGTGTAAAATAGTATTTATAAGAGTGTGTGTGTGTGTGTGTGTGTATTAAACATTTGATTTTAAAACTTTGAATTCCAGATTCATTCCTTTCCTCCCTTGTCACCCATCCTTACTAGGAATATAAGCAGTTCAGTATGGGTTGTACATGTGTAGCTAATGCAAAACATTAACATAGTAGATATAATGTAAAATGCTGACTGTATTTCCCTCCCTCCTATCCCACCTCCCACTTGTTCTGTTCTCTACTTTGATCCTGTACCTCTTCAAAAGTGGGTGCTACCAACTTCCCTCCCCCCGAGCCTGCCCTCCCTTCTATCATTCCCCCCTCATCCGCTTCCCCCCTACTCTCCTGTAGGGTGAGATTCCATATTTGATGTGTATTTCATTCCCTCCTCAAGTCAAATTCAGTGAGAATAAGGTTGATCCATTCCCTTTTGCCTTCCTATTCTTCCCCTCTATTGTAACCATTTTCCCTTGCCTATTCTGAGACAATATACCCCATTCTGTCTCTCCCCATCTCCTCTCACATTTCTTTCTAACCTCTTAATTTCATCTTTTAAGTATCATCCCTTCCTATTAAATTGGTCCTGTGCCCTCTATCTATGTATACCTGTACACATATATACAAACATTCACATGTGTATTCATATGCCCATATACACTCATATATATGTATTTCTATTCCCTTCAACTATTTTCATACTTAGAAAAGGTTCTTCACTTACAATTATTGTTTTTTCTATGTGGGAATGTTAATAGTTCAACTTTGATAAGTTCCTTATGTTTTCTTTTCCCTGTTTACCTTCTCATGCTTCTCTTGCTTCTTGTATCTGAATGTCATATTTTCTATTCAACTCTTGTTTTTTCATCAAGAATGGTTGAAAGTCCTCTATTCCACTGAATGACCATATTTTTCCCTGTAAAATGATACTCAGTTTTGCTGGGTAGGTGATTCTTGGTTTTAATCCCAGCTCCTTTTCCCTCCAGAATATCACATTCCAAGCCCTTCGATCCCTCAGTGTAGAAGCTGCCAGATCCTGGGTTATCCTGATTGTGTTTCCACAATATTCAAATTGTTTCTTCCTGCCTGCTTGTAATATTCTCTCCTTGATCTGGGAATTTCAGAACCTGGCTATAATATTCCTAGGAGTTTTCTTTTTGAGATCTTTTTTGGGAGGTGATCGTTGGATTTTTTCAACCTCTCTTTTGCCCTCTGGTTCTAAAACATCAGGGCAGTTTTCCTTGAGACGTTCTTGGAGGATGATTTCTAGGTTCTTTCTTTGATCATGGCTTTCAGGTAGTCCAATAATTTTTAAATTATCTCTCCTGGATCTATTTTCCAGGTCAGCGATTTTTCGAATGAGATATTTCACATTGCCTTCTATTCTTTCATTTGTTTGGATCTGTTTAACAGCATCTTGATTTCTCATAAAGTCATTAGCTTCCATTTTCTGCAATCTAATTCTGAAGGAATGATTCTCCTCAGTGAGCTTTTGAGATTCTTTTTCCATCTGGCAAATTTGGCTTTTTAAGGCATTCTTCTCCTCATTGCCTTTTTGAGGTTCTTTTGCCATTTGAGTTAGTCTATTTTTAAGGTGTGATTTTACTCAGTCAGACTCTCATTTCACAATTTTCTTTCATTGTTCTCATTTCTCTTCCCAATTTTTCCTCCACTTCTCTTATTTGTTTCATAAGGTCCTCTATGTACTTTAACCGGCTCGTATTTTTCTTTGAACCTTTTGGTGCAGGAGTTCTGACTTTGTTGTCTTCTTCCTGTTCCATGCTTTGATCCTTTATTTCCCCAAAATAGAAGTGTAAAGTTGGGGTTCTCTATTTTGCTTCCTTTGCCTGCTCATGTCGCCACTTAGTTACTTGGCCCCTGAGATTTTTGCCACAGTAGGACTCTGCCACCAGACAGGGGAGCTTTGTCCCAAATGCTGAGGTTTTCTTAGCTGCCAAAGGTATTATTTGGGTGCCCTCTCTGAAGCCTCCACATGCTCTGGCAAGCTGGTCACACACCCCAGGAACTCCACCCTGGACTGCAATCCAGATCCAAGCAGGTTAAAGCAAGAGTGATTACCCCTCAGACTGGTCACTTGGTCCTCCTAAAGTCAGCAGGCCAGGAGCTAAAGCTTCCATGTGGGAGCGACTACACAGCTGCAGCTCTTCAGCAGCTTCTCGCCCTGGGGGAAGAGGCTGACACACTCCCAACTACTGGCTCCCAAAATCCACACTGCACTGACCTCTCACTTTTTCCTTTGCATCTATGTGTTGATAATTCTGGAAACCACCACAGCTGCTGGTGATCTGAAGTTCCTCCAGCCAGCGGCTGGTCAGGCCCACCCTGAGGCTAAAACCTCTGGCTTGGGTGGGTCTGGGGTCGTCTCCCAGAGAGCTGTGCTGGCCAATTCCTGCAGGCCTGCTGGGCTGTCCTCAGCATGAGGTTACTGTCTCTGTTTCATTTTGTGGGTTCTGTAGCTCCAAAGTTTGTTCAGAGTCCCATTTTACATGAATTGGGGGAGGTGGAAGCCAGAGCCCCATGGAAGTCCTGTTTCTCCTCCACCATCTTGACTCCCATATCTTTTTAAAAGAGAAGTGGCTGTAAGGTCAGCTGCTATATGTCTGTTACTCCTCTCTGACTTTTGAGTAGTACCTTGCTTATTTTCGTGTTCTAGGAATTAATTCATCTACCATCAGTGTTAAACATGCGAGCATTAAAAAAATTATGAAAAATAACTGGCTAAGTTTTATTAATGTGATCTCCACAGAGATTTTGGATTTGTGCCAAAATATGGTGTATGCATCACATTCCAGAAACTCTTGTTATAAATCCAAAAACATTCTTAAATGCAGGGATCCTAATAATACTTATTCTCTTGCTCATAAATGTGGATACCTTGGAGTTTTTTGTTTTCATTGGTAAAAATTAAAATCATTTTGTGAACCTAGGTCATGTAACCTGTGGTTTGAACTCTTCTTTTTGAAGCGGAAGGTCTTAAAATTGCTAAAGAGCCATCCTTTCCGGTTGGGCCCATATGATCTAAATAATTTAGAAAAGTAGTTTTGGTGGGTCAGCTAGGTGGTGCAGTGAATAGAGCACCGCCCCTGGAGTGAGGTGAACCTGAGTTCAAATCCATCCTCAGACACTTAACACAACTAGTCTTGTGCCCTTGGACAAGTCACTTAACCCCAATTGCCCTACCTTCCCTCTCCAAAAAAAAAAAATGAAAAGTAGTGTTGGGCAAAGTTGAAATTTGGCTCCTTGTAATGCCAAGCAAAGGCAAATTCCAAAGGTTCGAAATACTAGCATAGCTGCTCTCAGTTTTGTTCAGTGACAAATTAAGAACAGAGAAAATCAAAATATAGCATTCACCAAGTGTAATTCAATAATTTCTAAGCACTACTCAATCCCTGAGCAGTACATTCATTTAGTCAATCACAAAGTCCCTCTTCTCAAATGGAGATTAGTTTCCAATCATAAACAAAGTACATTCATTTGGTCAGTCACAGAGCACAAAAAAAGTCAAAAGTTTCCCACCCCTGGATCACAACTGAATTACAATTATCCTCAGTTAACGCCAAACACCTTCTCAAAAGGAGCAGTAGAGAGCACAAAGGCCATCTATCCCTGAGTTACAACGAGGTTAAGATATCACCACAGCATTTAATACCCAAAGAGAGGTCTTTTCTTCATCTTGACCCAAGGCAAGTTCTCAGCAATCTCTGTTACTGGGGAGACAAAGCTTAACAAGACCACAGTATACATTGCCAGTGTCATCATTAATTCATTCTCTGTCTGCAGAACAGTCCTAGGACCCCTAAAAACATTAGCAAAACCCTCTTCCAGGATTTCTGTAAACATACAATAAGAAAATCCTTCAGAGCTTCTGAACCAACAGCAAGGTTCCAGAACCTCTGCAACAACAGTACTGTCCTTCACCAGTGGATGCAATTCATTCTCTATCTGCAGAACAGTCTCTGGACCCCCAAACCAGCAGCAAGGTTCCACGACCTCTGCAACAACAGCACTGTCCTTCACCAGTGGATGAATCTGGCAAAACAACATCAAAACAGACAAAGTACCGGCATCACAACCATGTCTCTTCAGTCCTTGGCTGCTCCGGGTGGCAGCTCTCAAAAGTCTTGGCAACTCAAACTAGCCCTCAGCAATCCTCTCTTTCTGCTTCCATGATGCTGCTTCCAAAAATTCTCCTTCCTGTCGTCCTCTGCTTGTGCCTCTCTAAATCCATGGCACCAACTCCTCCCAGTTCAGCCCGCTCTTTTCACATCAACAAGTCCATCCCACAAGTGTAATTCACAAGGTCTGGGTTTTAACACTCAACCCGAAAACCAAGCCAATACAGGGGGATCTTTAAATTCCATTACTATTACACTCCTCCGTAGCATGGCTCAGGTGCTTGTTATTCTTCCAGTTCTGGGACCATGGGCTTTATGCCTGGTGTAGGAACTTGTAATGTTCCTCCTGAAAACTTGGATCATATGTGCCACTATTCATGAAAGATATTGCTTAGGCCAAGAGGTTCCTCAGTTACAGAGGAACCTGGGGTCTCTGAATTCATTTAAATATTTGAGTATTTTAAATATTTTGACAACTGTATTTCATTATGTTCGGTTTCCTTTGTGATACTATATTTTTTTTACTTTATGCATTTAAAAACATTTTAAGAAGGGGTCTGTAGGTTTCTTCCATCTGCCAAAAGGACCCGTGTCACAAAAATGCTTAAGAATACTTTCTCTTTTATTTTTTCATAGTTTGGCTAGGTACTCTTTACACTGCAGTATTTCTTCTCTCACTGCCTTCTCATTGACTGCCATCTTTTGGACCCAGTCTTTGCCACTGCTTCTCCATGGCTTCCATTTCTGGCGCTGGTTAGTACCCAAAGGTCTGGACTAGTTAAAATGGAGCAAAATCCACTTTCTTCTTCTCCAATTTCTAGTCTGTCTCAGCTCTCCCTGGATCTCTTGAACTGCTTGACAGACCCCTCTGCTTCTTTTTATAGGCTTATTAAAGTAAAAGATCTTAAATACATCATAGCCTGAGCAGTCCAATACTTAGATTGAGTAAGTTCACAGGGAGCATTCTACCTATCAAGAATACTCCGAATCTTTCACATCAGCTTAATAAATCATCCGCTTCGGATAGTTGTACCTTATTTTTAGGAGACACAGGGTTCTTCCCACATATTTAAAGTCTCAAATAGCCACTCTCCTTTAACCTAATCAAGTTGTGGTTCTCCTCATCAACCAGATGCACTTAGAAGGGGTGTTTACAAAAGGTACTAATTACTCATCAATTGCTTTAAAAAACCAAATCATTATTAGTAAATATTGTGATCAAGGCTGTATTTAAAATGATGCATTTCTTTATGAGTTCCTAGTTAAACCAATGTGATATTTTATGTACTAGGAAAAGGATCAGAAGATGGAAATCCTCAAATCAATTTCTCCTGTGACCAAATGAGGGTTTGGGAAGCTGAAAAATTGATGCATTTATCTATTCTGACATGTAGTACTTAAGTGGAAAACTATTTCTATGTGGTATTTTTCCAGAAGAAAATCTTAGGCAGATTTCATTTTTTGGCTAAGTTTTAAGAAAGTGGTTTGAACAAAGGGTTATTCCCTGCCATGTAATTTTAACTACATTATCCAGACCTTTTTTCCCCCTCAAAAGTATAAGGGAGGTGTCACACTGGATCTGAATTTGCTTTCATTGGAATTTTCATTTTTTGTAGTTCCTCCCAAATTTCTTTCTTCACATCCTTGCTGTAACTAGGATAGGCAGCAATGAGGACAGAAATAAGCATTTATCAAACTTTTTAAAAATTGTTATTACTATGTACCAGACATAGGCAAAAAGAAAGACAGATTGCCTTCAAGAGCTAATATTCTAATGGGGGAGGATAGCACTCAAAAGGAAGCTGAAAATTGGGAGAAGGGTGACTGGAGAAGGAAGGGATGAAGGTACCCAGCTCATTGTAGGGGCATTGAGGGCCATGATGTTGAAGTACAGAAAATAAGGGGAACAAAGGTGGAATTGCTTGACCACTTCATAAATTGGAGGCTGTATGAGAGTGGTAGGAATGAGTCATTGGAGTCTAACATAGAGGACACTAAAAGTATTGTCCTAGGGGTTTTTCCTCCACTTCCTAACTCTACCCAGTGACTGCATCCCATTTGAACTGTCCTCTTTTCCCCCCAACCCAAGTGCAAAAATTTCTAATTCTAATTGACCACATCTAATATAATAAACAACTGTACTTCCAAAAAATTATTTTATTACTCATCAAGAGCCATCCTCAACCATTCATTGAATCTAGAATTTCCCAGCCTCTTCTCCAGTTTTTTTTCCTTACTACCAGAATTAGAATAGTTGGGAAGGACTGGGAGGAACACATGACCTTCTCAACAAAACTTTCAACTAAAATCAGTTATATAATTATTTTTTTCTTAGTACATAGCTGATCTTTTGAAGGTAGGGGCCCGAAATTTATTACTGAAAATGATGACTCAAACTAATATCATATCTAAATTCATGAAATCACTTTGGAATTCCTTTATCTGGAAGGATTCTTCTAGGTTTTTCCTAGCACATATAATAGTTCTGATTTTGGGGGCCTCTATGACTTTTCTCAGTAATTTTGAGCATCTGGTATTTTTAACTTGTTTGGTATTAGCATTCCCTTGTGTATGCTGTATTACATTTTTTACTTTCTCCTATTTCTCTGTTAAGTTGAGATAGTTTTCTATAAGCCCTGCTCCAAGCCTGGGCCCCAGAGCTACCATTTAAGGGAATCAACCCTATGGAAGTGGAGTTTACTATCTCCTCATGCCTCACCAACTTTAGACCATGTGATAAGTCAGCCTAGCTTAAGCAAGGAGACATCTTTCAGGAGAGAAAAGGGCCTATGTACCATACATTTCAGACTACCACCACCACCTCAAAAACTTTGACCAAGAACAGACCTGCACAACTTGTCAGTAGGTAGGGGCCAAAATTAAAATAGGCTAAATTTCTTTAGGCCACAGATAGGTTTATAGCAGTTTACTTTCCAAGTAAAGGTATACTTTCTTTCATTACCCCTTCCCCTAATTCAGTAGTAGAAGTGGAGAAATTAGAGTCTTCCCTGCTCTCTAATTGCAATTTCAGTCTTTCAATATTATTACTCACTGAAACCTATCCTCTTTTAAGGTTCACACTATTGAAATTTATCATAGAACCTAGACATTTCTCTTCTTTCCCCAGTGAGTTCAGTGCCAATTTATAATCTCTTCTTCTCTGATACTTGCCCTCATACTAGGGTGTATCTATCTATCTGTCTGTCTGTCTGTCTGTCTGTCTGTCTGTCTATCTATCTATCTATCTATCTATCTATCTAGCTATCTATCTATCATCTATCTATCTATCTGAATATATATTAATTAGTCTTTCTTCAAATTCCCTAACTTCCCAGGTCCTTAGTCTGCTCTTTTTCCATGATCTGCTACTCCACTCCACATCAGGTGTTACACAGAAATGATCATACCTTTGACTTTGCCATCATTCACAAGTATTCCATTCCTGTGTTCATGAAATCTGATCAGGATCTTTAATCCTTCCATCTTTGTTATATTCTCTATGATCTCCATTCTCTCCTTACTTTAGTTCCTTCTCTGTATTGGCTACTTTCTCTGCCCTAATATATCATAACCCCTTATTAAACCAGTTTAACTCTCTGCTCCCTTCTATTGTCTGATTGCTTGTTCCCTTGTTCTATCTCAGATCATGACCTTGCCAAAAGCCAATCTTGGATTACTCCTAGCATCTGCTTCCTTCATTTATATTCATATGAGGCTTAACAGAGATAGTGGACATCATTAAGTCATGCTGACTGGGTCCACTACAAATTTATGTTATTTAATTTCAACTGAAACCTCACTCCAGCAAAGCATTCCTAAAACTCTTCTCTAATCATTTCCCTGTCTCCCTTTTAATGGGAGCTATCCCCAAATCTTCTTGTTTCTTCTCATGCCTCCTACTACACCTACCTACTACCTTCTCGGCTAAGGACTTTGATTTATAATTCAGCCAAAATTCAAGGCTTTTGGCTAAGATAAGAGCTCTTGCTTCTCTTCTCATTCTTAGTTCCCATCGCTACCATTTTCCCGTTCTGTCTCCTCCTCTACTCCACAAGAAGAAATGACTCTTTTCCTTGCTAAGGGCACCCTTTTTATATGCACCCTTGATCCTATACTCTCCAAAATTGTCCAAAATATTGTTCCCACTTATTTTTTTCCATTCTTTCATCTTTAAATTCTCCTTCTTTGATAGTTCTGTCTTGGTTGCCTGCAAGTATCTCTATGTTGTCCCATCCTTATAAAACCTACACTTGATACAAGCATTCATAATAGCTACTGTCATTTATTTTTCCTCCTCCTTTTGGCTAAATTCCTTGAGAGAGTCTTCCTTACTAAGTTCTTCCACTTCCCCTGTACTCTTTTCTAAACCTTATGCAATATGGGTCATCGTTCAATTTAAAATGTACTCTCCAAACTTACCAGTGATCTCATATTGCCAAATCCAGTAGATTTTTTCAGTCCTCATCCTTCTTAACCTCCTTGCAACATTTGATGTGTTAATCACCATCTTCTCCTGACCATGCTATTCCCTAGATTTTTGTGACACCGTTCTCTTCTGGTTTTCTTTCTATCCATCTCATTCTTATTTGCTGGATCTTCATCCATGTCTCCCGAGACTTTCTTCTCTCCTTATAGTCTCTCACTTGGTTTTCTTTTCAGCTTATGGGTTCAGTTATATTTATGAAGATGATTCCCAGATGTATTCATCTAGTCCTACTCTTTTCTCATCTCTTGTCTCACCTCACAAACTACCTTTTGGTTTTCTATCTATAAATGGATATACTATGGGCATTAACATCTCAACATGTCCAGAACAGAACTCATCTTTATCCTTCAACTTGTTCCCCTGCTATCACCCTACCCTTCAAATTTTTCTAATAATATCAAGGGTACCAAAAATTTCCTACTCACTGAGATTCACAGGCATGGTGTCATCCCTACTCACATATCTGTTTTGTTGTTTGATCCTGTCTATCTTTAGAATATTTTCCCTATACATCCCTTTCTCTCTTCTCACACAGCTACCACCCTAGTTCAAGCCCTCTGATTGATCTCCCTCTTTCAAATCTTTCTCCACTTTAATGGATCCTCCACTCAACTATCAAAGTGAGGATTTTACTTTTTTTTTTTTACTGGTATACCTATTTTATTAACCTGATAAATTCAAATACATGCTTTATCCCAAATACAAATCTACCCATATGATTCTTTATATGAACACTATTCCATAATCCTCCTTGGTGGAAGGCAGCCTGGCATTGCAGATGGAACAACAGACATGAAATCAGAAAGATGAGGTCTCACCCTATCTCTGATTCTTACTGACCAGGGAAAGTTCTTTAACCTCTTTGTGAACCATGTTTTTATTTTAAATTTTATGTTTATTTTTAGGTTGCATCATTTGTTGCCATAAGATTTTGAGTTACAAATTTTCTCCCCATCTTTCCCCTACCTACCACCCCAAAACAGCGATCCCCCTCTATATCCCCTCCCCCAATCTGCTCTCTCCTATATTGTCCAACACCCCCCCTCTGACTTTGCAGTAGAGCAAGATGGATCTCCATAACCCAGTTCCTGTATATCTTATTTCCCAGTTGCATGTAAAAAAATAATAATATTTTTTAAACATTTGATTTTACAACTTTGAATTCCAGAATCTTTCCCTTCCTCCCTCGTCACCCACTGTTACTGGGAAGGTAAGCAATTCAGTATAGGTTGTACATGTGTAGCTATGCAAAACATTTCCATGATGGATAAATTGTGAAAGGCTGACTATATTTCCCTCCATCCTATCCCCTCCCACTTGTTTTATTCACTACTTTGACCCTGTCCCTTTTCAAAAGTGTGTGCTTCCAACTTCCCACCCCCTGAACCTGCCCTTCCTTCCATCATCCTACCTCTCATTCCCTTTCCCCCTATTCTCCTGTAGGGTGAGATACCCTATTTAGTGTGTATGTCATTCTCTCCCTAAGCCAAATTTAATGAGACTAAGGTTGACCCATTCCCTTTTGCCTTCCTATTCTTCCCCTCCTTTGTAACAGTTTTCCCTTGCCTCTTTTATATAAGATAATTTACCCCATTCTATCTCTGCTCCCCTCCTCTCATTACATTCCTCTCTCACCTCTCAATTTGACCTTTTAAGTATAATCCCTTCCTATTCAATTGGTCCTGTGCCCTCTGTCTATATATACCTATACAAATATATACACACCATCACATATGTATTCATATGCCCATATACCTTCCTATATAGACATATATATGTAGGTATACACACAGACATATACATACACATACACACACATATATGTGTGTGTGTGTGTGTGTGTATACATGCATTTCTATTCCCTTCAACTATTCTCATACTGAGAAAAGTTTCATAAGTTACAATTATCACTTTTCCATGTAGGAATATAAATAGTTCAACTTTGATAAGTTCCTTATGATTTCTTTTCTCTGTTTACCTTCTCATGTTTGTCTTGCCTCTTGTATCTGAATGTCAAATTTTCTATTCGACTGTGGTTTTTTCATCAAGAATGCTTGAAAGTCCTCTGTTTCATTGAATGACCATATTTTCCCCTGAAACATCATACTCAATTTTGCTGGGTAGGTGATTCTTGGTTTTAATTCCAGGTCCTTTTCCCTCTGGAATATCATATTCCAAGACCTTTGATCCCTCAGTGTAGAAGCTGCCAGATCCTCTGTCATCCTGATTGTGATTCCACAATATTCACATTGTTTCTTCTTGGCTGCTTGGAATATTTTCTCCTTGATCTGGGAATTCTGGAATGTGGCTATACTATTCCTAGCAATTTTCTCTTTTAAATCTTTTTTAAGAGGTAATTGGTGGATTCTTTCAACCTCTATTTTGCCTTCTCATTCCAAAACATCAGGGCAATTTGAAGGATAATTTCTAGATTCTTTTTTATTTTATCATGGCTTTCAGGTAGTCCAGTAATTTTTAAATTATCTCTCCTGGATCTATTTTCCAGGTCAGTGTTTTTTCCAATGAGATATTTCACATTGCCTTCTATTTTTTCATTTTTTTTAGATCTGTTTAATAGAATCTTGATTTCTCATAAAGTCACTAGCTTCCATTTACTCCAATCTAATTCTGAAGGGATTATTCTTTTCAGTGAGCATTTGAGATTCTTTTTCCATCTGGCAAATTCAGGTTTTTAAGGCATTCTTCTCTCCATTGGCTTTTTGAACCTCTTTTGCCATTTGAGTTAGTCTGGTTTTTTTTTTTCAGGGTCATTCGGGTTAAGTGACTTGCCCAAGGTCACACTGCTAGTTTTATGTTAAGTGTGTGAGGCCAGATTTGAACTCAGGTCCTCCTGAGTCCAGGTCTGGTGCTCTATTCTCTGTGTGACTTAGCCACCCCTATTTTTTCAGGTGTTATTTTCTTCAGTCAGGTTGTTGACTCTCTTTTCATGATTTTCTTGCATCATTCTCATTTCTCTTCCCAATTTTTCCTCCACTTCTCTTATTTGGTTTTCAAAATCCTTCTTAAGCTCCTTTAGGGCCTATAACCAGATCATATTTTTCTTGGAAGCTTTTGGTACAGGAGTTCTGACTTTGTTGTCTTCCTCCCATTCCATGCTTTGATCCTTTTTGTCCCCAAAAAAGGAATCCAAAGTCAGATTGCTGTGCTTTCTTTGCTTCCTTTGCTTGCTTGTGTTATCACTCTATTATTTGACTTTTGAGCTTTTTGCCACAGTAGAACTCTTCTTCCAGAGAGGAGAGCTTTGTCCCAAATTGCTGGGGTTTTCTCAGCTGCTGGAGGTATTAGTTGGCTGCCCTCTCAGAAGCCTCTGGCACACTGGTCACACACCCCAGGACCTCCAACCAAGACCACAATCCAGATCCAAGTATGTTAAAGCAAGAGAGATTACCTATCAGACCGGTCCCTTGGTCCCCCTACAATCTGCAGGACAGTATCTTTGAAACAGCCACGTGGCAGCAGTCACCACTCCTCAGCCTCTTCTCCCTCCAGGGGCAGAGGCCGAACCACACACTTGGACCCCCTGTTTCTCCAAAGTCCACACTGAGCTTACACTTTGTCTTTGGAATTTATGGATTGATAATTCTGGAAACTGCCATAGCTACTGGTGATCTACTCTCTGAAGTCCCTTAAACCAAGGCTGGTCGGAATGCCCTGAGGCTAAAACCAAGGGCTCAGACAGGGCTGGGCTCAGATCTTAGGATGCTGTGATGAACCCTTCCTGTCTGCCTGCTAGGCTGTCTTCAGTGGGAGGTTTGTTTCTCTCTGTCACTTTGTGTGTTCCATAGCCCTAAAGTTTATTTAGAGTCATTTTTTAATATAGGTATTTGAGGTGGTTATGGAGGGAGTTCAGGGAGTTTTCCTGCTTCTATGTTGTCATCTTGGCTCCGCCTATCATCTGTTGTAAGCTTAAAAAAAACCAAGGAACTTGGAATCATAGAATCTCTGAGTTTTAATGGACAGCAAAGGTCACTTAGTTCAACTGAAAACAGAATTCCTTCTTTTAAGTGCTTAAACATGAGCTAGTGTTCACAGTGACTTCTATGCTGGAGGTGCAATGGGGTTTTTGGAGTTTAGTGTATTCAATTTACTTCACTTCCCAGTTCTCATTAAATTCCTCTTACTAAAGATTTCTTATGTCAAACTGTTTGATCTATGAGAGGAGATGCTGGATGGGAACTCCAGGCAAAGGATTGAAAAATGACTGACCCATAACAGCCTCCCGAATTCTGCTTCCTACTGCAGTGGGAGTAGGGGAATTTTGCTCATTAAGGCTTGTGTTTGCCTCCAGTGTAGCACTATACATCTTCTTTTTGGGACAAAAGTATATTTCTTTTAAAGGTTCAGTTTTGCCAGGATACAAAGTAACTAATATTCTTTATTACTTAAGTGTTTAATAAGGCTAGCTGACATAGCCTACTCCTCTGGCATTTTGTACTCACACAAACTGTACAAAGGCCTGAGGAGAGAGAATGATATGGTGTCTTTGAACTTTCTTCATTCTTTACAGCATCTGTTTCTCAGACCAATTTGAAAATATTATAATATCATGTTAAACATTTATAATGTCTTCAAGCTTTCAAATAAGGTATTACTTAATGAAATTTCTGATTAATTTTAAAATTTATTTTCAATTTACCCTATGCTATAAATGTTAAAAACTCATTTGCATTTTCATCTTGAGTCTAATGGGAAATGACATAAGCCATGGCTGTGGCTATAAGGTGGAAGAAGCACTTGGGATTTGGGAACCCTGAATGTTGGTTTATCTTCTCATCTATATCTATGCATTGCTTTTCTGAAGTTATAAGTAGTAGAGAAGATTTCTATCTTCTCTTTCTTAGTAACCATCTATTATTCCCTATGTACTGTCAATGTACCAGCTGTGCTAGATGTCCTTTTGTCTTGCAGCCATCAGACCCAATCTCCTTGGCTTCTTCTTCTATTGTACCTTTTCTAGGCTGCACCAATATTTCATTCTGAGAGATATAACTTCATGTTCAAAGAGAACTGTTTCATATAACTGATCTTTGTTTAGTTCTGCAATAATTCTCTGAAAATAAATGGTTCTTTTGCCCCCTTCCAATTCCCTTGTTTCCATTTGCATAAATATACCTTTTGGGAAGATTTCTGTCTTCATAAAAATATACAGATTACAAAATAAGTCAAAAGCTTTGATGACTTTATCATAAATGAGGCTTATGTAATCAGTAATTTAAAATTTGTAAAGTGTTTTATGCACATTACTTTTTGGGGGTGCTCCCAACAACTCAGTGATGTTGGTACTCCAGATCATACTTATTTTACAAATAAGGAAATGGATTCATTGAGGTAAAATGATTTTTCTCTGATTTCATAACCAGTAGGTGTCACAAGGGATACTTGAACCCACCTCTTTTTGACTTCAAGTCTAGCTCTCTGTCTACCCCTACCATGCTTCCTCTGAACAAACAAGAGAATTTAGTTATTAGTTGCAGCATAAAGAAAAAAAAACACATGTCATATTAGCTTGAAGAAACATTTAGAATACATTTCTGGTGTTGTAATTGTGTGGAAAACACAGAAACAAATGGAACCATAAGAACCTGGATAATGCTTGGTGTAATTGATAAGGACAGTTGCTGTTATAATGAATCCATTGAGAGGAAGGGAAACAAAATTCCCCTGATAATAGTTGGTTTGTGAGTAATTCAAATGCCAGAAATTAGAGAGATTTACCGTTGTGCAGCCATTACCAATAGCCCTTCTCAGGTCATGCTACTTACTTCCTAAATATTCAGTTAGGAATGGAAAGGAAGGGAAGTTTTCTATTTCTCAATGCTGACATTTCTGTAGTATTTCTTAAGGGCATTTGTTCATTCTGAATGATGTTTGCAATCATAACTTCACTCATGGGAAATTCTGCACCAAGTAAAATGCCAATTTGACTTGCAACATATATTTCTACCTCCTCTGGCTTCTTTTCCCCTGTGTTTACCCCTCCTCCCTTTTGCTTCTACTTCTTGCCATCAAACTTTGCTTTCTCCTTGAATCATGTAGGACTGTCTTCCACACCATTAATATTTATTTATTTTATTTTATTTTTCTCAATTGCATGTTAAAAAATTTTAACACTCATTTAATTTTTTTTGAATTTGATATTCTCTCCCTCTTTCCCTTCCTCCTTCCTCTCCTCCCTCCTTGAGAAGGCAAGTTGTTTGATATAGATTATACATGTACAGTCATGAAAAACATTTCCATATTAGCCACGTTGTAAAAGAAAACTGACAAAAATGAAGAAAAAGAAATTTTATGCTTTTATCTTTGTTAAGACTCTATTAGTTCTTTCATTGGAGGTAGATAGCATTTTTATCACAAGTCTTTTTTTTTTAAAGCAATTGGGGTTAAGTAACTTGCTCAAGGTTACACGGCCAGTTATTTTTGTGTGGGTGTTAAGTATCTGAGCCTGGAACCAATCCCAGGTTTCCCGAATCTGGGGCCGGTGCTGTTACTCACTGCGCCACCTGGCCACCCCATCACAAGTCCTTCTGAATTGTCTTGGATCATTGTGTTGTTTAGAATAGCTAAGTCCTCCACATTTGATCATCCTACAACATTGATGTTACTATTTACAGTGTTTTCCTGGTTCTGCTTACTTCACTTTGAGTCAGTTTATGTAGCTCTTTCCAGGTTTTCCTGAAAGCATCCTTATCATCATTTCTTATAGGACAGTAGAATTCCATCACCATCCCATACCACAGTTCGTTCAGTCATTCCCCAATTGATGGGCATCTCCCAATTTTCATTTCTTTACCACCACAAAAATAACTGCTAGACATATTTTTGTACATGTTGATCCTTACCCCTCCCACCTTATTTATTTTTATCTCTTTGGCATACAGACATAGTAGTGAAATTGCTGGGTCAAATGATATGCATGATTTTATAGCCCTTTAGGCAAAGTTCCAAATTGCATTCCAGAATGAATGGATCAGTTACCAACAATGCATCAGTGTTCCATTTTTTTTCTACATCTTTTCCAGTATTTGTCATTTCCCCTTTCTCTAATATTAGCCAATCTAATTGGTATGAGGTGGTACCTCATAATTGTTTTAATTTTCATTTTTCTAATCAATAGTAATTTAGAGCTTTTATATGACTATAGATAGGTTTGAGTTCTTCATCCAAAAATTGTCTGAAAAAAATTGTTCATGTCTTTTGACCATTTATCAACTGGGGATTGACTTCATATTCTTATAAATTTGACTCAGTTCTCTATGTAATTGAGAAATGAGGCCTTCATCAGAGAAACTTGTTGTAAAATTTCCCCATTTTCCTGCTTTTCTTTTAATCTTAGCTGCATTGGTTTTGATTGTGCAAAACTTTTAAAAATTTACTGTAATCGGGGCGGCTAGGTGGCACAGTGAGTAAAGGGCCAGCACCGGAGCCAGGAGGACCTGAGTTAGGTTCCAGCCTCAGACACTTAACACCCACACAAAAAATCTAGCCGTGTAAACTTGGGCAAGTTACTTAACCACAATTGCCCTCCAAAAGGCAAAAAACAAATTAAGCATTTACTGTAATCAAAATTATTCATTTTATATCCCATGATCATCTCTATTGTTTCTTTAGTCATAAAATCTTAGCTTATCCATAGATCTTATACATAAAATTTTCCATACTCCCCTGTTTTGCTTATCATACTATTTTTTTATGTCTAAATCATGAATCTATTTTTACCTTATCTTACTGTATAGTATGAGATGTTGGTGTATACCTATTTTCTACAAAACTACTTTCCAGGTTTCCCTGTAATTTTTTCTCAAATAAGGAGTACTTATTCCCAAATCTTGGATCCTCTCATTTGTCTAAAACTAGATTACTATGGACATTTACTACTGAGTATTGTATAACTAATCTATTCCACTGATCCACTGTTCTTTTTCTTAGCCAGTACCAGATTTTTTTTGTTGATTACTGTTTTTTTTAAAATATATCTGGTACTGCTAGGCCACCTTCCTTCATATTTTTATTGATTCCCTTGTTATTTTTTAAAATTTATTTCATTTTAGTTCCACAATCCCTTGAGTTCCAAATTTTCTCTCCCTCCCTCACCTTTCCCCCATGGCAGCATTCAATCAGATATTGGTTCTACAAATACCTTCACATTAAACATTAGTCAAGTTGTAAAGAAGGGTTATAACCAATTGAGTGAACAACAAGAAAGAAGGAAATAAACAAAACAAAACACAAAAGAGAGAGAGCAAGTAGTTTGCTTCAATCTGCATTCTGACTCTGCAGTTCTTTCTCTGGATGTGGATATCCCTTTCTATTATGAGTCTTTTGGAGTTGTCTTATAACCTTGTATTGTTGAGAGGAGCCTAGTATATCAAAGTTAGTCATCACAGACATGATGTGTCTGTATATCATATCATTATGTACAAAGTTCCCCTGGTTCTGCTATCCTCACTCAGCATCAGTTTATATAAGTCCCTCCAGGTTATTATGAAGTCTGTCTGCTCCTCATTTCTTATAGCGCAATATTATTCAAATTAAATTCATATACCACAACTTGTTTAGACATTCCCCAATTGATGGGCATCCCCTTGGTTTCCAATTCTTTGCCACAACAAAAACAGCTACTATAAATATTTTTGTATATATGGGTCCTTTTCCCATTTCTATGATCTCTTTGGGATACATCCCTAGAAGTGTTATTGCTGAGTCAAAGGGTATGTTCTTTTTATAGCCCTTTAGGCATAGTTCCATATTGTTCTCTAGAATGGTTCGTTCACAACTCCACCAGCAATCTTCCTCTTCAATATATCCTGTATTTACTTACCTTATTACATGTTTTATCCTCCAGTGAAGGGTAAACTTCTTGAGGGCACAAATGTTTTAATTTTTGGCGTTGTATCCTCAGAACTTAATATAATGCCTGGCACAAGATGATTCTTAATAAATTTTGATGGAATCTAGGGTCACATCTGTCTACTTGAACAGCCTCATCACAACTTTTATGTCTATTGAGCATTAGATGACAAGATAGAGTTGTACAATTTCAAGTCAAACATCATTGAAGTGACATTCGTTATACCACAACTCTGGTTTGTTAACTACACATAGAGAATAAGCGAAAACAAGATGCCCAAGGACCTTCTGTATGGGCAGCTAGCATGGAGGCAGAAGTAAGGATGACAGAAAAAATGCTTTTACAAGTCTGTGCCACTTAGAGTAACATGCCATTGTTGAATTGACTAGGAAAAACAGCAATAGCAGATGAACCAAGTTGTTATGATGCTATTAGATATAAAAGGGACAGCTCTTTCTGAACAAAGGTTTTGAGCCATTTTTGAGATGTATGTAGCAGAAATCAAGTTTTACATGTAGATCATCTAAAAAAGTATTTAGCACATAGTGATCTTTCCATTCACACTTGGGCATACATTTAGTAACCATTTATATGTAAATGTGATTGTGTATGTGTGTGGTGGGGTGGGAGGGAAGTAGAGGGATATAATCTACTGTTTAACAGATATCTGTGTGACAGATTGCATCTAGGTCCCAATTATTGTAAATAATGAATCCCATGAAGTGCTCGTATTTATCCAAATGGGCACCATTCAAAGTTATAATTATATAAAATATAATAATTAGTTCCAGACGAATGCAGATATGCAGTGTGAATTAAAATAATGCAATAGCTTCATAGGATTTATTATTAGCACTAATCCAGGGCTAGCTAAAATGTCCAGAATTTTTCTCACCTGGTTACTAGCATTGTTAGTATTTTGTTAAAGGCCATTATTTTAATCTCCTCAGGTCATGTGCATTTTATGAGAGTTCTTATTTATAGTGTATAAACATACATTAACTCACGAGGTTATTGTGAGGTTCAAATCAAATAGGAAGTCTGACAAAATGCATCAAATTTGGTGCATTTTGCCTTGTGAGGACTGTGTCCTTCTTTAAGAGATTGAAAAAGGAGAAATGGTTCCTTTTATGACAACCAAAATTCACGAGGATCACTGGACTATGATAGAGAAAGATCAGGACCCAGAACTCAAGAACAGTGGGAAAAGCAGTGCCCTTCAATATCATTGGTCTTGTTTAAGCCCATCCCTCACAGTCATCATAAAGGGAAACAACTCCTATGTATAAGAGCCAAAAGAGGTCCATCATTCCTGCCACCATGGCTGATCAAGTGAAACGGGGAAGCTATGCTAGCACACCTGAAGCAACAAGACATCCTAAATTAAAGATTTATGGGTCAGACTCCTTTCACCATCTTCCCTTCAACCTTGGTGGAGACATCCCAGGTTACAGAGCACAAGAGCCTAGAGAAGAACATTGACCCCATGATCACCAAGTCCTCTGCCAAACTGTCCCTCATGGCAGGTGAGTACCCATATGAAGAGACTACCAGACAATTGTTTCTACAAATTCTAAAACCCCTGACTCTTTGACACCTGTAGCTACCAAAGACCTGGAAAAACTGACTTTTACCACCACAGTTCATGGGACTTTCATATGGTTTAATATCAGAAACAGATAAAATTTTATGAATGGAAATGACATTTAAAAAGAATTATTGCCTATCTCCCAGAGTAGTTGTGAAGATCCCAATATAATATTTGAAAAATACTTTAGCCCAGTGATTAACACAAAATAAATACTTAATATATGTTTGTTTCCTTTGTGTTAGCACTGCTGAATCCTAAGGTTCATTGGATATGTTTATGTGATTTATAGCTAAAACCTGCAGTGTATTGTCTTATGTGCTTAACACATATTAAGTGCTTATAGCTCTTTGCATTCATTCTTAATATTATTTTGTCAGTGTGAAAATTGAGGCTTAAAGAATCACAGATTGGGAGGCCAGGTGGTACAGTGAGTAAGAATGCTGGCCCCAGCGTCGGAAGACCTGGGATTGTTTCAGGCCTCAGATACTTGGCACCCACACAAAAATAACTGGCTGTGCAACCTTGAGCAAGTTACTTAACCCCGAGTGCTTTAAAAAAAAAGAATCACAGATTTTCAGAGTCAGAAATGATCTTTGCAGACTTCTGCTACAGGTCACATCTGATAAAGAAAGCTTTCCCCAGCATACACAAGTGATCATTTAGCCTTTGGCTAAAAGATCTACATTTAGTAGTAAAATCCACAAATTACTGTAGCATCCAATTTTACTTTTGGGTAAATCTAATCACTAGAAAATTCTCCCCTGCCCCCCCCACCCAGTATAAAGTCTAAATCAGCCTTTCTGTAGCCTAATTTTTCTCAGAAACAGAACAAACCTATTCCCTCTTCTCTGTGATAGCCATTCAAATACTTGAAATCAAAGATGGTAGAGTAAAGATGTGGATTCGCCTGAGTTCTCCCACAATCCCCCCAAATGCCTTTAAATAATCACTTTAAAGAAATTCTAGAATGATAGAAAGATGGAACTGAGCAATTTTCCATCCCAGGACAAATTAGAAGGTCAGCAGGAAAGGTTTGTTGCACCAGGGTAAGAAAGGAGCATTGTCCATCATAGGCCACATCAGCCTGGGCTCAAAAAACCAGGAGCAGGTCCCAGCAAACTGAAGCAATAGCAGCAGTGGCAGTTTCCAGAACTCTCAATCCAAGGATGGTAAGAGGATTGGAAGATAGGTAAGAAGATTTACAGGGGTCCCTATGCTGGCACCAGAGGCAAGACTCAGTTGAATTGCTCATACTTGGATCTAGGTTACCATCCTGGGTCTTAATACCAGTGTGGGGAACACTAACACAGCAGAACTTGTGCCTATAAGGGAGTAGGAACCCTTATCACACTTCCAGGGTAGAAAAGAATGCTTGTGACTGTTCACAAACCAGTGCACAGGTCAGGAGAATAGTAAACACACCTTTCCCTAGATCATACCACCTTGGAAGAGTAAAAAAACTTACAGGTCCCCAGAATTATCTCTTAAAACAGCTGCACAAAAAAGTTGAAGTTTAGGACCATGCCCCCTCCACTTTGGAAGGAGAGCCTTGTTTTAGTATAGAGTTAAAAGGAAAAAAAATAGACAAAAATGAGCAAAGAACAGAAACAAAGTCTTTTTTTTTACTCAAATGCTTTATTAACTTCTAGTTTATATCATTCATTTCCGCAAGATTTTGAGTTACAAATTTTATCCCTGTTTTTCCCCTACACACCACACCAAAATAACGATCCCACTGGAAATCCCCTCCTCCAGTCTGCTTTCTCCCATATCTTCTCCCATACCTCCTCTGACTTTCCAGTAGGGTATAGTGTATCTCTTATGCCCCAGTGCCTGTATATCTTATCTCCCTGTTATGTGTAAAATAATATTATTAATAATATATATACATATATTATTTTAAAAATATATACATACATACATATATATGATTTTAAAACTTGGAATTCCAGATTCATTCCCTTCCTCCCTTGTTACCCACCCTTACTGGAAAGATAAGCAATTCAATATAGGTTGTATAAGTGTAGCTATGCAAAACATTTCCATAGTAGATAAATTGTAAAAGACTGACTATATTTCCCTCCATCCTATCCCACCTCCCACTTGTTCTACTCTATAATTTGGTTCTGTCCCTTTTCAGAAGTGGGTGCTTCCAACTTCCCTCCCCGCCACCTGCCCTCTTTTCTATCATCCCACCTCTCATCCCCTCCCCCCTACTCTCTTGTAGGGTGAGATACACTATTTAGAGTATATATCATTCTCTCCCTTACCCAAATTCAATGAGAATAAGTTTGACCCATTCCCTTTTGACTTCTTGTTTTCCCCCTCCATTGTAACCATTTTCCATTGCCTCTTCTATATGAGATAGTTTACCCCATTCTGTCTCTCCCCATGTCTTCTCATTATATTCCTCTCTAACCTCTTAATTTCACCTTCTCAGTATCATCCCTTCATATTAAATTGGTCCTCTGCCCTCTATGTATACCTGTACACATATATACACACATTCACATATGTATTCATATACCCATATACCCTCCTATATAGACATATATATGTATGTGTGTGTATGTATATACATTTCTATTCCCTTCAACTATTCTCATACTGAAAAAATCTTCATGGGTTACACTTCTCATTTTTCCTTGTTGCAATGGGAATGTAAATTTTTAAGATCTTCCCTTCCCCTAGGTTAAGTGTACCTGGAGGCTGTTGTGGGAGGCTTTTTTCTCAGGAGATACATTTTGATTGGGCAGTGGGTCAAGAGGTTTGTTACATTCTCTGAGCCAGGAGAAGGCTATATGAACCCTGTTGTGAGGCTTTTTTAAGGCTCACTTTGAGAAACTTTGTGTGATTTGATCAGATGAGACTCTGGGAAGCCGTTGAGAGTCCCCTGGCTTTGAAAAACCCAGATGTTGATGGTAACTGTGATTTAGTATGGATGTAATGGTTGGACAGTTTGGAAACCTGTCTGCTTCATATGTTTCTATGTCTTGATAATTCTGTCTGTATACTCTGAAGTTCGGGTTGCTGACCTTTTTCCCCTGAGCTAGGTAAACGATATATGTTTGACTGATTAAAGTAAGCTTGTTAGCCCATTTTGAGTTGCTTTCCTTTACAAAAGCAGGTCCAAGGACCTGTGTTTGCAGACACCCTGGGGATGCTGGGGTGCTTGCCACTACACTTTTAGGGATGTAAATAGTTCAACTTTGATAAGTTCCTTATGATTTCTTTTCCCTGTTTACCTTCTCATGCTTCTCTTACTTCTTGTATCTGAATGTCAGATTTTCTATTTAACTCTGGTTTTTTCATCAAGAAAGCTTTAAAGTCCTCTATTTCATCAAATGACCATATTTTCCCCTGAAATATGATACTCAATTTTCTGGGTAGGTGATTCTTGGTTTTAATCCCAACTCCTTTGACCTCTGGAATATCATATTCCAAACCCTTCGATCCCTTAGTGTAGAAGCTGCCAGATCCTGGGTTATTCTGTTTGTGTTACCACAATTTTCAGATTTTTTCTTCTTGGCTGCTTGTAATATTTTATCCTTGATCTGGAAATTCCATTACCTGGCTATAATATTCCTAGCAGTTTTCTTTTTGGGATCTTTTTCAGGAGGTGATGGGTGGATTTTTTCAAACTCTATTTTGTCCTCTGGTTCTAAAATATAAAGGCAATTTTCCTTGAGAATTTCTTGGACGATAATTTCTAGGTTCTTTTTTTGATCATGGCTTTCAGGTAGTCTAATAATTTTTAAATTATCTCTCCTGGATCTATTTTCCAGGTCAGTGGTTTTCCCAGTGAGATATTTCACATTGCTTTCTATTTTTTCACTTGTTTGGATATGTTTAATAGTATCTTAATTTCTCATAATGTCACTAGCTTCCATTTGCTCCAATTTAATTCTGAAGCAATGATTCTCTTCAGTGAGCTTTTGAGATTCTTTTTCCATCTGGCAAATTAGGCTTTTTAAGCATTCTTCTCTTTATTGCCTTTTTGAGCCTCTTTTGTCATCTGAGTTAGTTTATTTTTTAAAGTGTTATTTTCTTCAGTCAGGTTTTTGACTCTCATTTCATAATTTACTTGCATCATTCTCATTTCTCTTCCCAATTTTTCTTCCACTTCTCTTATTTGGCTTTCAAAATCCTTCTTAAGGTCCTCTGTGGCCTATAACCAGCTCATATTTTTCTTCGATGATCTTGGTGCAGGAGTTCTGACTTCACTATCTTCCTCCTGTTCCATTCTTTGATCCTTTTTGTCCCCAAAATAGGAGTGTAATATTGGGTTGCTCTGCTTGCTTTGCTTCCTTTGCTTGCTCATGTTGCTACTCAATTACTTGAATTTTGGGCTTTTTGGCACAGTAGAACTCTGCTTCCAGACAGGGGAGCTTCATCAAAAATGCTGGTGTTTTCTCACCTGCAGAGGGTATTAGTTGTGTGCCCTCTCTGAAGCCTCCACATACTCTGGCAAGCTGATCACACACCCCAGGACCTCTACCCTCGACCACAATCTAGATCCAAGAAGGTTAAAGCAAGAGCAATTACCCCTCAGATTGGTTGCTTTGTTCCCCTACAGTCTGTAGGCCAGAAGTTGAAGCAGCCCTGTGGTTGCAGCTGCACAACCACTGCACCTCAGCTGCTTCTTGCTCTGGGGGCAAAGGCTGACTACACTACCAGACTACTGGTTCCCAAAGTCCAGACTGTACTGACCTCTCACTTTGTCCTTAGTATCTATGTTCTGATAATTCTTGAAAATGCCACAGCTGCTGGTGATCTAATGTCTCTCCAGCTAGTGGCTGTTCATTCCCCCCCCAAGGCTAAGTCTTCCAGCATGCTGGGACTGGGGTCAGCTCCCAGAGCAGTGCACTGGCCATTTCTTGCCAGCCTGCTGGGCATTTCTCAGTGGGAGTTAGCTTATCTGTGTCATTTTGTGGTTTCTGCAGCTCCAAAGTTTCTTCAGAGTCACCTTTTACATGAATTGGAGGAGGTGGAAGCTGATGCCCCTTGGTAGTCCCCCCCCCAAAAAAATCTTACTATAGAGAGTTGTTATGGTGACAAGGAAGATCAAGTCCACATACTCAGAAGACAATGAAGTAATAATTCTTGCACTCAAAGCCTCATAGAAAAATATGAATTGGTTCCAGGGAATGGAAGATCTCAAAAACTATTTTTAAAATCAAGTAAGAGAGGTAGAGGGAAAAGTGGGAAGAAAAAGCAGAGTGATGCAAAAAAAATCTTTAAAAAGAGTCAAAAGCTTGGTAAAGGAAACATAAAAATACTGAATAATATAACACCTTAAATAGAGAATAAGCTAAATGGTAAGAGTCATAAAAATTCAATGGAGAAGAATGACTTAAAAAGCAGAATTTACCAAATGGAAAAAACATATGCAAAAATTCACTGAAGAGAAAAAAAAAACTCTTTAAAAATTAGAATTAACCAAATGGAAAGGGAGGTATGAAAGCTCCCTGAAGAAAATAATTCCTTAAAAGGTAGAATTGGGCACATGGAAGCTCATGAATTTATGGGACATTAAGAAACAGTCAAACTAAATGAAAAGAATGAAAAAAAAATAAAATGTGAAATATCTCACTGGCAAAAAAACAAAAACAAAACAACTGACCTAGAAAATAAGTCCAGGAGAGATAATTCAAGAAAGATTGGACTATCTGAAAGTCATTATAAAAAAAAGCCTTGACATCATCTTTCAATAAATTAACAAGGAAAACTGCTCCGATAGTCTAGAACAAGAGGATAAAACAGAAATGGAAAGAATCTACCAGTCACCTCATGAAAGAGATCCCAAAATGAAAACTCCCAGGAATATTATAGCAAAATTCCAGAGTTCCCAGGTGAAGGAGAAAATGCTGAAAGTGGCTAAAATACCCAATTCGAATATTGTGGAGCTACAGTCAGGATAACGCTAGATTTAACAGCTTCTACATTAAAAGTTTGGGGGCTTAGCATATAATTTTCCAGAGGGCAAAAGAGCTAGGATTACAACCAAGAATTATTTCCCCAGCAAAACTGAGTATGATACTTCGGGGGAAAAATAGACATTCAGTGAAATAGAGGACTTTGAATCATTCCTGATGAAAAGACCAGAGCTGAATAGCAACTTTGACTTTCAAATTACAAGATACAAAAAAAAGCCTAAAAAGGCAAACAGAATTTACAACTCATAAGTCATTCAATAAGGTTAAACTGTTTATATTCCTACATGGGAAAATTATATTTATAACTCCTAAAAACATTCTCATTATTAGGGCAGTTTGAAGGAGTATGCATAGACAAAAAACAGAGGTGTGAGTTGAACGTGATGGTATAATTATCTAAAAAGGTAAAATTAAGGAATGAGGAAGAAGAAGGCACTGGGAGAAGGGGAAAGGGAGAGGAAGAATGGGATATATTATATGACATAAAAGGTTTGAAAGAGATTTTACAGTGGAGAGGAAAATGAGGGAAGAGAGAAGAGAGAACATAAACCTTACTCATCAGAATTGGCTCAAAGAGGAAATAATATACACTCAATTGGGTATAGAAATCTATCTTACTAAACAGGAAAGTGGGAAGGAAAAGAAGATAAGAGAAAGGGAGGAGCTAGTAGAAGGGAGGGAAGTTCAGGGGAGGTAAAAGTCAGAAGTAAAACACTTTTGAGAATAGACAGGGTAAAAGGAGAGAGAGTAGGATAAATGGGGGGAAGGTAGGAGAGTAAGCAGGTTGGAGAGAAATACACAGTTGATAGTCATTAATGTGAAAAGAAAATTATAAGTTTCTCTGATAAAAACTTTATTTTTCAAATATAGAAAATTGGGTAAAATTTATAGAAATAAAAGCTATTCCTGAATTGATAAATGGTTGGAGGATATGGACAGGCATTTTTCAGATCAAATAACCAAAACTATCTCTAGTCATTTGAAAAAATGCTCTAAATCACCATTGATGAGAGAAATGCAAATTAAAATAGCTCTGAGTTACTACTTCACATCTGTGAGATTGGCTAATATGACAGAAAAGGAAAGTGATCAATGATGGAGAAGATATGGGAAGATTGGAACACTAATACATTGTTGATGGAGTTGTGAATTTATATAACCATTCTGGAAAACAGTTTGAAACTATACCCAAAGGATTATAAATCTGTGCATACCTTTTTCAATATCACTATATTAGGTCTGTATCCCACAGAAGTCATAAGAATGGGAAAAGGACCCACATGTACAAAAATATTTATAGTAGTTCTTTTTGTTATGGTCATGAATTAGAAATCAATGGGATACCCATCAATTGGGGAATGATTGAACACAATGTGGTATATGAATGTAATGGAATACTAGTATGCTGTAAGAAATGATGAGCAGAGTGATCTCAGCAAAATGTGGACTTACATGAACTTCTCTGCAAAGTAAAATGAACAGAACCAGAAGAATATTGAACTCTAATGTTGTATTATATTCTAGTATAAATAAGTTGGCTCATCTCAGCAATATAATGATCCAAGACAGTTTTGTAGGACTTATGATGAAAGGTGCTGTCGCTCTACAGAGAAAGAACTGGTAGAGCCTGAATGCAGATGAAAGATGTTCTTTCTTTTTTCTTCTTGCTTTTTGTCCATTTTTTTTCACAGAATGACTTACATAGAAATATGTTTTTGTGTGACTACAGATGTATAACCAATATGAAATTGCTTGCCTTTTCATTGGGGAGGTAGAGAGAAGGGATTTGGAGAATTTAGAACTCAAAATTTGAATAAAAAGAATGTTAAAATTGTTTTTACATGTAATTGGGAAAAATAAAATATTAAATAAGAAAAAAAAATACCTGAAGTCAGCTATTATGTCACTCACGCAATCAGTTCCCTAGCATTTATTTTTTTGCCATATTAAATATTTTGGTTTTTTTCCAGTTACATGTAAAAACAATTTTTAACAACCATTAAAGATTTTTGACTTCCAGATTCTCTTCATCAGTTTCTCCTTCCCCTCCCACCCCTCATTGAGAAGGAAAAAAAATTTGATATAAATTATACATGTACAATCATGCAAAGCATATTTCTATATTAGTCATGTTGTGAAAGAAAACACAGATCAACAAAAAAACTACAAGAAAAATAAAGTTAAAAAATGTATGCCTTGATCTGCATTCATACTCTATCATTTCTATCTCTATAAGTGGATGGTATTTTTCATCATGTATCCTTTGATATTATCTTAAATAATTGGAATGCTGAGAATAGCTAAGTCATTCACAGTTGATAATCTTATAAGCTTGCTGTTACTGTGGACAGTGTTCTCCTGGTTCTGCTTACTTCACTTTGCATCTATTCACATAAATCTTTCCTTTATCTAGCATTTATTAAGTGTTCTATGTTTAACATCTTCTTCTTCACACATACTAATACCATATACAGGATAAATTGGAGATAATCAACACAGGGAAGGCACTAGCCTTAATGTATTTTAAGTCTTCTCTTTTTCAAGCTAAATATCCAAAATTCGTATAACCAGTCTTCATAAGACAAACTTGAGGTCCTTTACCATCCTAATTATTCTTTTCTGGATATTCTCCAGATTATCAAAGCATTTCCTTAAATGGTTGTGCTAAGAACTAAAACATAGTGCGCTAACTGTAGTTACCTCCTTATTCCTGGAAGCAGTTTTTCTTTTCATGTAGACTAAGATTATTCTAGTCTTTTGGAGGTACCATAACATACTCTTAACTCACTGAGCTAGAATTCAATATTATGATGCTGTTATTTTAAAACAAATTGCTGTCTAGTCTTGCTTCTGCAATCTTGTACGTGAACGGTTTATTATAACCCAAGTATAAGGGCTTTAACATTTATTACCACTGAATTTCATTTTATTAGATTGATTCCACTGTTATAGACTACCCTCTTTTTTTGAACCCTGACTCTGTCATCTAATGTAGTAGTTAGCTTGACTAGCTTTGTGTAATCTTTATATTTGATAATTGAGCCATTTACATCTTTATCTAAGTTATTGACAAAACTGTTATATAGTATAGGGCTAAGCTTAGATTTCTGGGACTTTACATTGGATACCTGATTTCTGGTTGACATTGTCTGAGGACCAATTCTTGAGTCCAGCTACCTAGCCAGTTTTAAATCCATCTGATTGTCATATCATCTAGCCTCTTTGCAATCCTTCACCAACCTAGGTGTTCATGTCTTCCACGCATAGCATGAGATTTTATCAAGTGCTTTGCTGAATTCTAAGCAAAAACCTGACAATAATTATGGAATTCACTTGAATTAATAACCTATGTGTTTATCAGTTGTGTCCAACATTTTGTGACCTAATTTGAGGTTGACATAGCTACTAGTGTTTTGCCATTTCCTTCTCCAGTTTGTTGCACAAATGAGGAAGTTTAGGGAAATGAGGTAAAGTGATTTTCCCCGGGTCACACAGCTAGTAAGTATCTGAGGTCAGATTTGAACTCAGGAAGATAATTCTTTCTTACTGTAGGCCTTGCACTTTATCTGCTGCAGTGTTACCTCACTGCCTGGTCTAGTCTAGTAACCTGTCAAAAAGAGGTGTTCATTCTAACATGACCTATTTTTGATGAAGCCATGCTCATATTTATTGTTGCTCCTTTCTTTTATTGGTGATTGGTAACTATAGTTTAATAATATATTTTAGAATTTTGTACAGAGAGAAATGAGAAGACTTGTCCATGGTTAGACTCCTGGTGAGTGGCCAAAGTGGGATTTAAAACAGGTTTTTCCAGAATCCACTTCCTAAGCTTTAGTCACTGCTCTAAGCTGCCCCTCATTTGCATTAAATAGTAAATTCTCCATCATCTTGAGAATATTTTACTGACCCTGGTTTTATTCTGAATTGGCTACCATTAATAATACTGAGTACTGCTTCTCTTGTGATTTGTGTTTCAATAGGAATATTTAAATTGGTTACCTCATTAAATACTACTGAAGACTTAACTCAATATCTTGCAAGACACTGGTTATGGACAGAGGTCATTTGGGCTCTGTCATTGGAGTTTGCTTAATTCTTAATAGTTTTATTTCCAATTAGTTATTTTCCTTTTTTCTTTTGACTTCAGGGACTTGGAAGATATTTTATTTATGACACTTCTCTGATCACTTATTGCTAGCAGCTGATAACCTTTCTTCAGGGTTTGGAAATAACATTTCTTTTTTCAACTGTGTCTAGCATTGCCTTCATTCATCAAGGGAATTGTTTTCCTAAGACATGCTTTGAAGGTCACTCATCACTACTATATTCTCAGTTCATTGTGCATGCCTGCAGCCCTGCGGGTTCTCAATAAGTCTAATGGAATTTATGGTACTAAGGCCCTAAGGGAACAGAGAGAAACTGCCCCTTCAAGTTTTGATTTGTGGTAGGATTCCTAGAAAAAGGATTCATTGCAGACATTTCAAATTAAAAAAAAATAAAATTCAAAACTGAGCTTTCTATTACAATGGGAGACTTTGTTCACTTACATGTGCATATGGACCTGTATGCACTGGAATTCTAGTGAACTGTGGATGGCACATGTATGACAATGAATCAGGGTCAGGAATGCTTACACATGGTAGGAAATTGGTAGTCTAGGTTTGACTGAAGGTCAGAAACCAATTAGGTGCCTAGAACAGTGAATACCCAGGAGCTAAAAGTCATAATGAGTCAAGCAATAAGAAATCATTTATGCACACAGAAGGTGGGTCACCTAGAGATAGTGGAGGTCAGGGAAGGAAGGAGATTGTCAGAAACTGAGAAGGCAGGCAAATAACAGGAGAAGAGAACGTAGTTACTGAAAGGTAATGCAAGGTAAATAGTCAAAAGAGTTGGAAGTCATTATGGAATTGGGTTGATCATAGTATTAAAATGGCATGGTGAAAGAGGCCTTGTAGTACAATGGATAATAATGCTTGACTTGGAGTCATGAAAAGTTGAATTCAAATCCTGCCTCAAATGGTTGCTGGTTTTGTGACTCTGGGCAAGTTCCTTGTCTCTTTCATTCTCAGTTTTCTCATCTGTTAAATGAGGATAATAACATTGATTTTACAGAGTTTTTGTGAGAATCAAATGAATAATGCATTTAAGCCATCTTTTAAACCTTAAGGTACTAAAGCAAAATTAGCTACTATTATTATGTCTCTTCACTCTGATCCTTCCTACACATTGTTGCCAAAGTAATTTTCCTTAAGGGCAGATTCAGCCACCATGACTCTCCTACTCAGCTCTAATGGCTTCCTATTGCTTCTAGGATAAAATAGAAACTCCTCCATTTAGTCTTTAAAGCCCTGCACAGTCTGGCCTCAACCCATCTTTGTGGCCTCTTAGGGCATTATTCCTCATTCCATATTGGACAGACCAGCTATACTGGCCTTCTCTCTGTTTCCCAAATTGTATACTCCATCTTCTCTCTACTATCTCCTTGCCTTTGCACCGGCCATCCCACATGCCTGGAATGTACTCTCTCATTATGTGTGTCTCATATAGCTGTGTTTTCTCAGCTTGAGTACCTTCTGATTAATGTCTTTCTTGATTTCTACCTAACTGCTAGTGTCTTTCCTTTCAAACCACCTTCTATTTAACTACTTTATATATTTGTATGTACTTTATGATAATATATTTCTGGGGTGTCCCAGAAGTCTTAGTGCAGTTTTTTAGCTTTAATAACTTAAAAAGTATAAATGCTACACAGAGCATTTGAAAGATTTTAAATTTTAAAATGTTCATTTTTTATTAATTTATTATTTTTTTATTTTTTAATTTGTTTGTTTCCTTTTAGTTTACAGGATTCAATTCCACAATTCCTTGAGTTTCACATTTTGTCCCCCTACCTGCCCTCTCCCCCATATGGCGGCATGTAGTCAAGTATAGGATCTGTAAATACTTTCACATTATACATTAGTCAGGTTATAAAGACAGATTGTATCAGATGGAATGAAAAATGGTAGAGGACATAAAACCAAATGAGAGAAGGAAAAAGATCAGGTATTTGCTTCCACCTGGATATAAACTCAGTTATTTCTAGTTCTTTCTCTGGATGCACATATTTCTCTCCATCATGAGTCTTTTGGGATTGACTTATATCACTGCATTGCTAAGAAGAGTCCAGTCTATCAAAGTTGGTCATCACACATGTTGTGTCTGTAATTGTGTACAAATTCCTCCTAGTTCTGCTCTTCTCATTCAGCATCAGTTTGTATAAGCCTCTCCAGGTAAATATGAAGACAATCTGCTCCTTGTTTCTTATAGAACAATAGTATTCCACAGCATGCGTATACCACAACTTATTCAGCCATTCCCCAATTGATGGGCAACCCCTTAATTTCCAATTCTTTGCCACCACAAAAAGAGCTGCTATAAACATTTTTGTACATATGGGTCTTCCTCCCACTTCTAAGATCTCTTTGGGATATAACCCTAGGAGTGGTATTGCTGGGTCAAAGGGTATGAAATTATTTATAGCCCTTTGGGTATAATTCCAGATTGCTCTCCAGAAAGGCTGGATCAGTTCACAACTCCACCAGCAATGCATTAGTGTTCCAATTTGCCCACATCCTCTCCAGCATTTGTCATTTTCCTGTTTTGTCATCTTAGCCAATCTGACTGGTGAGATGTGGTACCTCAGAGTTGTTTTGATTTGCATCTCTCTAATCAATAGGTATTTAGAGCACTTCTTCATGTGCTTATAGACATCTTTAATTTCTTTCTCTGAAAATTGCTTGTTCATATCCTTTGACCATTTATCAATTGGGGAATGACTTGTATTCTTATAAATTTGACTCAATTCTCTGTATATTTTAGAAATAAGTCCTTTGTCAGAGACACAGGTTGTAAAGATTCTTTCCCAATTTCCCACCTCCCTCTTAATCTTGGTTACATTGGCTTTGTTTGTACAGAAGCTTTGCAATTTCATGTAGTCAAAATTATCCATTTTACATTTTATAATGTTCTCTAATTCTTGTTTAGTCATAAAGTCTCCCTCTCCACAAGTCTGACAGGTAAACTATTCCTTGTTTTAGGAGACTGCTTGCAGTATCAACCTTTATACCTAGATCGTGCACCCATTTAGACTTGATTTTGGTATATGGTGTTAGATAATGGTCTATGCTCAGTTTCTGCCATACTATATTCCAATTTCCCCAGCAGTTTTTGTCAAATAGTGAGTTCTCATCGCAAAAACCAGGGTTTGGGGGTTTATCAAACAATAGATTACTATAGTTGTTGACTTCTGAATCTCGTGTGCCTAATCTATTCCACTGATCCACTCCTCTATTCCTCAGCCAGTACCAAGTAGTTTTGATGCTTTATAATACAGATTGAAATCTGGTATAGCTAGTCCACCTTCCCTGGCATTTCTTTTCATTAATACCCTTGATATTTTGGACCGTTTATTCTTCCAAATGAATTTTGTTACTATTTTTTTCTAGCTCTACAAAGTAGTTTTTTGGTAAATTAATGGGCATGGCACTAAATATATAATTTATTTTAGGTAAAATTGTCATTTTTATTATATTAGCTCAACCCAGCCACGAGCAATTGATATTTTTCCAGTTAGTTAGATGTGACTTAATTTGTGTAATGTTCATGTTTCTTACTAAAATCCAACATAACCACCATCTTAACTATATATATATCACTTTATTTGGGGGGGTGTGTGAGGCAGTTGCAGTAAAGTGACTTGCCCAAGGTCACACAGCTAGTAAGTATCAAATATCTGAGGCTACATTTGAACTCAGGTCCTCCCAATTCCAGGGCCAGTGCTCTATCTAGTGTATCACCTAGCTGCTTTGCTATATATCACTTTAGACAATATTCAAATATTATAAAATGTTGATTAGCTGCTGTTCAGTGACTGAAATGAATCCATTTGTATTCCTAGTCTTAAGGTCATTCAGAGAACCAGGTTTTAATGCATATATGATGGTTTCACTGTGACTATGCAAGAAAAAATCTGATGGAGGTAGGTCAGTTGATCATGGTGGCTAAACAGAATCTCCTGTATTGTTTGAACAAGTGCCATCCAGAAATTACACAAATACAATTTTAATGGCAAATATAGAAGTAATTCATACCTTTTTTCAGCTATTGAATTAGCACCTTGTTTCAGTTTAAGTTTCTTTTGAACCTTATATCAAGTCTGTTAAGAAACAGAACGTGTGAACCCCACAACTTGTAAACCCTAGAACTCATGAACTCCTGCAACAGGAAGGGGAGGAGCTTATGACCATATAAAAAGAGAATTTCCAGGCTAGAGACAGGAAAACTAGGAGAAAACTTGTGGTATCCTGGCACTCTGTTCTATCTGTGTTTATGTTTGTTTGTGATTCTTTGTACAGAAGCCCTGGGACCTTACTGGAAGCCCTGAAAGAGGATTTTCTGGTCGTATGTTTACAGAAGCCCTGGAGGAGGGTTTTGGCGGTCCTGGGACTTTATACTGATGATTTATGCTGACCTCTTGGACCTTGTTTGTGGGTCCATGTTGATTTCCGTGTGGATGATTTGTGTTGAGTTCTCAGATCTTGTTGGTAGGTCTGAGTTGATTTCACAGGCAGCTAGTGAACTGATGATGGTTCTGGCAATGTGCATGAATATTATTGTGGCTCTGTCAAGCTTTGTCTTCCCAGAAACAGGAATTGTGAAAGACTTGATGTGCACTGGACACTGTGAACTTCAATATGGAATGGGAACTGGACGAAGAACTGGACAAGGAGCTGGACAAGGAACTGGGAGCTGCCTGCCTTTGAATCCAGGTGAAAGTTGGATTTGGGACCATGGAAGAGGAACCATAGAAACTGAGATCCAGCCTCAAGTTAAGCTTAAGGAAGACTTTACTTGGATACTGTATACTGACAGAAAAGATTATGATTTACTGTGACCTAGGGGTGGAGAACTTTGACTTTTGTACTTTGTAATTCAATTAAGGATTTTGTGATTGACTAAATGAATGTACTTTGTTGAAAATTATGTGACCACTTTAGTGAAAACTAAGTGGCCATTTTAGTGATAAGTTGTTGAGTTGTGACATGGTGAATGCTGAATTTTGATTTTCTGTGGTAAGTTGTAACATTGTGAATGCTTTGTTTTGATTTCTTATGAATGTTTTGCTCTGATTTGTTATTGAATAAATAGAGCTCACTATACTATGTAAGCAGAATCTTGAAAGCTGTTCTCAGCAGCAGTCCTCTGGGAAGCTGCTTGTGTGTGGCTTTGCAACAATTAATAATGCCAGGGTGCTGCATCTTATTAAAATTTGAAAAAAATATTTAGGGGTGGCTAGGTGGCACAGTGAATAGAGCACTGGCCCTGGAGTGAGGAGGACCTGAATTCAAATCCAGCCTCAGACACTTGACACACTTACTAGCCATGTGACTTGGGCAAGTCACTTAACCCCAATTGCCCTACAAAAAAAAGCAAAATAAAGCAAAAAATATTTAAAATGCAGAAAACTAAATAAATGTAAAAGAAATTTAAATGAACTTTTAATTGATTAAAAAAGCTTTATAGCATTTATACTTATGAAATTAAACTTAAAACTGCACTAAGACTTTTCAGACAACCTATATATGTCAGCTCTTCAACTTTTATTAAGTGACTTCTATGTTTCAGGCACTGTGCTAAGTGTTAGGGATACAAAGAGAGGAAAAAGACAGTCCCTACCCTCAAGGACCTTACAGTCTAATGAGGGAAGGCAGTATGCAAAAGGAAGCTGAAAGTGGGGAATAAAGTACAGAGAGTAGAGGTAGGATGAGAAAATCCAGAGTATAGCCTGGTGGGAAATGAAGAAATGACTGGCCTGGGGATCCTACTTAAATGGAAGTAATATAGGTTCTGGGAGGAACTCTAGGCTATGAAACAGAGGAATTATAAAGCCACACATAAGCAGCTTTCCAGAGGACTGCTGCTGCGAATAGCTTCAAGGTTCTGAATTCTCTATTTATTCAATAACAAATCAGAGCAAAACATTCACAGAAAACAAAGTACATTCATTCACAATGTTCACAACTTAATATTAAAATGGCCATGTTGTTTTCATCAGAGTGGTCACATAATTTTAAGCAATGCACATTCATTTAGTGAATAACAAAGTCCTTAATTCAATCATAAAATACAAAATTCAAAGTTCTCCACCCCTAGGTCACAATAAATCATAATCTCAGCACACAGTGTCCAAATAAGGTCTTCTTTCACGTTGACTCAAGACTGGCTCTCAACTTCCATGGTTCCTCTTCCATGGTCCCAGTTCCAACTTTCACGGATTCAAATGCAGGCAGCTCCCAGTTCCTTGTCCAGCTCCTTGTCCAGTTCTTCGTCCAGTTCCCATTCCATATTGAAGTTCACAGTGTCCAGTGCACATCAATTCCTTCACAATTCCTGTTTCTGGGAAGACAAAGCTTGACAGAGCCATAATAATATTCATGCACATTGTCAGCACCATCATCAGTTCACTAGCTGCCTGTGAAATCAACTCAGACCCACCAACAAGATCTGAGAACCCAACACAAATCATCCACATAGAAATCAAAACAGACCCACAAAGTCCAAGAGGTCAGCACAAATCATTAGTAAAGTCCCAGGACCTCCAAAACCCTCCTCCAGGACTTCTGTAAACATACGACCAGAAAATCCTCTTTCAGGGCTTCCAGTAAGGTCCCAGGGCTTCTGTACAAAGAATCACAAAGAAACATAAACAGAGATAGAACAGAGTGCCAGGATACCACAAGTTTTCTCCTTCTTGACTCTGCTACCACAAGAGTCCTCTTTTCAGGTCTCCTGTCTCTAGCCTGGAAATTCTCCTTTTATATGGTCATTAGCTCCTCCCCTTCCTGTTGCAGGTATTCATGACTTCTAGATTTCACAAGTTGTGAGGTTCACACTTTCTGTTTCTTAACAGACTTGATACAAGGCTCAAAAGAAACATGAGCTGAAACAAGGTGTTAATTCAATGGCTGAAACAAGGCGTGAACTACTTCTGTGCTTGCCATTACAGGGAAATGGGGGCCCCAGATCAGAAAACAGAGGAAGGGAATAAGTATTTATCAAGTGTCTGATGTGTGTCAGGGAGTGTGCTAAGTATTTCAGAAATATTTCATGTCATGATCGTCACAAGAATCCTGAGAGGAAGGTGATGTCATTATCTTCATTTATAGTTTGAGGAAACTGAGGCAGAGGTTAAGTGACTTCCCCAGGATCACATAGCAAGTATCTGAGACCAGATTAGAACTCGGATCTTTCTAACTCCAGACCCAGAGCTCTATCCATTGAGCCACCTAGATGCCTGTAGAAGGAACTGAGAGGTATGTGTTTTAGGGCTAAAATGATCTTTCACGATGAAGTTTCCTGGGGCATGATGGGAAAATCCAGAGGAGATGAAGAGGACATAAACACACACACACATATACCACACACACACATACACTCACTCATTTTTTTATTAGAACAAAAGCTATTGCTTCTTTTTTTTAAAGAAGCAAATGCATTTATTACTGAAATATTCAGTAAACACCAAGGTACCAGTTACTATTGTTGTATCACAGGACATGTGCAGTTTTATACCCTGTGGGCAAAGTTCCAGATTGCTCTCCAGAATGGTTGAATCAGTTCACACCTGCATCAACAGTACATTAGTATTAAATTTTTTCCCCGTATCCCCTCCAACATCTGTCATTTTTTCTGTCATATTAGCCAATCTGATAGGTGTGAGGTGGTACCTCCAAGTTGTTTTAATTTGCATTTTTCTAATAAGTAGTGATTTAGAACGTTATTTTATATGGTTATATATAGCCATTGATTTCTTCTTCTGAAAACTGCCTGTTCATATCACTTGACAATTTCTCCATTGACAGTTTAACTCAATGGCCTATATATTTGGGAAATTGGATCTTTATCAGATAAATTGCTGTAAAATTTCCACCCCTCCCCCCAGTTGTCTGCTGTCCTAATCTTGACTGCATTGGTTTCATTTATGGAAAACTTTTAGAATTTAATATAATCATAATTATTCATTTTACTTCTTGTAACCTTCTCATACCTAGTTTCTGCCAAATGACTTTCCAGTTTTCCCAGAAATTTTTGTTAAGTAGATATTTCTTGTCAAAAGGTTGGATCTTTGGGTTTATTAAACATTAGATTACTCTTGTCATTTACTACTGTGTATTGTGTAGCTAATCTGTTTCAATCAACCACTTCTCTATATGGTTTGGAATCTGGTACTTCTAAGTCACTTTCTTTTACATTTTTTCCAGATGATTCCCTTAATGTTCTTGATATTTTGTTCTTTCTGATGAATTATTTTATACTTTTTTCTCCCTCTATGAAATAATTTTGGTTTATTTATTGTTATGACACTGAATAAGTACATTAAGTAGAATTTTCATTTTTATTATATTGTCTTAGGTTACCCATGAGCAATGAATATTTTTCAAGTTGTTTAGATCTGTTTTATTTGTATGAAAAGTTTTTTTTAATTATGTTAATACAATCCCTGGGTTTGTCTTAGGATGTAGACTCCCAAGCGTTTTATATTTTCTGCAGTTATTTTAAATGGAATTTCTCTTTCTGCCTCTTCCTATTGGACTTTGTTGGTGATATATAGAAATGCTGATGATGTGTGTAAGTTTATTTTATATCCCTCAAATTTTCTGAAGTTAATTAATTTCCATTAGTTTTTAGCTGATTCTCTACAGTTCCCTAAGTATACCATCATCTGCAAAGAGTGATAGTTTTGTTTCCTCACTTACTATTCTAATTCCTTCAAATTCTTTTTCTTAATTTAATTGCTATAGTTATATATATATATATATTTCTATTTATATACATAATATATATTAGATATAGAAATATATACATTTCTAGTAGAATATTGAATAATAGTGGTGATAATGGACATCCTAGCTTCATCCCTGATCTTTTTGGGACAGATTCTAACTTATTGCCATTTTATAGATAACAATTGCTGATGGATTTAGATAGATACTGCTTAAGATTTTAAGGGAAATTCCTATTGTTTCAGTACTTTCTAGTTGTTTTTAAATCAAAATGAATATTGTATTTTGCCAAAAGTTTTTTTCTTCATATATTTTATAATCATATAATTTTTATTCTTTTTGTTATTCATATGGTCATTTATACTGAGAGTTTTCCTAATATTGAACCAGTCTTGCATTCCTGGTAGAAATCCCACTTTTTAATGGTATATTATCTTTGTGATAGAATGCTATAATTTCCTTGCTAGTATTTTATTTTATATTTTTCACCAATATTCATTAGGGAGATTCATCCATGGTTTTCTTTCTCTGTTTTTGCTCTTCCTGGTTTGGGTATCAGAACCATATTTGTATCATAAAAGGAATTTGGTAGGACTCCTTCTTTGGTTATTTTTCCATACAGTTTATAGAGTATTGGAATTAATTATTCATTAAAAGTTTTGTAGAATTAACTTGTGAAACTATCTAGTCCTGGAAATCTTTTTCTTAGGGAGTTCATTGAAGGCTTTTTCAATTTCTTTTTCTAAAATAGGGTTATTTAAGTATTCTGTCAATCAGGGAAATTTGTATTTTTGTAAATATTCATCTATTTCACTATTCACTGACAATCTATTTTCAGATTTATTGACATATAACTGGGCAAAATAGCTCTTAATAATTTCTTTAATTTCATTTTCATTGATGGTATATTCACCCTTTTCATTCTTTATAGTGGTATTTTTTTTCTTTCTTTTTAAAATCAAATTCACCGAATGTTTGATCTGTTTTTGGGTTTTTTAAAATAAAACAATATCTTAGTTTTATTTATTAGTTCTATGGTTTTCTTGCTTTCACTTTTATTAATGTCTCCTTTGATGTTCAGGATTTCTATTTTGGTGTTTAATTAGGGATTTAAAAATTGTTCTTTTTTTAGTTGATTGGTCTGTTCTCTCCCTATTTTATTGACTCAAGCATTTAGAGATATGTTTTCCCCTAAGTACTGCTTTGGCTGCATCCTACAAATTTTTATATGTTGTCTCATTGCTGTCATTATCTTTAATGAAATTATTTATTGTTTCTATGATTTATTCTTTGACATATTCATTCTTTTTTTGAAATTAATATTTTACTTTTCCCAATTATATTCAAAACAATATTTAACATTCATTGTTTTACTATTTTGAGTTCCAAATTCTCTCCCTTCCCCCCCACCCCCATTATTGAGAATGCAAGCAGTTTGATATATGTTATACATGTATAGTCATGAAAACATATTTCCATATTGGCCCTGTTGTGAAAGAACATAAAGACTAAAAAAATAAATAAGAAAAATAAAGACAATTTTTGAAAGTATACTTTGATCTGTATTTAGACTCTATAAGTTTTTTCTCTGGAGGTGCATAGCATTTTTCATTAGTACTTTACAATTATCTTGGATCATTGTATTACTCAAAATAGCTAAGTCATTCACAGTCATTCATCCTACATTATTGCTGATACTGTGTATAATATTCTCCTGGTTCTGATAATTTCACTTTGCATCAGTTCATTTAAATTTTTCCAGTTTTTTTCTGAGAGCATCCTGCTTGTCATTTCTTACAGCATGCTACTATTCCACTACAGGGTGGGTAGGTGGTGCAATGGACACAGCTCTGGTACTGGAATCAGGAGGACCAGAATATAAATATGACCTTAGACACTTGCTAGCTGTGTGACCCTGTGCAAGTCACTTAACTATCTTTGTCTCAGTGTCCTCATCTGTAAAAGGAAATGGCAAACCACTTCAATTATCTTTGTGAAAAAACAAACCCAAATTTGTTCAAGGAGAGTCAGACAAGACTGAAAGAACTCAACAACAACAACATTCTAACAAAGCATATATCACTACTTGTTCATCCATTCCCCAGTTGATGGGCATCCCTTCAACTTCCAAATTTTGCCTCCACACAAAAGACGTACTATCAATATTTTTGTAATATAAGCCTTTTTCCTTTTTGTTTTTTTTTTCTGTTTGGGATATGAACCTAGAAGTGGCATTGATGTATCAAAGAGCATATATGTTTGTCTAGCCCTTTAGGTATACTTTCACTTTGCTTTCCAGAATGGTTGAATCAATTCACAACTATTCTAATGATTCATTAGTGTCTCAATTTTCCCACATCACCTCCAGCATTTGTCATTTTCCTTTTCTCTCATATTAGCAAATCTGATAGGTATGAAATGGTACCTCAGAGTTGTTTTAATTTTCATTTTAATTAACTTATTTTTAATTTTAAATATTCACTTACAGAAGTTTTAAATTTTCTCCCCTCTCTCCCTCCGCATTCCCCAAAATGGCATGCAGTCTGATATAGGCTCTGCACATACATTCCTATTAAACATATTTTCACATTAATCATGTTGCATAGAAGAATTATAACTAATTTTCATTTTAACCAGTAATTATTTATGATATTTTCTCATAGGAATATAGTTAGCTTTAATTTCTTCTTCTGAAAACTGCCTGTCCATATCCTTTGACTGTTTATCAATTGGGGAATTTCTTGTAGTGTTAGAAATTTGACTCTCTTCTCTATTTGAGAAATGAGACCTTTATCAGAGAAGCTTTATTCAAAAATTGCCCCCCCCTTGCTTTTAATCTAAGACAAGTTCATAGTTATGACAATGAAACATGAGGCATCAATGTCAGAAGGGTAACAACCTTTAAGAATATTTTAGGTATCCACTGATTAACTTTACTTGCAGCTAATAAGTGATTTGGTGCAGCTAGGTGCCACAGTGAATAGAGCAACAGGCCTGAAGTCAGAAAGACTGAATTCAGTTCACATTGAGCTCCAGGACACAAATCCAGTGTAGACTGAGGAGGGAACCTGATCCCAGGTCAAAGAAAAAATCCTACAGACAGCCAAAAAATCCCAGTTCAGGTGCCGATGAGCCATAGTTAGGATCACACATGATTTAACAGCCGATGAAGGAATAAAGAATTTGTTATATGGTGTTGCAGAAGGCAGAGGATATTGGCTTACAGCTAAGAATAACTTATCTAGCAAAACAGTGTAATCATAATGGGAATAAAAAAATAGACCTTTAAAAAAATTAGATAAGGGCAACAAGACCTGGAGTCAGGAAGACTTATCTTCCTGCATTTTAAATATGGCCTCAGGAACTTACTAACTGTGTGACTCTGGGCAAGTCACTTAACCCTGTTTGCCTCAGTTCCCTCCTCTGTAAAATGAATATCCTGGAGAAGGAAATGGAACACCACTCTACTATCTTTTCCAGTAAAATGCCAAGTGATGTCATGAAGAATTGGACATGACTGAAAAAAAAAAACTGAACAACAAAAAGAAATAGAGGACTTCCAAGCATTTCTGATGCAAATACTAGAGCTATGCAGCAACTTTGAAGTACAAACACAGGATTTCAGAGAAACATAAAAACCTATACATGAAGAAACAATTCCAAAGGGCTTAAACATTTAAAACAATTACAAAGGATAAGTTCTTTACCTTCTAATAAAGGGAAATGATACTTATGTCCCCTCTGAGGCCTATCATCACCAGGGCTTACAGAGGGAATCTAATGAGATAAGGCCTGGGTGTGGTTCTATAATATCTTGATGTTCTTAAGAATGGAAAGAGAGGGGAAGAGAAATGCACTGGTTGAGGGAGTGGGGAAGTGGAAGGGAGTTTCAAGAACATTATCTCATATAATCAAGGTCTACAAAGTAGACATCCATGTAGAGGGTAGGGGAGAGCAGCTGACACTTAAAAACCTCACTCTCATCTGAAGTAGTAAAAGGAGGGAAGAACACACACCCACAGAGTGGGTACAGAAATGCATTTCACTCAATAAGGAAACAAGTGGGAAAGAGAAAAAATGGGGAAGGGAACTAGAGGGAGATTAGATTAAGGAAGTCATTGGTTCTAAACAAAACAAATTCTAAGGATATAAAAAAAAATTATAGCTTGTTTTGAGGTGTTAAAAGTAGGAATCTGAGGGGCATTCATTGGTTGGGGAATGATTGCACAAGTTATGATATATAAATATGGTAGAAAAAATATTGAAACAGAAGAAATTATAAGGGGATGATTTCAAAGAAATATGACAAAACTTATATGAAATTATGCAGAATTAAGTGCAGTGTGTAGAACCAGGAAAACAATGTATACAGTGTTAACATTATGTTAAAGACAACCAATTCTGCAAAAATTAGGAACCCTGATTTTGTAACCATCAGCCACAATTTTTGATGACTAATGATGAAACATGCCTACCCCAGCTACTGATAGATAGGTGAAGGACCAAGATTATAGAATTAGACACTTTTTTGGGCATAGCCAATGTAGGAAATGTTTTTTTTTTGCTTGATTATACGTGTATGTCACATGATTTTTTTCTTTCATTCTGTATTAGGGGAGGTTTTAGTGTGGGAAGGAGGGAAGGTTGATTTTTGTTGACCAGCCCCCGCCCCCCCAAGACAAAAAAAAAATAAATGAATTGTAGAAAAGCCTAGGTGATTTTTCTGCCAGACATTAATGTGTTAAGAAAGACCATGTAAGCAGAGGTAACTTGTTAGACTTTTCGTTTTAGTACAACCAGCCTGTTTGATTATATCATTCTGGTAATATTCATGAGACGAGTAACGTAATGACGTTTATAACTCACGAGGTGACGTTTTTCACGTTGTATTTAGTAAGAATTTCTTGATCATTCTTTAACAAAACTTCTCCTCAATATCCTCTCTTTGTGGAGCACTTTTTAAAGTATAATCCTTCCCTCTAAAAAGAAGAGGAACATTGACAGATACATCAGCTAAATCTGACAAAATATGCAGTATTACACACTCATGGTTCCCACCACTCCAAAGAAGAGAGGGAGATGAATTTACTTGTTTTTCTTTAGGGGTGGAATTTATCTTGGAGGTAGTGTGGCTAGTAGCAAGAGTAGTGTCATTGACTCTGGAGTTAGAAGACCTGGGTTCAAGTTTTGACCTTGACATGGGACTTTTGGTCAAATCACAACCTTTCTAGAAAGTCATTTTCTTTTTAGAGAGTTGTTTTCCTCATCATAATATTTTTTTCTAATTCTGCTATTTTGGTTTTCAGAGAGTTATTCATTTTGTCTTCTGTCTCTCATTTTGTTTTCAAAGTTCCTTTGGATCTCATCTAGGAGAGCCTTCTGTGCTTGGGACCCATTCCCTCTTGAAGTTTCAGCTTTGGGTGTGGAGTCCACATTGTCTCCCTCTGAGGTTGGTTCCTCCCTCTGAGGATAGTAGGACTCCAGAGTCTTTGTGTTTGTAGTCTGCTTTCTACCCATTTTGAGGCAGGGTCCTAGCCATTCCCTTCCTCTAGGATCCCAAGCCTTTACTGTAGAGGGTTTTGCCCTGGGGCAAGAGTTACTATGTTTTCAGGGTCAGAGGGGGAGTTTGGAGCAAGTGAGGTTCACTCTGTCATTCTAGTCTTTGGAGGTACTGAAAGGGGCTTTTTTTTTAATTCCTGGGCTATGAAGTGGTAGCCCCAGGAGTGTTTGCTGTTCAAGACAGGGGCCCCTGTATTTGCTTCTTACCTTACTCTTTCCAGTCCCAGCCCTTTGGTGATAGGCCTGGTAGTGGCCCTTGTGGTTGGTGGGAAGACTTGCCCTCCGAGTTGATCAGACCCCTTCCGGGCCTGCCTCTGCCGGCCGCGCCTTCCCGGCCTGCCTCTGCATCTGCCCTATTTAGCATTGTTTCATGGACCTAACCTTGGCCTTTGAATCAGGAAAATTTGTATTTAATATCCAGTGCCAATCTGTTGCCAGGTTTTGTTGATTCTCTTTCTATAGCAGATGGGAGATATCCCATCCATCCCATTGTCTCCACACATGGCCACTGCTTTAGCTCAGGCCCTCACCAACTTTCTGCCTAACCTTTTGTAGCAGTCTCCTAACTTATCCTTCTGTCTTCAGTCTGTTCCATTCCAAATCCATTCCCTACACAGCTGCCAAATTGATGTTCTTACAGTATGACACTCATGGGCTTAAGAAGCTTTAGTGGGTCCCTTTTGCTTTAAGAATGAAATGAATACTCATATGTGATTTAAAGCTCTTCAAAATCTGCCTGCAACCTTTCTTTATAGACATTTCATATTATTTTCTCTCATGCTGTATATTCTAGCCAAATTACCTGCTTACCTTTTTCTAAACATGACGTTCCACCATCTGCCTTGGTGCCTTTCTCTAGGCAGTTCTTTATCCCTGAAATGCCTTCTTCCTCACCTATACCTCATGGAATCCTTAGGTCCCTTCAAGGCTCAGTTCAACTTCTCATTCCCACTTCCAATAGTTCGTCTGCCCTTCCTCCCATTACTTTGTATGTATTGCATGTATGTGTATTAATTTATTTATCTGAGTACATGTTGTATCTTCAGAGTCTAGCACAGTATTTAGCATGTTATAGGTGCTTGTTAAATGCTTCTTAAAAGATAAATTCTAGTGAATACTTCAGCTGCTTATGATGACATGGTCACATGTTAGACCTCATCATCTCTTAGAATTATTTCTACCCATTTTGTATAGGAATCTGAAACTTGGAAATTTCCCTCTCACATGGCCATGTCCTTTTTATTCATTCTGTAACATCCATCTCCTCTGCATCTTTATATTTACTTCTTGTCATTTGACTCATCACTTTTCTTCCATGTAATCTCTGTCATTCTGGCCTTGTTTGCCTCTATGCTCAGCTTTGACCCTCTCGTCTATACTTTATTTTATAAAATTTTTGTTGATACTTTTATTTTTGCATCACCTACATTTCCCAATGTATACATCTTCCAACCCCATTCACAGAACTATCCTTTTAATAAGTCAAATTAACTAATACATTTTAAAAATCTGCCATGTTTAATAATCCACCCTCATATTTTCCTGCTCCTGTGAATAAGGGAAGGAACTGCATTCTCATACCTCTTTTTTGGGGCCAAGCTTGATCATTATAATTTCATGGTGTGTGGATGCTCTCACTTAACTTAATGTAATCATTATAAGGTGATGATGAAATTTTCAATGTGTTAACAGATGGGTTATGCTTACTGATCTCTTTATGAGGAGTGAATCTCTTTGACTGGATCCAGAAGTTGATTGACTAATCAAACATATTATCTTTGCCTATGGCTTTGAATAGCTGGACAAATTTAAGCAGTGGACGAGCCTAATAGTGGAGGACTACAAGTTAGGGAACTAAGGACTCCAGTCACAGAATTGAAACCAAGGCTCTAAGAAGAAATAATAACTAAGAAATAAGAAATAATTCTCGGAGGGAGTATCCTACTGACTCTACGCCATCAACAATGTCATAAGAGAGACTGAATCCACAGATAGCTAATGTCAAAGAGACTGAACTACTAATAAAATGTCCATTTAGTAATTACTGTAACCACCCCTGGCTTGTCAGGGTCCTCTGCTTTTTGAACATCCATTCATCCACCAAATACTTCGGTAGCTGAGGGTGAGGGAGGACATATAATGGTGATCCAGTTTATTGTGCCCATCCTTTTCCCTCCTCTACTCTCCCCTCACACCATCTTTCACCATTCGCTCTCTGTCTTTAGCCCATTTGTGGTGATACTTGGCCTTCCTTCAGTGGAAGATATGGTCTAGAATATATTCAGATTTGCAAAATAAATAAACAAGAACTTGAACCTTTTCCCTCTTAAAATTAACACCCCCTTCTACCCTACCTTTACCTCTAACAAATGAGTGACAAGAGACTCACTTTACAATTTACTTTCTTTTGCTTAGCTTCAGGAGCAAAAAATAAATGCAGCCTGCCCTATGACTTAAAAGAGCATCAAGTAAACCAAGACTGCTTCTTCCTTATCTTCTTTCTAAGTCAGGGCTTCTTAACCTTTTTTGTATAGTGGACCCATTTGGCAGTGTGGTGAAGTGTATGGTTCCCTTCTCAGAATCATGTTTTTAAATGTATAGAATAAAATATATAGTATTATAAAGGAAATGAAATCGTATTGAAATAGTTATGTAAAACAAACAAACAAACAAAACTCAATGAACCTTAGGGTGAGAATCTGCTCTAAGCTTTAAACTGTGGGTGAAAGTCTCTCCAGGGTAATGGAATTGGCAGCTTGAGAACACTGAGAAACATAAGCTTTCATATGTTTCCTAATATACTTCAAGTTTTCTTGAATTCCCTTTTCCTTTTTTTACCCTGGGAAATCTTAGCTAGAGTTACATATATACTTAGATATTGTCCCATCAGAGGAAACAGAGGTCCCTTCACTGCCGTTGAAACAAAGTGAGTTATTCAGCCTTAAGTTTTGTAATCAGATTTATTAGAAACATTATTTTTGTATACATAGATTCTTTTCCTTTTTTCTTTGTTCTCTCTGGGATATAGACCATGTAGCATTGTTGGCTCAAAGGATATGCACAATAAAGTAAATTTTTGGTCTTATTTACAAACTCCTTTTCTTATGGGGATTTGGAGAGGAGGGGAAGGAAGAGAAAGTAAATGTTTGATAATTTAAAAAAGTTTTAAATTTAAAAACAGTATTTTATTATATCAGATAGTTTTTTTGAATACAGAAATTCCTTTGTGTTAACCAAGCACCCCCATTTGACCACAGCTATCTGGGTATTAGATACTCTTGTGAAAATTCTCATAGAATGTTCTAGAAATTATCTCATAATGGAGGTTTTTTTACATTAAAGTTACAACTTAGAAGCAGAGTGTTTATCACAGGGAAGGGGAAAATGAAACAAATAAAAGTTATATTTTGTGATCTAAAACAATAACAGTCTCATACAACTTCAGGGGCTTTTAGGTTGAGGTTAAGATATTACAGTTACAGAGATTAAAATAATAATAGTTTGAGAATAAACTAAATTCTTACTACACATGTAAAAATTTTAATATTTTCTAATATCTTAAAGTATATATTAGAATTTGTATGTAGATTATTTTGTTTTGATTAACAGCATGTAGCTTATAAATTTAGAGATATTTGTAAATTTCTAGCTGAGTCTTGTATATGACTTTATTTTAATTTATCTATAATCTAAAATCCTGAAACTTTAGTTCCATAATCCACCATTTTATGTCTTTTAGAAGCTACGTGTATTTCTTTGTATGAAATTTCATTTCATTTTTTTCAAACTTGTATTGCAGAACAGATATTGTAGTCTTTTTTCTGTTCTGGGCTAAAATTTATTGATATTTGAGTCAAAGTATGAATTACATAACATTATACAAGTATGATTATCATACATATATAATGTTTCTTTATGAAAGTAGTACCAAGGGATCCAAAAATAGAACTATATCAAGATTTAAGGTCCCATTAGTTATTCTCATGAAGTTTTGACACTTCTAATCTCATATCAAAAAGTATATCATGAATATTTACAGTTAAGTCAGAAATATAAGTACAACATTCTTTTCCAATAAGGACACATACTCCACCCTTGTTTCCTAGTACAAACATCCATTAGCCATATTATTCTGAAAGACTGTTGTTCCAATGGGAACAAAAAATTCCTGTTATAATTGTGTAAAGGGAAGAAGTATCATTGCTTACTTGGTCTAGGAATCAAGATAAAAGTCTTATTTCTTTAGAAGTGTTAACATCTCCATAAGATGGGGATAATATGCCAGCATTTTTTTCCTTGAAACATTCTCTTTTTTTCTTATTTTACCTGGTAGAAGTTGAGTATGGTGATTTATAGCAGGGTTTAGTACCCTGTATAGTGCTTTCTTGTTCAGTTGGCCAGTTTAAGTAAGGTAAGTTTAAGTACCTTTAAGAGTTAAAGTGATATTGTTTTCTTTTGAGAATAATTTAAAATATAGCTAGATAAATCTGTTGGTAACAGAATGAGTTCTGGTTATAGTATAATTGCAATGGCTTTGAGATACTGGAACTGATCTTTTTCAGACATTACACAAAATCCAATAGTCTGTTCATCTAGAAAAAATGATGTGAATGAGGGATTTCAGTGGTATTTTTCTTTGATAGATTTGTATAACACTAATCTTTAAACTTTTTTTTCTCCCATTAAGAGTGATTTAAACAAGGAGAAATCTGTTCAGTTTAGTTTCTTATAATACTCAAAAGCATGTAAATATGCAGTTGTCCAGGGAATGGGTAGCTATCAATGGGATGCCGCCTCCTGTGTATTAAAGAATGCGAGACTGTATCAAGAACTGAGAAACTTTCACGTCTCTAACAAATTGGTATGACATATGTAGAAAAGCAATATTGTATTCACTTTCAAAAGGTGATTTTTATCTTAAGACCAATACTTTAATCTTATGACAACTTTTCTAATGTTCATAAATAACAGAGAATTTTTCACTGATAATCAACTATAGTATAATATTTAATTGTCCATTTTAGGAACCTCTAACTAGGTGGATATCCTGTTCCTACTCTAGAAGCCATAGCAGGAGTGCTATGGCAAAGCTTTTCTGTTTTGGTGCAGCAGATCACCTTCGTCAATGGGAATTGTTTTTTGTTCCATTGCTGGACATATTATCACTTTCATGGTTAACATTAGGCTTGCTACTTCTGCCATAGATGGGTCTGATGAAATAACTTGTTGCTTTCCAGTGTCCCGTGAGATAGTTGTCTTCTTACCACTTGAGACATGGATCCAAGTGAGGAGGCCTTGGAATTTTAAGTGCTGGTTGTGATGAGAACTTGATATATGCCCTTCCTGTAGGATTCTAGGCAGGATTTCCAGTGGTACCTATCTCTTTCTTTGAACTGAGTCACCAGGCTAAATAGAATGACACTTTGTCTTAATTTTCTGGTTAAAGCAGATTATAGCTGTGTATGAAATGCTTTAAAAATTTTATTAGTGCTTTACAGTGATTCAAAAGAATATCAAGTAAGTGTAGATCAAGATAATTGGGCTGACAAAAGGTAACAGAAAGTCCCATAGGTCTGCCAATTAATATCTCATATAGATTATGTTAAGACTTCTTGTTGTTACTAAATCCCATGTTTATGAGGGCTGAAGGTGGAGCTTTTGGAGCTACTTAAGTCCACTCTTAGCCCAAATTTCAGATATCTTACACTATTACTTAGTTCTATTGCAATTTTTCTATAAGCCTTGCAGGTTTCTCTTTAATTTGCCATGTAAATGAGTGCTTCTGTCACTATTTAGAGGCAGGGATACCAAAATCTAGTAATAAATTCTTTTAAAGCTCTTTTAGCAATTCTCTCCCTCCCCCCCTCTCCTTCAATAATGTATTTTAAAAAAATATTATAAGTATATATTTAAGAGAACAGCATTTTAGCCTTTGAATAAAATCACTCTCCATGTTTATGAAAGGTCCCCACGATAAGATAAACTGTGTGTTTCACTTTTTCAGATTTTTCTTTCTTAAGCCATAAAAGAAAATTGGAAGCAAACTTATATCTTCTAACTCTTGAAAAAAAATAACAAATGTCCTTTAACTCTTTTCAGTCTTCCTCCTCCGTACCTTGCCCCAGTCTCCTGCTGTGTGCTATTCCATTGGGTTTGTGCATAAAATATAGCTGTGAGGGGAAGATGGGACAAAAATTTCTGGAATCATTACAGGTCCCTGAAGTTCTCTGAGCCCATTTATGGAACCTATTAAGGCTCATGGAACCTATTAAGTCTCACTTGCTGTCTTCTTTTAAGGAATTGAGTATCCCACATTAGCATTCTTGAACATAAACATTATTTAAATTTTTATACTTAAAACAATTAAGAAATGTCAAATTTTTTAAAGGAAGTTATTTCTACTTTTAATTTTTTTTAGCTTTCAGAGCATAATTTTTTCCTCAGAAATTTATTCAGAATTAGAAAGTTTAGAATTAGTTAGAAATATAAAATTAAGTGTTTATATATACATATATATTTATATATTAGCAGAAGTAGGTTAATGCATTATACAATGAGAAATGTATCTTAGATATTTATTCATTTTTAAAGAAAAGGCATCATGTCCCCAAAAGATAAAGATGTATTATTTAAATAACTGCATTCTCAGTTACAAAAGAAAATATCCTCTGAAACTGATTCTCTGTACATTATTATTGTTGTTATTGTTAATATATCTCATGCCTTCCAACTTTGATATTTTGTTATTTTAAAATCAGAACATTCGAAATCTTTACCTGCAGTCCCATATACAGTTTTTTTTCACCATGAACATGCATGCACAGACACAGACATATGCTCAGAGACATACACACACAAATCCTTTCCAGAAAGAAAATATTCTGTCCACATTAGAGAAATCTTAGCTCGAAGACGAACATACAAATCAGCTAAAATGAGCATTAGCTAGATCTGTTAGTTATTCACATGATGGACTCTATTTAAATAGCTTCTCAGGACAAATTCTATGCTTCCCAGTTTTTTTACTCTGAGACAGAGCTAGAAAATCATTTTTATTCTGAGGAAATGACAAGGCCTGAGTACATATCTATCACATGGGAGGTAAGTCAAGTCTGTACAGGATTTTTAGGCAAATTATTGTAACAGTCAAGAGAAAATCAAGAATGTTTGAACAGAGTGCTTAGAACATTGGGTGCATTATTCACATAGCTAATCCCCAATTTAACAATCCCAATGAACTACATCCAGAGAAATTTCACCTAGGAAATTATTTATTATCTCTCTGCCTATCTAATTTTGTTCCCAAATAATTTCAATTTCATATTCAAAGTCTTGCCACATTTTGAAGTAATCATATATTCAGTGACTTTTCTAAAGGCTGGCCAGACAATAGAAAAAAGAATTGTCAAAACTGAGACTCCATACCAGTCAAATAGTTTCTTTTTTCTCACTTGAATATTCATACAAAAATAACTCTCTATGTTTGTATGTACATATATATTTATAATACGTGAGCAAATGCTTTTATTTTTCCATATGAAACATTGACTTTAATACAAAAGTAATCTTACTTTTCTGGGATACATGCCAGGTCATACAATGTTTCCTACTGGGTTTTCTTATCTATTAAGTTTCTCTTCTTCAGCTTCTTTTTTATCACATTCTCAGCATTTCACAGTTTATTTGAACAGTTCTGAAACAACTAAGTTCTGTTTCATACATGCTGGGGAATATATTTCTGTCTTTGTTTGGCTGTGGCTTAGAGTTTGTTTTTTTTTATTTTTTTTTAAGATTCTGAATTCGGTTAAGAAGAGAAAAGGTAATGTTTCTATTGTCCGGGGAGATGAGGCTGAAGTAGTACGATTTTCTACAGGATTGTTTAGGCTCTGATGATAAGAAGTAGGAATCATTTCAGAAGTGTCTGTTTTGGGCAGCTTGGCCAAGTTTTATAAATGGGTGGTGGTCAGACTGCAATACTTTTTGAAAAAAGGTATGCTTTAAACTATTTTTGCTTTCATAGTTACCTATAGATTTTATCAATTGAGGATGCAATGAAACTATTATTAATTCGTAAGAGTATCAGTCTTATGTCTAAAGCCTTCTGAGACTTTTAATTGTTTTAAAATTTATGTTGAGTTTTTCAATTTACAAAATTGAGATTCCATTTTTTAGAAAAAAAAATATGTCAGTGTTCATCCAAGATTTTTAGACCATCATGACTCAACTACTCTTTTCTGAAGAGTAATTTAAATCAAAACCAGCTAGTGTTTGCTAAAGTTTAGAATGATTGCTGTTGGTAAGAGAATTTGGTCATGTCCTAAACTGTTGGACCTTTTACATAATAGTCTATGTACTTATAGAGGGTTGGGGAGGGGTACGTTACTTATTTTACTTCTCAGTTTATTTGTGCTTACAAATGGAAGGTCAAGTAATAGCAGTCATTCTTAATCTAGGATCCAGGAATTAAAAAAAATGTTTTTTGATAGCTATATTTTGCTATATTTAGTTTACTTTATAATTCTGTATATTTTATGTTATGCTTTTGAAACCATTGTACTGAGAAGAGGTCCAGAGGTTTCACTGGACTTCCAGAGGGTCTGAATCTAGGTACCAATTGACATTAATTTAAAACAGAGATTCTGTGTGTGTGTGTGTGTGTGTGTGTGTGTGTGAGTATGTGAGTGATGGACTTCAGCATTCTAGTGAAGCCCATGTACATCTTTTCAGAATAATGTTTTTTTTAAGATTCATAATAGAAGAAAATGGCAAATTTCAATGAAAAATTAGTGAGAATAATGATGTAATTTTTCCCCATGCAAGTTCATGGACATACTAAAATTTCATATACTCTTGAATGAGGGGCAGGGCAATGGGTATCCTAGGCATTCCAGTTTAAGAATTCCTGGTTTCTATCTTAGACTTAATCAACAGATTTCTATTGCTAGGATATCATGACTAGCTTTTAGGGGTGAGACATTAATTACTGAATCATTCACAGCCTTTATGTATACAATATCAATTCTTACAGGGAAAGAAGTATAAACAGATGAAAACACCTGGGAGCTATCTGTTTTGAAATCAAATCATTCATAATTGATGAGAGATAAGCAAATTGTGGATGGAAGAAACTTCTTACTTTACCCAATGAAGAAAATGATAGAGAAATATTCACTAGCTCCAACTGAAGGAAACCACGGTAATCTCATACACTGTTCTAGCTAAAACTTTTCTGACTTGTGCTAATCATATCATTTTGACATAGCAATAAACTCTACAAACTACTTATTTAAATGTTGAATCCAACAGATATAATATATGCAAAATTGGTCTGATAAGCAAGTTATGGCAGATACAGACAATTTCTCACTGAAAAATCTCAGAGTTTTAAATGAATAATTGTGATAATTGTGCCCATGGGGTTAATTAAAGAAAAGTCTGTACCATCACCAGCCTTTACTGGACATCAGTCTGAGTCTAGGATACTATATTGTTGAAAGAAATAAGCTTCATCACTCAGCATTATGTTTTCTGAAGAATTCTATTATAAACAATATTTTTATTACATATGTTAAATATCTGTTTGGAGGATAGTTGCCTAAACAAGATCAACACAAGAATTCTAATTGTTATATACTCTTGTGAAAAATCCTCACAGAAAGTTCTAGAAATTATTTTATGCTGTAGAGTTTTACATTAAAGTCACACCTTTACATGAAAATCCCAATTTAAATTATTTGGAAAACAAATAAAAATTTCATTTTGTAATGTAAATTCATAACAGCATAGTATAACTTCAGAGACTTTCAGGATGAGATTAGAATATCTCAGAGATGCATAACATCTCAAGGTAATAACATTTTAGACTCAGAGATTATTTTGAATAAACTAAAATTATGTCAAATAAACTAAATATTGTGTGTATACATATGCACACATTAGTGTGTGTGTGTGTATTTTTTTTTGAGAGCCATTTGTTAAATGTTTACCAGCACGCCACTGGTAAGGCTAGACCATCAAGTGTGTAAAGGGGAGTAAAGAATGTTAGAGAGATTTAAAGGGTCCAGGTTGTAAAGAACTTTAAATGACATGAGAGTTTTTGTTTTATCTGGGTGTGCATCTTTTGTTTTCAAAGAAGACCAATAACGTCAGGGTGTAATGTCTTGAATTGCATGTGAATTAGATTTAAGTGAGGCACAGTTGCAAAAAGTCATCAGCTTCACTCTGTCTTCCAGAGTTGTCAATCTCCAGTGGCAGGACAAAAGTTAGGCTGACTGGCGATGGCCTGAGATGCAGTGGATGACTTTGATGTCTGACCCAACTCTAATCACTCCACAGTGCCACAAATTGTTCTCATCTACCCATTCTGCCAGGGAAAGTCTTCACATGCTTGGGGTGTGGATGTTTGCTTAGTTCACCAATAGGTTTGGGGCTTGTCAGTTGCCTTCAACCTGATTTAGCCCATCTGCTGAGACAATTTTACCATGGTGTGGCCCCTGTGCATGCTACAGCTTCTTAGAGCCTAGGTGAGAGATTTTATCTTAGAGGTAATAGGAAGCTACTGGAGTTTATTAAGTAGGGGAATGACATGGTAAAACTTATGTTTTATAACAAGATTCCCAATATTTTTCTTTTTAAAAAATTTATTTGTTAACTTTTAGTTTACAACATTCAGTTCCACAATCCCTTGAGTTTCAAATTTTCTCCCCGTCCTTCTTCTCCCCCACCCCATGGTAGCATGCAATCAGATACAGGATCTACAAATACCTTCACATTAAACATTAGTCCCCAAATTTTTCAACAACAAAAAATGTTATTAGTTCCCAAGGTAATTTAATATACTACTCATTATATTCTTTTAGATTTATTAATTAAGGTGTTATAGTAACTACAATGATAACTTATACTCCCCAAATCTTCCAATTAAAATTTGCATGAAATACAAATTTTTATTCTATCTTATAATAATGAAAATTAAATATAAAATTAAAAAAATAATTATGAATATTTTATATGGGACATTCTCTAAGAAAAGAAGCAATCCAACAAAAAATGCATATGTTTTCTATTATCTATAAGACTTTACATTATTTTATAATTTTTAAGATAAATATAATTTTAAGTAAAATAAGTTATATCTTAGGATGCTTGCATTATTTAGCTCACCATGAGACAGAGTCTTAAATCTGGTTTGGCATCAAGTTTATTTTTGTATTTTGATTTTAAATAAAATAAAGTGAAAATCTGTCCTCACACAAATATGGGTTAGAAAATGGTAGGAGAATTTATAACCTCTTTTCCTGATAGAAATTCATTTAAAAAGTTTAGTCACTATTTAACCATTTGATTAAAATTAATGACTAGTTACTATGCAAAAATTTACTTTGTTTTAAATAATGTTCATACATAATCTAACATTTGTTATGAAACTTCTGACATAACTTTATTCTCTTCTGTCTTTGGCTGCACTCTCACCAAAACTCTACTAAATGACTGTCCAGTTTCACCAATGAGTAATGCAGATTCACAACTGGCTGTGGTTTTCAGACATCCTGACATGGATCAGGAACCTAAATGCTCCTAACATCCTGATGACATTATTCCACATCTCACAATTGTAGGGTAACTGGGGGAATGAGGGAAACACTTTGGTACATTCTACACCTTGCAAATAAGGGTGTGCCACAGGGCAAATGAGGGTATGTGCATGCATCTTACCACTCATTGGGAATTAGTTTGTGCTAGCATGTTTAAACCTTGTGGTAGTTTTGAAAAAAAAATTGATGGCAGGTTGACAAAGTACATGAACTTTTTGAGCTTAGTCAAAAGTAGAGTTTAATGCAATCATTGCATGAACACCAAAGTTGTTGGATGATTATGGCTGTTGTAGATTGCTGCAGAAACAAATGTATAATGTTTCAAACATGCACATGCTTCTTGTCATCGAGGAAAACATAGGAGTGACATAAAAATTAGTTATTTATTGACTGCTTAAGAAACCATTAAAAATGTTTGAGCATAAACCCCATGGAACTACTAAATTGTAGGAACCTCTGCTTTCTGACATTCACTTTGGCAGCTGTGTGAAAGGTATACTGGAGTAGGGAGATAATTGAAGTAGGAAGCCCAATTTCAAAACTATTTTAATAGTCCAGCTGAGAGGTGATGAGAACCAGAAAAGATGGTGGTAGCTAGGAGAGTGGCAAGAAGGGCATATATCCCAATTAATGTTATAGAGAAAGAAAAGATTATGTTTGACAAGTAACTGGATATGTGTGGTGAGTTAAGGAATACAGTTAAGTTGCAGACCTGGACAGTTAGAAGGATAGTGGTACCCAGATGACTAGTAGGGAAGTTGAGAAGAAAGGGAATATGAGGCAGTCAGTTTTGTATATGTTTTATTTGATATATCTATGGAACATCCTGCTGGAAATTGTCAAATTGCCACTTGGTGGTGTGTGGCTGCAGTTGAAAGAAACTAGCCTTGGTCTTCAGTGATGAAATCACTAAGTGAGAATATAGAAGAGAAGAGGGTCAAGAACAGACCTTTGGGTAAAATTCATAGTTATCAGCCATGATATGTTTGAAAAAATTAGCAGAGGAAATTAAAAAGGAATGATTAGACAGGTAGAATGAGAACCAAGATCCAGGGAGTATCATAGAAACCCAGAGAGGAGAGAATATCCAGGAAGTGATGGTGGTTAACATTGTCAAGTGCTACAGAGAAGGCAACAGAAGGGACACTAGAGAGCTAGCTGTGAGATTTGGCAATTAAGAGAATATTGATGACTTTGGAGAGAGCAGTTTTAGTTGAATAATGAAGTCAAAAGCCAGATGATGAGGATAATGATCCTAATAATAGCATTTATATAGTACTTTAATGTTTACAGAATGTTTTTAAAATATCATCTCAATTTATCTTCACAAAAACCTTGAGAAGAAGGTGCTGCTAATATCCTCATTTTATAGTTAGGTAAACCAAGGCAAACAGAGGTTAAATGACTCACCCTGGGTCACAAGCTAGTGTTTGAGGTTCTAGTTTCTGGGAGATATGGTCCCAAATAGTTCCATTTTTTTCCTCCCCTGTGAAAGAAGCTAAGAAAGTTTTTCATAAGATGGGATGGGCAGAGACACAGGAACCAGAGCCCACAATTCAAGAGCAGAGAAAAATCTCTAGAAGGTCAAAGGGCCAGGTCATCCCTGCCACCATAGTATTACCACACGACATCTCTCCTGTGCATAAATGTTCTGGGACAGATTGGGACAGCAGAAGAAGATTCTGAACATGAGTTTGAAATAGACCCTAAAATGGTAACCCCAAGAGTTTCATCTTCAATTTTGCTTGCTGTCAGATGCTAGAGAGGCAGAGTGAAGAGCTAGACATGGATAGTGTTAAGTATAACCCAGCTCCAGCAGGGTGACTGGTGCCTTAGTCCATCAAGGCAGATGAAATAGCTAAGGTGGGAGCATGGAGCATGTCTGATCATTGGTGAAATTTCTCTTGACCAAGAATTTCCTTCTCCTTTCTTGCTGCTCCAAAGGACAGATGTTAAATCAAAAGTTTACCTCTTTTCCTGAAAGTTATTTGCTTCAAGTAGTACTAAAGTCAGACTTTTTAGCTAAAGATAAAGGATTTATCTTGACTGTGCCTTATTGTGAGCTTCACTATTGGTGAAAGGGAGGGCAGGGAAAAAGGGAGGAATGAATGCCTTGTGATATGTAGAGATAAAGAAACAGAAAAGATGAACCTTTTATGGATGAATGTTGGACTGGGAAGAATTCTTTCCCCCCTTTCCCCAACCTGACTAGGGGTTCTTAAACTAAAATTAGAGGGAATCTTACTGAAAGCGATTTACTGGTTTCATAAAAATTCCAAAACTAAGTAGCATTCAGGATTTTTAGTTTGGCTAGGTGAAAAGCAAACAATTCATCATTGCTGTTCTATGCCTTCTTCCATGATTTGCCCACCCTGTCATCTGAAAAGAAATATTGTTGCTATTATTATTATTATTATAAGTAGTAGTAGTAATAGTAGTAGTAGTCGTAGAAAGTGGCATTTATATATCATTTTTAAGGTTTACAGAACACTTTTTATGTTATCTCATTTGATCCTCCTAGCCACCATGTGAAGTAAATACTTTTATTTCCATTTTACAGGTGAGGAAAATGAACCAAGGAAAGCTTAAGTGACTTACCCAGGGTTACACACTGGTGAAAGTCTGAGACAGAATTTGAACTTGAGTCTTCTTGACTCCAGGTACAGTATCCTATTCAACATACCACTAGGCTGCCTCAGAAATATTTCTATTGGTGCAAGGCTGAGAAAAGTGACAAGACAGTAGATCCTTTTAGATGGGAGAAGAGAAGGGAGTGTCTGAGAAGGTGTGGTTTGGTCACATTCCAAAGATGGAGACCTCCGTGGAAAGTAAGAATCCTGTCCTTTTCATCTTCAAACAAACCTTCCATGCCCATAGATACCTGACTTCAAAATTAATTCTGAGGGAGAAGAAGGGAAAAGCACTAACACCTAAAGAAGGGTTCAGAAATTACCTTAATGTAGAGGTGGCATGAGAGCTGAGCCTAGAGGGGAGTTAATGATGATGGAGAGCATTCCAGCAACAGGAAATAGATTGTTTGTAGTATATACTTGGAAGATGGAATGTAGTCTAGGTAGTCCAAAGGACTCAGGAAATAGTCCAGTTTCATTTAGACATAGAGTGCATGAGGACTGGCAGGTTGAAATCAGTTTGGGAAGTCATTCTGGAGAATAATTATGAATATTCTCCCATTCCCTCTTCCTTCCCTTCCCTTCCCTCTCCTCTCCTTCCTCCTCCTCTTTCTTCCCCTCCACTTCCAAAACCTACCATGCACTGGGCACCCAGTAGAGGGATTCATGTTCATTCTCTTCCCTGAAAGTTTATTTGCTGTTTGGCAAACTGGAAAAGTAACCTAGACACACATCGGAAAGCTTTCCACTCCCCACCCCCACCAGGAACCTGAGACAGTATTTGGGTGATCTTCTCAAGCTCCAAAAGCTCAAAGAATTGCATAGTAAGAAGGGAGCTCAGAAGTGAGTTAATAATACACTGTGCTAAATGCTGAAGTTATGAAGAAAAGTCAAAGACAGTCCCTGTCTTAGAGGAAGTCATAGTTTAATGGGTGTCTAGTTTAACCTACACCTCCAAAATCATTCTCTTCCATAACTTTCCTGACTACACAGTCCCTACCCTGGTTACTCACCTGTGTATTGAATCCACCATCTGGGGTAGGAAAAAGGACTTGCTGGGATTACTTTGTCCATTTACTGTTCATTCCTTAGTATAGTGTTCTTCTATCTTTGTTAGAATAGCTGTGAGAGAGATGAATTAGAATGCTTCTTCTAATTTATCATCTTTTCCTATGGTGATCCCTTGTTTTCACTAGGCAGAAATGATAAAAATGCACCTTATGCCTTTGTGTCTCCTTTCACAGATATTTGTATATTTAAATTTTTATAATTTGTTTAAATATTCTTTTCTTTTTCTTTTTGCCTAAATTTTTTCCCTCCTTCACACCCCCCCAACCACTAAGAAGGCAAGCAATGTGATATCACTTATACTTGAGAAATCATGTAAACGAATTTCCATATTAGCCATATTTCAAAAAAAGCAAGAAAAAATAAATGTGGGAAAATTATACTTTGGTTTACATTTACAGTTCATCAGTTCTTTCTAGACATGGATAGCATTTTTTTCATCATGACTCCTTAGGAATTGTCTTGGATCATTGTATTGATTAGAAGAGGCAAGTCTTTCATAGTTGATCATCATTACAACTTTGCTGTTACTGGACACAATGATCTTCTGTTTCTTCTTACTTCACTTTGCCTCAGTCCATATATGTCTTGCCATGTTTTTTTTTTCTGAAACCATTTCTTTTGTCATTTCTTATAGCACAATAGTACTCCATCACAATTGTTTATGTGCCACAACTTGTTCATTCATGCCCAAATTGATGAGCATCCTCCAATTTCCAATTCATTGCCACTACAAAAAGAGTTACGAGAAATGTTTCCGTGCTTATAGATACTTTTCATTTGTCTATAATGTCTTTGGGATATAGATCTAGTAGTGGTATTATTTCTTGGTCAAAGGGTATACACAGTTTTAATGTCCTTTGGACATAGTTCTTAATTCTTCTCCCGCATGGTCAAATCACTTCTTTCCTCTACCTGTTCATCAGTGTACCTATTTTTTCCTCATCCTCTCCAGCATTTGTCATTTCTGATAGGTATGAGGTGGTTTAATTTGTGTTTCTCTAATCAGTAACAATTTAGGGTATTACTATAAATTACTTTGATTTATTCTTCTGAAAACTACCTGTTTGTATCCTTTGATCATTTATTACCTGGGAAATGTCTCATATTTTTAGAAACTTAACTCAGTTATGTATTTATTATAGACTTGAAAAATACAGCCTTTATCAGAGAAACCCTGTAAGGTTTTTTGAGATTACTTGTCTATGACACCTTGTAGCAAAATATAGTTTCACTGATTATCTCTTTTAATTTCAGTCTCTGTTTTTGATTTGTCTGAGAGGCTACCCCTGCTTTTCTTGCTTAAGCTGAAATATATAAAATTGTAGTCCATCCCCTTTATTTTAACGCTGTATGTGTCTTTATGTTTCAAGTGTGTCTTTTGTAAGCAACATATTGTTGGATTGTGGTTTCTAATTCATTCTATCTGCTTCCATTTTATGGGTGAGCTCATCCTATTTACAGTCACAGTTATGATTACTAACTGTATTTCCCTCCATCTACTTCCTTTTATTTTTTCTTCTCTATTTTTATCCTGTCCCTCCTCAGAAATCTGTTTTGCTTCTAACCACTGAATCCCTTAATCCACCCTCCCATTTGTCTTATCCCCTTCCTTTCCTATTTCCCTATTTGGTAAGTTAGATTTCTATACCCAAGTAAGTGAGTGAGCAAGTGTGTGTATTCTTCCCTCTCTGAACCAATTCCAATGAGAGCAAGGTTTAAGCAATGCCCACCATACCCCTCATTTTCCTCTCAACTGCAAAAGCTTTGCCTTGCTTGTTTCTTTTATGTGGGAAAATTTTCCCTAGTTTTCTTCTCCCTTCCCCCTCCTCTTAGTGTATTCCTCTTTCAACATCTTTTCATTTTTTGGATAGCATTTCACAATAATCAACTCATACCCATGCTCTCTATGTTAACTCTTTTTAATTCCCATAATAATGACAAAATTCTTAGAATCATCTTCTCATTTAGGAATATAAATAGTTAAACTTTGAATCCCATGTCATTAAACTCGAATGTTTACTTTTTTATGCCTATCTTGAGTCTTGTGTTTGAATGTCAAATTTTCTATTCAGCTCTAGTAATCAGTAATGCTTGAAAGTCCTCTATTTCATTAAACATCAATTTCCCCTCTAAAGGATTATATTAATTTTGCTTGGTAAGTTATTCTTGGTTTTAATCCTAGCTCTTTGGACTTCTGGAATATTTTATCCCAAGCCCTCCACTCTTTTACTTTGGAAGCTTCTAAATCTTGTGTGATCCTGGCTGTGGCTCCACACTGTTTGAATTGTTTCTTTCTGGATGCTTAAAATATTTTCTATTTCTCCTAGGAGCCCTAGAAGTTGGCTATAATATATATATATATATATATATAAAATGGTAGTTTTCACTTTGAGGTCTCTATCAAGAAGGGACCAATGGATTATTCCAGTTTCTATTTAAACTTTTAGTTCTAAGATGCCAGGGCAGTTTTCCTTAATAATTTCTTGAAACACAATGTCTAGGCTTTTTCTTTGATCATGGCTTTCATGTAGTCCAGTAATTTTTAAATTCTCTTTCCTTGATCTATTTTCAATGTGATTTGTTTTTCTTATAACATATTTCACATTTTCTTTTATTCTTTTTAACTTTATTTTATTGTTTCTTGATGTCTTATGGAGCTATTAGTTTCCAGTTACCCAATTTTAATTTTTAAGGAATTATTTTCTTCATTGAGCTTTTGTACCCATTTTCCTGTTTGACCAGTTCTGCTTTTTAAGGTATTCTTTTCTCCAGTGAATTTTTGTACCTCCTTTTCCAGTTGGTATATTCTGCTTTTCAAGTTCTTCATTTAAGTGAATTTTTGTGCCTCTTTTACCTTTAGGTCAATTCTGGTTTTTAAGGTGCTATTTTCTTCAGTATTTTGTGTCTCTTTTACTAAGCTATTAATTCTCATTTCATAATTTTCTAGCCTAAGAAAACTCATGAGACCAGCAGGAGAGATCTGTGACATCAAGGTGGAGGACAGTCCAGAGTGCAACAGTGGTGGCAACAATGACAGCAGCAGCTTCTAGAGCTTTCAGCCCAGAGATGGTAAGGGGGTCCCACTCTAACCTTTTTATGTTCTGCTGCTCCAAAACTTGATTTGAGGTGTTATTTTAAAGTTGTTTAGCAGGGGATGTTCAGAGGGTTTAGCTGAGTTGCTTGCTCCAATCTGCCATCTTGACTCTGTCTCCAGATCATTGTATTTTTAACAGTATATTTTCATGTTCCTTATGGTAGAATCACTAGAATCTGGTAGTAGTCATCCACTTTGATAAGTTTTCTATTATATCTTGGCTCCCTCCCTGAACAATAGAAGATAGATGTCATCTCTATTATTGTTATTTGGGTGACAGAATAGCTTCTCAAGTCCCCCTGAAAAAAGGTGTTCTTAATCCCCATTCTTCCTCATGTGACCGTTATTGATTATCTCACATAACAGCTTCTGGGTCTTTTCTTGATCATCCCTTGAAGGACAGGCAGCATATTTTTCTTCAGAGCATGTAGCTCTGATGGCCATCATTCTTCAGGAGGAGCTACAGATTGGATTTAAGCTTCAAGTGTATACTTATGTTTTTGCTTCCTCCTCCATGTAACATTGATATTCTATTCTGCAACCTCCTGATTGGTTACTCCTCGTCTATTACTTAATATCCTCATTTTCAAAAGCATTTTTTTCTATATTGAATTCTTCATTTCATTTATTTTAAGGATATATTTACTGGGCCTGATAACTTGAAGTTTGATAAGTTTTCCTTGAACCCCTTGTTATTTTTTTCTAGGAAATAAAGCAGCATGTACACTGAACAAAAATAACAGTTATTTGAGTGTAGGAGAAACACAAACATGACACACTTAATTTAATCACCTCTGTTTTTTTTTTACTGTTCTTTTATTTTTCTTTTTGTAGTGGGAAGGGCTGGGTAGTTGAGGTTAAGTGACTTGCCCAAAGTCACACGTCTAGTAAGTGTTAAGTGTCTGAGGCTGAATTTGAACTCAGGTCCTCCTGACTCCAGGGCCTACTAGATTAGAGTACCCCTTTGCTACTCTTCATAGAGTGAAGCCCTCAGCTTTATTTTTCAAATTGATTGTAGGTGTTTAAGCTTACTTCCCAACCACTTCCCTAATACGTTTTGGTACCTTTTTTTACCTTAACAACCTTGCCTAGTTCCTTCTCTGACTGGTCTTCTATTCACTTTTTTTTGCCTTTTTAGAGGGCAATTGGGGTTAAGTAACTTGCCCAAGGTTACACGGCTAGTATTTTTGTGTGGGTGTTAAGTGTCTCAGGCCAGAACCGAACTCGGGGTCCTCCCAACTCCAGGGCTGGCGATTTACTCACTGCGCCACTTAGCCGCCCCCTTCTATTCACTTTTACTAATTTATTTAAATTACCAGTTTTCTTACAAATTATTACTTTATCAGTTAGCTTCTCAGTCTATGTGAGTCTTCTTTAACCTAATCCAATACACATTTATCAAGTGCCTGCTATGTGCCAGGCACTGTACTACCCGTGTTTCCCCGATAATAAGACCTATCCTGAAAATAAGCCCTCCCCTTACTGTGTAAGATTCCTCTAAAATAAGCCCTATTGAGATTGCTACTGTAGTGAAGGTGATCCCCTGCGCTACACGCTACATTACGGTAGGTACCCTCTGTATGCACCGTCTCCCCCCCCCCTGAAATGCACGCTGCGCTCCAAGCTGCATCCAATCAGAGCTGCAGCAGTGAGCATGTCATCCTGTTCTTCCCCAGTGATTTGCTTGCTGGCACCATTGAGAGCAGTGCTGCGGAGGAGAGCTGAGGCAGGACAACATAATCCCTCCCCTGAAAATAAGCCCTCTGGTGTTTTTCTTTCCAAAAAAAAAAAAATAATAAGACAGTGTCTTATTATCGGGGAAACACGGTAAGCACTAGGGTTGTAGTTAAACGACAGACCCTGCCCTCAAAGAGCTTATGATCTAAAAGGGGAGGCAGAACACAAAGAAGGCAGGAAAGTTAGGGTGGAGAAACCAGGGGATGTCTGGCTTGAGTGTGTCTTGTTCTCTGTGTTGAAACCATGTAGAACAGCAGATGTAAAGTGGAGTGAGCTCAGTTGTCTCTGCCCTGTGTAAAGGAAGATAAAATGAGGAGTGCAGGATCCTTTCCTCCATAGACAGGGGAAAGGAGGCTGAGGGAGGTGATGTCAATAAAGGCTTGAGTTAGCAATATGGTGGTAAATTTAGAAGTGAAGTGTTGAACCCAGGCAGGGTTGTGGATGCAGAGTGGAGTGGTTTTAGGTAAGAAGCTTAATGCTTCAGGTCTTTTATCCTACATTGTTTTGCTCTTTTGATTTCATGTCTCCTTTCATGTTACCTACTGTTACCTGAAGTTGTTTTCCTTCATCTTCTGTTTATTAAATTCAGTCTCTGGCCTTTTTCAAAATTCCAAAGTCATCCCAATTACCTTCAAAATTCCCTATTCCTTGTATTCATTTCAGGTTCCCATCTTTTCTCCTCTTCCTTCCACAACCTTTTCCCACAGAAACTGGAGGCAGGAATTTAAATGAACTTGTTTGAATTGATGTTCCCACTGGACTGAGCTATTATGACCAAAGTTCAGGCAAAAATATCGGCTAGAATCTGTTTAGTCATGTGATTTATAGGAAGCTAGATTATTTTTGAGAGGGACCAGAATTTGTACTCAAAATAATTTTTTTAATTGTTCTTAGAAAAAGCCTCAGTGGCCATCCTTGAGAGACTGGGCCAAACACAATGATAAGATTCACATTCAGATGGCTATGAATGTGAATGGAAATTAATTTTTTTTATGTTTAGAGAATAGTTAGCTCTGTTTTATCCCTGTGCCATAGACTGCATCCTTGAATAGCCAGCTGTTTTGCTCATCTGTACTTTTAGATTGGGGGAAGGGGAAAGACTGGAAACTAGATGAGAAGATGTGGGTATATTGGCACAAAACTGTCCACATTACTGATCCATTAGTTCAGAATACATACTTTACTGAGACGAGTCAATATCATCCTCTGTGTTAATGCTGAACACATTTTTTTTTGTTACTCATACATAAATTAAGGTTCCTTTTTTACTTAATGTGTTCCATTCACATTATCCCTTTGGGTTCAGGGAACCAAAGAGCCATGAAGAAAGATGTGAATTTATTCTAGGGAAAAGATTTCTTCTAGCTCACACACTGAGTGTTTGACAAAGCTGGTAATGAAAGCCATCTCTTTGAGTTTTCAGACTTGATCAACCTCTCTAAATACTTCTCTTCCACAGTGATTAAATATATAATAAATTGTTCATAATATATTATATAAAAGTATTACACTTTCTTTTCTGCTGTTATTATTTTAGCTTGCCAAGATAAGTGCAACTACCTTTCTTTGTAGAAGCCAAGTTCCTTTTGACACATGCCATTGTTGAATTTATTAAATTATTGCATCTTCCCTGTGATTTATAATTTTGAAAGCGCATTCATGCTCTTGAAATTGATGGTACCTGCATTTGTAGAGGCATAGAAACATACTGTAATTGATCATGAAAAGCCTTTGTCATGTAAATGAGCTATGGCAATAAAAAATGGAGCTCAGAATGGATTGAGGAGTAACTCATTTGCTATCGTTCTAGAATTCTGATTGGATGGACGAAGCTGGGCATTTTACTTTTTGCTAGGTGACTTCATGTTTTCTGATGCATCTTTCTTCTTTATCCTCACCTCCATGAGTTTCATTTTTCATTTTTATAAAGTCCCTTTAGCAGTTATAAAAAATTCCCATCTTTAATTATTTCTTCTAACCATTCTTCATTTATCCTTTTTCTTTTCACATCCTAGTTCAGGGTAGTCTTTCACAGTCTTTGGAAGTACCTTGTGATGGCAGAAGGTGGTGGAGATTTTTTTTCCTAGTACTAAAGAAGAGGGAAGATTGGACCATGTAAGAAGTTCTATTCTTTGTTAAGTGATGGAAAGTCTGTATTAAAATAATTCAGTCCTGGGTTCCAAGCAAAAGGTTCTGATGGCAAGTGTTCTGGTGACTGAATTTCTGGTTCTGGAAAGTTATCTTCCTTATATCAGAGACTTTGTTTTTGTTGGTTTGTTTTTAATCATTAAATTTTACTTTTTCAATTACACATAAAAATATTTTAATATTCTTTAAAAAAAATTGAGTTCCAAATTCTTTCCCTCTCTCCTCCCTCCTTCTCTTTGAGAATGCAAGCAATTTGATATAGATTATGCATGGGCAGTCATGAAAAACATATATCCCTATCAGCCATGTTGTGAAAGAAAACATAGACAACCCCCATGAAACCCATGAAAAATAAAGAGTGTAAAAAAGTATGCTTCAAACTGCATTCAGACTCCATCATTTCTTTCTCTGGAGGTGGATAGAATGTTTCATCCTAAGTCTTTTGCAATTGTTTGGGATTGTTATATTGCTGAGAATAGCTAAATCATGCACAGTTTATCACTGTATAATATTTTTCTTGCTATGTATAATGTTCTCCTTGTTCTGCTCTCTTCACTTTATGTCAGTTCATTTGAGTCTTCCCAGGAATTTCTGAGACCATCTTGCTCATCATTTCTTATAGCACCATAGTATTTTCATCACAATTATTTACCTCTACTTGTTCAGCCATTTTCCAATGGGGTATCAGAAGCATTGATCCTAGGCTAGGTCCAGTATAACACAATTAGCTTTTACCTATCCCAACTTGGTGGTAATAGAGAACTGTAGCATTGTTGGACCTAGTCTAGGAAGAATAGCAGCAGACACTGGAGAAATAAATAGATTGGAAGGGTGATATGGAAGAGAGTAGGACAGTTCCATTCTATGAATACATGGCCCTACCTTTGCAGTGATTGCTTACTCTTTGGTGGATTTTCAGGGCAGCGATTATTCTTCAAGATGTCCTGGTAAATATGGTGTAGTAGCAACTTGGGTTTGATGAAGAGAGCTTTATCCCAGAGTGCCAAAGTTTGGAGGATCATGCCTCTTCTGGTGTCAGAGTATTTAGCATAATTACTCTCACTTGACCCACCACCCTGTCTACCCTGGTACCCTTTTCCCATCATCTGATTAGGTCACTCCCTTCTTTCCCCTTTCTCAGAGGGTGGTATCTTAGATATCTCCTCCAATGGAGTCTTTTGTCCCTAGGTTTTCAAACTGCTGCTTGCTTAGCTGAATTTTGCCTGGGTATTCAAATTCTTAATTATGGTTCTAATAATGATAGGCCCTTGGGATAAGCAATTGGTACCACTTCCCATTTTGGTTATTTAAATTTTTTTGGTAGAAATAGATTCATGCTTGTTATGTTGACAAAATACTTTTTTTAAAAAAAAATCACCGATTTTGTGTGTTATCTGTGCATTTAATTATAATTTGACTATAATTGGGCAATTATTATTAATAATAATAAACTATGTTTTAATTGAAATGACTTGTCAGCATAGTCAAAACATTTCATATATAGTCATAATTGAAAATACAAATATTAAATAAATTAGCACTTGATAGGACCATTGAACTTTTAAAGCAGGATATAACTTTAGAGGTCATCTTTAGCCTACCTCCCAAACTTACACATATGGAAACTGAGACCCAGAGACTTGTTGCATAGGTAGAGTAAATGACAGATCTGGTATTTTAATGTGGATTCTTTCTCCTGTACCATACTACATTTCCTTTATGTTGCATAAAATGAATAGTATCAAACGTGTATCAAAATTGTATGGACACAAAAGGTTTTGCTATCTATTATTATGTAGGAAGTGGGGAAAGGACAGCAAAGTGGACATTGATAATTCCTTGGGTTATAGATATGAACTGGTAGAGTCTTTAACCCCTCAGATCCAGGAAAAAGACTAAAAATCACCTGTGGCCAAATGGGTCCCTACCTACAAACGGGTTCTGATTCTAAGCCATGTCCTGGGGGGAACATAATCCCAAATAGAAGAGATTTAGGTGTTTTCTTACACACTTTGACCCATTATACACCTACCCCAGAGACTCAGGGAAAATCTCTTAAACTAAACTTGGATACAGCTCTTATTTAGAGTTCCTCTTAAATGGGATCTTTAGAGTTCCTTTTAGAAATATATTCGATTTTTTGTTTATATTCTCTTTTACAATATGACTAATATATAAATATATTTTTCATGATTACACAAGTTAAATCTATATTAAAGTATTTGCCTTCTTTTTATATAGTATTTTATTTTTTCCAAGTTACATGTAAAACAATTTTAATATTTATTTTTAAAGCTTTGAGTTCAAAATTTTCTCCCTTCTTCCTTCCCCACCTCCCTTTACTAAGAAGGCAATCAATTCGATATAGGTTATACGTGTGTAGTCATGCAAAATATATCCATAATAGTCATGTTGTAAAAGAAAGCATAGACAAAAGACTCCAGAAAAAATAAAGAAAGATAAAAAAGTATGTTTCAGTCTGTATTCAGACACCAGCAGTTCTTTCTCGGGGATTGGATAGCATTTTTCTTCATAAATCCTTCAAAGTTGTCCTGGATCATTGTATTGCTTAGAATAGCTAAGTCATTCACAGCTAATCATCCTACAATATTGCTGTTAATTTATATACAGTATATTTCACTTTGAATCAGTCCATGAAAATCTTTCCAGGTTTTTCTGAGAGTATTCTGCTCATTATTTCTTATAGCATAATAGTATTCCATTACATTCATATACCACAACTTGTTCAGCCATCCCCCAGTTGATGGGCATCCCTTCAGTTTCTAATTCTTTGCCCCCAGAAAAGAGCTGCTATATATTTTTGTACATATAAGTCTTTTTCCTTTTAGTTTTTTATCTTTTTTTTGGAATACAGACTTAGTAGTGGTATTGCTAGGTCAAAGGGTATGAATTGTTTTATAGCCCTTTGGGTATAGTTCCAAACTGCTCTACAGAATGGTTGAATCAGTTAGTAACTCCACAAACAGTGCATGGATGTCTCATTTTTCTCACATCCCCTCCAACATTTGTCATTTACCTATTAGCAAATCTAATAGGTATGAGGTAGTATGTTAGAATTATTTTAATTTGCATTTCTCCAATTAATAGTGAGTTAGAATATATCTTCATATGGCTATAAATAGCCTTGATTAATTGATCTGAAAACTGATCATATCTTTTGATCATTTATCAATTGGGGAATGACTCTTATTTGTATAAGTCTGACTCCATTTTCATTAGAGAAATGAGGCCTTTATAAAGGAAACTTGTTTAAATTGCTTGCCTTCTTTATGAGGGGTTTGGGGAGGGAGGAAGGGAGAGAATTTGGAACTCAACTTTTTGAAAACGAATGTTAAAAATTGTTTTTACATGTAAATACTAAATTAGAAAGACACATGTTATACAAGGTGGTAGTTTTCATATATGAACATTCTATTTCTTCCCTTCACTGCAAGATAAATATTTAAAACACAAAAGACTCATGAGCATGTATAATGTACATACTCAACATGTGAAGTATAATGTATTACTTCTGCTGTTCTCTCCTTAGAGGAAGGATTCTAAACCTTTTTGTTATGTTTTGGACTCCTTTGAAAATGTGAAACCCATGGACCCCTTCTCAAAATAATGTTTCTAAATAATTGAAGGAAATGCTAAATTTCAGTTATAGACTAATGAAAATAAAGATACAACCAAGTTTCCAGTCATAACTCTGGACTCCAAATTCAAAACAGCTACTGGAGAGGTAAGAAGGACTCCTCTGAAACTGATTTCACTTTTTTCCCAGTCTGCAGTGTCAAGCAGTAGCCCAGAGTCCCCATCATCTGTCCATGGCATAACCTCCTGATTATATATGTGCTTAGCTTTGGGTTATAGATATAAACTGGTAGAGTCCTTAACCCCTCCGATCCAGGAAAAAGACCCCTATGATATCACCTGTAGCCAAGCTAAGTACTCTTAGCTTCTCCATGAAGAAAGTGTAGTTGGAGGGAACTCATTTCACTAGGAAACCAGCTCCTGATTTAATTACTTCTCTTTTTTGAAATCAGACTTTTTAAATAAGTATTTATTTTTAGTTTTCAGCATTCACTTTTATAAGATTTTGAGTTCTAAATTTTCCCTCCTTCCTCCTCTCCCTCTTCCCCAAGACAACATGCAATCTGATATAGGATATACATATATAATCTTATTAAACATATTTCTACATTAGTTATGTTGGTAAAGAAGAATCAGAGGAAAAGAGAAAAGTCATGAGAAAGAAAAGGCAAAAAAAGAGAAAGTCATATGTTTTTATTTGCATAGCATTTTCCATCATGAGTCTTTTGGAATTGTCTTAGATCCTTGAAGAGCTAAGTCTCTCAAAGTTGGTCATTGCACAGTGTTGCTGTTAGTGTGTACAATGTTCTTCTGGTTCTTCTCACTTCACTCAGCATCAGTTCATGGAAATCTGTCCAGGTTTTTCTGAAATATGCCTGCTCATCATTTCTTACAGAACAATTGCATTCCATTACATTCATATACCATGACTTGTTTAGCCTTTCCCTAATTGATTGATGAGATATCTCCTCAATTCCCAATGCTTTGCCACCACAAAAAAAGCTGCTATAAATACTTTTGTACATGTGGGTCCTTTCCACTATTTGGGATACCTATCTAGAAGTGCTATTGCTGTATCAAAGGAAATGACTTATGTTTTTTTTTATTTGACTCTATTCTCTATGTATTTATTTTTTTAATTTTTTTGCTTTGTGGTGGGGGGAGGGCAGGGTGATTGGAGTTAAGTGACTTGCCCAAGGTCGCATGGCTAGTTAGTGTTAAGTGTCTGAGGTTGGATTTGATTTTAGGTCCTCTTGACTCCACGGCCAATGCTCTATTCACTGTACCACCTAGCTGCCCAATGTTCTCTATTCATTTTAGAAATGAAGCCTGTATCAGAGACACTGGCTATAAAAATTACTTCCCAGCTTTCTGCTTCCCTTCTAATCTTGGTTTCATTGGCTTTGTGCAAAATCTTTTTAAATTAATATAATCCAAATGATCTATTTTGCATTTATTATGTTTTCAATCTCTTATTTGGTCATAAATTCTTACATTCTCCATAGATCAGACAAATTAACTATTTTGTGATCTCCTAATTTGCTTATAGTATCACCCTATATGTCTAAATCTTTTACCCCTTTTGACGTTATGTTGGTATGTGGTATAAGATACTGGTCTATGCATAATTTCTTCCATACTAGTTTCCAGTTTTCCCAGAAATTTTTGTCAAATCACAGTGAATTCTTATCCCCAAAGCTGGAGTTATGGGGTTTATCAAAGAGTAGATTACTGTAGTCATTGACTACTATGTCTTCTGTATTTAGCCTGATCTACCACCCTGTTTCTTAGCCAGTACCTAGTAGTTTTGATGATTGTTGCCTTACAGTACAGTTTTAGATCTGGTATGACTAGACTACCATCCCTTGCATTTGTTTTCATGAATCCCCTTGATATTCTGCACCTTTTGTTCTTCCAGATGAACTTTGTTATCTTTTTTAGCCCTATAAAATAATTTTGGTAGTTTGGTGGTATGGCACTGAATAAGTAAATGAATTTAGGTAGAATTGTCATTTTTATTATATTAGCTCAGCCTACCAGTAGCATGAGCAACTGATATTTTGCTAGTTGTTTATATCTGACTTTATTTGTGTGAAAGATTTAATTACTTCCAATATCTGGATTTCATGTGGTAGCCACTGAGTCTGGAAATATCCCTTTCCCAGTATTACTGTTTAATGATAAGTGTTAAGAAAAAGAAATCCAAAGGAAGAGAGGCAGCCAGGGACTTGAGGTCTTACCTCAGGCCCACTTTGGTTGCCATGTCCTTTAGCTAATATAGTTATTTCTAGGCAGGGGGAAATAGAAAGAAATCCCATTCTCTGCCTCTAGGTAGCTAAAGGAGGTATGAAATTGGCAGAGTTCCAAAAAAGGGACTACCTTAAAAAGAAATGAGTGAATGATTGCTATGAAATGCAAATGGAGAGAAGATAGTCCCTGCTCTCAAGTAAATTAAATTCTAATGGGAAAATTACATACATAGAAGAATTCTGGCCAGGACAGAGAGTTTTGGTCTGGAAAGTCCTAGAAATAGTGAATTAATATACATGACATGTCCTTTCCAGAAACAGTATTGATTTGATTTATGTGATGAGCAAGAGATAGAAAGCAGGCTTGGGGAAGAGGAACAGGGAGTAGAGGGTAAATGCAAAGCAGCAGGTAAATAGTGAGAAGGGCTTTGTTAGATGGCTGAATGGGGTATGAAGAAGAAGTGTGGGCTGGTATCTAGGGCCAGAGAAATAGATTGAGTCAGCTGAGTGAACTAGTCAATAGTTTGCTCTCTATTAGTAACTAACTGGGTTGAACCTTCAAACAGCAGCTCCAAATATGAGTGTGTTAACTTTCCTAGGAACCGAAGGTTCCAGGGCACAGAGTACCAGGTCTCATGTGCAAATGCAGATTGAGAAACTTCCCTTTGTCTCAGTCAACAATCCTCTTTTGCTCAGTCCCTTTCTCATCCCTGTCTGTACTCCCTCCCATGTCTAGAAATCAAGGGACAAATTAGGAACTTCTAATTTTGCATGCCCTTTAGCAAGGAGCCAGAACATAATGCCCTACCTTATAGCAGTCAACCCTATGGCTACTTGTAGTTGAGGAAACTGATGCTGAGAAGATTCAAGTGACATCCTCATGACTACTTGCAAATATCAAAGGCAGGATTTGAAGTGAGGTCTTTCAAAACCCTCTCTCTTTACTACACATCACTCTACTTATAGGACTGCATTAATGTGGTTCTTTTTATTTAAAAAAAATAGAAACATAGTAAAATCTATCCCTCACGTAACCAAAAAGTTCATGAATAATATACTAGCCATTAGATGTATATTTCATGTATCCTTCACCCCCAAATAAATATAAGGCAATATATGCCTCTCCCTCACTTACCTCCTTTGGATCCCATCCTGGCCTGATTCTGGGAAATGAAGCTATGCAAATTACTACAACCCAGGAAATAGTCTCTTTCTAGATTGTAGTTCAGTTCACTGTGGTCTGAGATGTTTAATGCCTATGGGCTTTTTGTTCTAGGATAGACAAATGATGTTGGACTCTTTTACAAATGTAGCAGTCTGGGGTAAGCAGAACCTGACTATCTTTGAAGAAATGATTGAATAAGCAAGACACAATTAAATTCTTACTATGTGCAAAACCACAGTGCTAGGGAAACAAATAGAAAAGTGATCAAGTCCCTGCTCTCAAGAAGATTGTATTCTAATATTGGAAAGCACATATAGGGGGTTCGGCTTCAGGTGTGATATCAAGTGTCATTGATGAGTATACCAATCATGGGTAGCCTAGATATGGATAAAAATGGATTGATTAGTATTGGAATCAGTACCCAAAAACTCCTGAGTCATCTTATTTTTTTTTCTGTCTCCTGTCTCCTTGTCTGCCTTCCACTCTCTGGAGAAAATTAACTAGCCTGTATTAAGGACTCAATGAAAATAAAGACTGTGATTTGAAGAACATTTGTTTGTTCTGTTTCTACCATGAGAAGTAGTAGGCAGGAATGTGAAATGGTTGGTCTTTTAACCTCAAAATGTTGGTGTCATTAAGTACTAAGTGCTTTTTGATAAGAACTTTATGACTAAGAATCCAGTGATTCATGATTTATTTGATGTCTTAAGCTTAGAGTATAGCTGATATTTGTGTTGGTTAGTTGTTAGAAGGGAAAAAAAACCAACATTCCATTTACAAATCTGATACAGAATGTAGCTTTGGGGAATATTTGCAAAGCATTTCCAAGCATAAGATTTCACATCTCATGTAGCATTTATGATTTCCCTTGGTTTAATAGGAATACACACACATGTACACATACTGCACTCAAAAGTATAAACCTTACGTTTAAAAAATTGCATATTAAAAGTTGATGATAGATTTATCACTGTATCTCACCATTTGATTTTGACCAGTGTATTTTCATCATTTATATTTCCAGTTGGAGTTAATATGCATCAGTACCTTGGCCATCCCATGAAGGCAACATGAGGTGCTTTTAAGTACTATATTTCATGTAGCTGCAAATAATGTAAACTGATGATTTGTATGAAGTGCTGCAAGTAATTCCCAAAACTTTTGCATCTTAGCTTCAAGGTTATAGGTACTTGTGATTCAGTTGACACCTACAGAGAAAACAAAATTAAAACTGGTAATGAAAAGTTAATTTTCTTTTGGAACACAAAACCTTACATGCAGATTGTCATTGAGTTCAACAGCAATTCTGGTGACAAATGAAAGTTGTTTTTGTTAGAGAGAAACGAAAATAGTTTCCCATACCTTTAGAATAATTTTTATGTATTGATTTTTTAAAAATTCTGAACTTGAGCACCCAAAAAGAGCATTTCCATACACATCAGAATACAAACTAAGATTCTATATGATATGTGTCACTTTCTAATCATTTGCTTTTAAGGAAATAAATAATAAATTTTGCATGTTGCTTTTTAAAACATCCTATTTTTGAAAACTAACCATCTTCTAATAGGGGTGAAAGAACCTTCCATCTTGGTCTGTGACTCTCATTTTGCGAAGTCTCATGTAAGAAGAGAGGTGGGATCCTTAGGTGGTGGTTTTCCTAATTATCTCTAGCTTTCCTTGAAAGTATGAATTGTAGAGGTGGGTGTATTATCCTGGCCTCCATCCCATCTAACTAGCCTCCCTATGCTGAGGTATAGAGGGAGGACACAATTACATAAAATTTTCTGCCTTGTCTTTTGACTTGGGGAAGGAGACTATCACTAATCGGCTGTTACAAAGCTCTTGTCTGATCTACCCATGGTTCTGAAGAGACTCTAACCTTAGGTCATGGTCCTATTGACTTTGCAAATCTCTCTAAAAAATTTCACTTAATGATTAACAAATTTCTACCTGGCCACACCCTCCATATCCTAGTGATTCCAAATGCTTGTAGATTGTCATTCAAACCCCATTCTCTAGCCACCAATTACCTTATTCCTTATTCTTATCCTCCTCAACCCACCCATCCCAAAGTCCCAGGTAAACTACCCACCTCTTTCACTTTGCCCTCTACAATGCCTGATCCATATGGAACAAATTTACTTTCATCTTAAATCTTTTCCTTTCTCACTCCTTCTGTCTCCTGGCTCTAGGATTCAAATATAAAGTTCTCCATTTGGCATTTCAGCTCTTGAAAACCAGTTCCCAATCTAGTTTTGTAGTCTTATTACATATGATATATACTATGGTCCAACCAAAAGTTGCCTTCTCTTTTCTCATATGTGACACTTTGTCTCTTGTCTCTCTAGCTTTATATTGACTGTCTGCTGTGTTTGAAATTCATTCATTCATCTTTGACTCGAAGAATCACTTATTTTCTTTCAAAGTTCAGCTCAAATGCTCCCTTTTATGTGACAACATTTATTGTTAGCCAGGCTTAATTCAGACTAGTCCACTGATTTAGAGTCAGAGGTAGAAAGCACTGAAGTACATGTGTACCATGAAAGAAGATGAAAATGATGGACTTCTTAAGGTTAGAAAAGATACTAATTTGTATAACATGACTACTTCTGTCTGCTTTTGCATTCAGTGACTGACCACATCAGGTGAGAAAGATGTTTACAAAGGGCACTGGAAATTCCCTAAAACTTTTCCCTCCTCCTTTTAGTCTGGGAACTTTTATCTCTCAGACAGCAAGGAAGATGTACTAGTGATAATCCCCAAAACAACTTCCTTCCTCTCTTAAAGGGAAATAATTTCTACCAGTCCTATCCTTTGGTAGTAAGGTCCTCAACTTTTTCTGGAAGACCTTTCCCCTACTACAATAATCTTTTTTAATGTTAACTTTTAGTTTACATCATTCATTTCCACAAGATTTTGAGTTACAAATTATCTCCCCATCTTTTCCCTACCCACCACCCCAAAACAGCAAATATTGTATTATATACTGTATACCACTGTATACACCCTCCCCCAATCTTCTCTCTCCTATTTTTTCCCCCATCCCCCCCTCCGACTTTCCAGTAGGGCAAGATGGATCTCCATACCCCAGGGCCTGTATATCTTATTTTCCAGTTGCATGTAAAAATAATGATAATATTAAAAAAAATTTGATTTTAAAACTTTGAATTCCAGATTCTTTCCCTTCCTCCCTTGTTACCTACCCTTACTGGGAAGATAAGCAATTCAATATAGGTTGTGCATATGTAGTTATGTAAAACATTTCCATAGTGGATATGTTGTGAAAGACTGACTATATTTCCCTCCATCCTACCCCACCCCACACTTGGTTCTGTTCTCTACTTTGACCGTGTCCCTTTTAAAAAATATGTGTTTCTTACTTCCCTCCCCACCAGCCTGCCCTCCCTTCCATTATACCCCCCTCTCTTCCCCTTCCCCCCTACTCTCCTGTAGGGCAAGATACCCTATTTAGTGTGTATGTAATTCGTTCCCTAAGCCAAATTCAATGAGAGTAAGGTTGTCCTGTACCCTTTTGACTTCCTGTTCTTCCCCTCCATTGTTACATATTTCCTTTACCTCTTCTAGATGAGATAATTTACCCCATTCTGTCTCTCCAAATCTCTTCTCATTATATTCCTCTCTCACCTCTCAATTTCACCTTTTAAATATAATCCCTTCCTATTCAAATGGTCCCGTGCCCTCTTATCTATGTATACCTGTAAACATATATACACATACTCGCATATGTATTGATACATACATATACCCTCCTATATAGGCTGTGTGTATATATATATATATATATATATATATAGTCTCTATCTATATATACTCTAATATATATATACATATATATATATACATATACATTTATATTCCCTTCAATTATTCTCATACTGAGAAAAGTTTCATAAGTTACAATTATCATTTTTCTATATAGGCATATTAATAGTTCAACGATGATAAGTTCCTTAAGATTTCTTTTCCTTGTTTACCTTCTCATGCTTCTCTTGCTTCTTGTATTTGAATGTCAAATTTCCTATTTAACTCTGTTTTTTTTCATCATGAATGCTTGAAAGTCCTCTCTTTCATTGAATAACCATATTTTCCCCTGAAACATTTTACTCAGTTTTGCTGGATAGGTGATTCTTGGTTTTAATCCTAGCCCCTTTGATCTCCAGATTATCATATTCCAAGCCCTTCAATCCCTTAATGTAGAAGCTCCTAGATCCTATGTTATCCTGATTGTGCTTCCACAGTATTCAAATTTTTTTCTTCTTGGCTGCTTGTAATATTTTCTCCTTGATCTGGGAACTCCAGAACTTGACTATAATATTCCTAGGAGTTTTCTTTTGGGGATCTTTTTTAAGAGGTGATCAGTATATTCTTTGAATTTTTATATTGCCCTCTTGTTCTAAAACATCAGGGCAATTTTCCTGGAGAATTTCTTGAAGGATGATTTCCAGGTTTTTTTTTTTTTTTTGATCATGGCTTTCAGGTACTCCAATAATTTTTAAATGATCTCTTCTGGATCTGTTTTCCAGGTCAGTAGTTTTCCCAATGAGATATTTCACATTGCCTTTTATGTTTTCATTTGTTTGGATCTGTTTAATAGTATCTTGATTTCTCATGAAGTCACTAGCTTCCATTTGCTCCAGTCTAATTCTGAAAGAATTATTCTCTTCGATGAACTTTTGAAATTCTTTTTCCATCTGGCAAATTTGACTTTTTAAGGCCTTCTTCTCCTCATTGGCTTTTTGGGCCTCTAGCCATTTGAGTTAATCTATTTTTGAGGTATTTCTTCAGTCAGGTTGTTGATTCTCTTTTCATGATTTTCTGGCATGATTCTCATTTCTCTTCCCAATTTTTCCTCCACTTCTCTTCCTTTATTTTCAGAATCCTTCTTAAACTCCTCTATGGCCTGTAACCAATTCATATTTTTCTTGGAAGTTTTTGGTGGAGGAGTTCTGACTTTTTTGTCTTCCTTCTGTTTCATGCTTTGATCCTTTTTGTCCCCCAAAAAGGAATCTAAAGTTGGATAGCTGTGCTTGCTTTGCTTCATTTGTTTGCTCACATTGCCACTCAATTACATGACTTTTGAGCTCTTTGCCACAGTAGAACTCTGCTTCCAGAGGGAAGAGCTTTGTCCCGAATTGCTGAGGTTTTTGCTGCTGCCAGAGCTATTAGTAGGGCAGAGTCTCTACAGCTCCCACATGATCTGGCTCACTGGTCACACACCTTAGGACCACCACCCAAGACCGTGATCCAGATCCAGGCAGGTTAAAGCAAGAGTGATTACCCTCAGACTGGTTGCTTGGTCCTGCTATGATCTGCAGGCCAGGAGCTCTGAAGTAGCCACATAGAGATGTCAGCAGGACCACTTCACCTCTGCCACTTCTACCTCTGGGGGCAGATTCAGACCCGCTCTTCCATCCCCCCCCCCCCCCAGTTCCAACAGAGTTCTACATATTTTGTGTAGAATTGAATTTTTTTCTGACTCTGAGCCCAATGATTTATATTCCGTACCACATCTCTGCCTATTGCAGTACTTTGCTTAGTAAGGGGTTCTTTGATTTAAAAGCAGCCATAATGACCAGAGGCAGCACCAGAATCACCATGTCCACAAACCACAAGGTACATCCACTACTGTCACTTGTCTCTATCACTGTTCTAAGGAATTTCTTGCAAAGTGTTTTTGTCCAAGTAATTTTTTCTCTTCTAATTGATTTAATTTCTCTAAAAGATTTTCAAATGTTATGGATTCAAAGTTGTCCATATCATATTTTATGAACCTCTCTGTTGCTTCTTTGGTCAAGGACTTTCCCTCCACATATATATAAGGTATCTCCTTCCATCTTCTCTAATTTATTTGATAAATAATCTTTTACATATAGGTCATGGATCCATTTGGAGCATATATTGGTATATGGTGTTATATATTGATCCAAATCCATTTTTTGCTAGACTGCTTTCCAGTTTTCCCAACAATTTTTATAGAGTAGTAAGTAAGTTCTTATGCCCAGTAGTTGAAGTCCTTCAGTTTATCAAATACAATTGCTACTGTGTTCACTTACTTTTGGGTCTTGCACACATAAACTGTTCTACTGATCAAAGTTTTCTGTTTTTAATCACTTCTTAATAGTTTTGATGAAACCTACTTTGTAATGAGGTTTGAGGAATGGCATAGCTTGGTTCCTTTCAGTTGCACTATTTTTCATTATTTTACTTGATATTTTTCATCTTTTATTTTTCCAGTTGAATTTTGTTATTGTTTTGTTTAGTTCTATAAAGCTAGTTTTGTTCCCCAGATGCTTCCAGGAAATTGATTTGTGCCTCAACCATAAAGAGGCCAAGGATTTACTGGAGCTAGATATGGATGTAAGGTTTGATAGAGAGCCCAGTCTTTGCCTAGATATTAGGAATTTTCTTTTTTTAAGTGTTTTTTTTTTTGGTTTTGTTTTTTGGAGGGGTAAGGTAGGTCAGTTGGGGTTGAGTGACTTGCCCAAAGTCACATGGCTAGTTTTGTGTTAAGTGTCTGAGGTCAGATTTGAACTGAGGTCCCCCTTACTCCAGGGCCTGTGCTCTATTCACTGTACCACCTAGCTGCCCCTATTAGGAATGTTCTTAACTGGAGTTTCAGAGCAGTTGTGACAGAATGCAGGATTTTTCATCTAAAATAAACTTCAAACTGAAGGGAAAGAAACAAAGTGAACCATGGAGGCCATTATATTGCCCCACAGGCTTAAAATAAACTAATTATTGGTTCTTAGGATAATCCAGGTAAGAGGTGATAAAGGCCTGCAGTTGTGTAATTGCTATATGAATGGAGAGATGTTGTGAAGAAACCTCCCGATTTGACAATAGACTGGATATGTTGGGTGAATGAGAATGACGAATTGAAGATGATATCAAGTTTGTGTGCCTGGGTAACTGGGACAAATGCAGTGCTCTTGACAACAAAAGGCAAATTGAGAAGAGTGGAGAATTTTTTGGGGAAATAAGTTCACTTTTGGACAGTTAAGTTTAAGATTCTAAATAACATCAAAATTAAAATCCCCAAATGGCAATTCCTGATGTGTGACTAGCTATAGACAGGGGCTAGGACTGGCTACATACCTCTCTCAGTCCTGTGTATGGGAGCTGATGCAGTCACCCAGTGAGATAGTGTAAAGAGAAGAGGATGAGGCCTAGGACAGAGTCTTGGGGAACACCCTCCATTATGTGGTGACATAGTTGAACCAGCAAAGGAAAATGGGAGGGAACAGTTAGATAAGAGCCGGAAGAGAACAGTATCATAAAAAGGAATTCTTTTCTATTATTAAAAAGTTTTGATAAGAATATATTTATAGGGGGTGGCCAGGTGGCTCAGTGAGTAAGAGCACCGGCCCCAGAGTTGGGATGACCTGGGATCGAATCCGGGCTCAGATACTTAGCGCTACACCCAGAAATAACTGGCTGTGTATCCTTGAGCAAGTTACTTAACCCCAATTGCTTTAAAAAAAAAGAATATATTTATATATATTGGGCCTTAATTTTTATCATCATCTTCCTTGGAGTTCATGCAATGAACTGGGATCTCAGAATCAAAGGGGTCACTTTCTTTGCATAACCCCAAAATGATTTCAAGCTTCATTAGAACAGTTGACACCTCCAGCGTCCATGCGCATAAGTGCATTGTGTTTGCACAGACCCTCTTAATTTTCTTCTTCTTGTCTTTTGTTATCTTTTCCAATATGCTCAATGTGGCAAATAGAATCTTGCCAGGCTTTGTTTGGTGTGCTGCATTCTAGGCCAATAGTCTTTCATTTTTGTCTTTTGAGCTATGATCCAGAACTGTAATTCTCATTTTTGGAAACTACTTTCTTAAGCAACTGTTCATATTCCAAAACTGGTTTTTCCCCTTCCTTTGGTAGCAGTGAACAAAATGCTCCCTTTTCTGCTGTGGCTTTCAGTTCTTTCCCCAAACCAAGCAATTTTAGCAGTCTTGTTAAGGTTCTTAAGATCACTCTGTCCTTATCATTTGTGTCCATATGAATCAGGAGAAGTAGGTAGCAGTCATCTAGTTCTCTAAGTTTGGGAAGTTATCTGGCATCTCTAACACATGCCCCAGAAAGATGAAAGATTTAGCTTTTGCAGTTACTGCTTTGACATATATGTGCCTTGGTAGCCATGAACAGGGAATTACTAGTCACCACTACTTTCGTTTTTTGTCTGACCCTAATTAAGTGATCCCTCACCTGGTAGCATCAATGACTATTAAATTATTCCATGAAAAATAAGCAGCTGTTTCTTCCCTAGAACATTTTCATATTCTATTTTCTAGGACAGCCTCAAAATTATTTAGCTCCATGTCTGCACTTACTCTTCCACTCTCCAACCTCCTGAAGAGGGTCATATTTCCCCTTTGCTATTTCAGATACTTTCCTAAAAAAGCCCTTTTTTTTTGTTTTCTCCAAGAACACTTCCTTGTTTCTGATAAACTGAGAGGCATTCCTTATGTCCAAAATTTTCTTTTCCTAGCAGAGAGATTAACTTACTGCTGGAACATAGATAGCAGCCCCTTAGCTGGTAGAAATACAGATATCACTCATTCCATTTAAGTTGCTGTAATATTTCCCAGTTCTCTATAACAACTGATTTTTGGTGTTTGGCTTTAAAAAATAACTATATATTGGTGTTCATATCAAACTTTTATGCCATTATCATTAAGCCCGTATAGAAATGGAACTAATTATTCTTATTTTTATTATTTCATTTTTGTTCAAACCTGTGGTTTCATTGGCATTGGGAGCTTCTGATGGAGAACTTCCTCTTCCAGTGCATATTTGTACCTTTTGCCTGTACTTTATAGTCTTAGCAAATTATCTGGGGCACTGACAGGTTATGTCCTTTTCTCAGAGTCACAAAAGTAATATGTGTGAGAGTCAGGACCTGAACATAAGTCTTGTGGATTGAGAGTCCATCTCTCTATCTGTTCTGCCCCCTGCCTCTTGATATTGTTATTTTATGGAATAACTTAAAAACATTCTCTGATGCCTCATTGTATCGGAGAGGTGACCCTAATGTTATGGAAAGTTTTTTTTTTGAGGGGGGAAGTCAAGGCAATTGGGGCTAAGTGACTTGCCCAAGGTCCCACAGCTAGTAACTGTATCAGGTGTCTGAGGCCGGATTTGACTCAGGTCCTCCTGACTCCATGGCCTGTGCTCTATTCACTATGCCACTTTGCTGCCACAGAAAGTTTTTTTAAAGGCCTTGTCATATCTTTTCCAGTTGGAAAGGTTTCAAGGACAGGCCCAGTCACAGATTATATGACTTCTGTCTGAGTACCAGCATAACCAAGTTCATAGAGGCTCATTAACTCCCTAGTGACATGATAAAGAAGTTTCTAGCCATAGTAACTCTCCAAGTCCATATAATATGTTCTTGAAGAGTCAGTGGAGGGGGTATCCATCCTAATGGAAATACAGATGCTTGAATTATAGAAGAGGTTATTATGTAATAATCATTTTTACTCAAATGCCAAATTAAATTCTGACAGAACTATTTATTGAAAGGTAAAAAATTCAGGTAAATAGATCATTTGATACCATATAGATATATTTCCCCTTCTTAACTTAAAAAATAGGTTGTTTATCTATGTTGATGTCTTACCTTCTATTGGACTATTAATTCGTTGAGAGCAGAAACGATCTCTCATCCCTAGTCCCTGGTAAAAGGATATCAGGTACTTAATATCTATTATGTTTGTAGCCCATATAAACTCTGAGGATCCTTCTCCCAAATATCACTCCCACTGATGAGTCTAGTCTTCAGATATTGACTACATCTCTTTGGGGTTCTAAAGATAGCCTTGAGGGGTCAAGAGTAACTCTTTAATGTTGCTGTTTTGAGCTCCCAACAGTTTACTTCCTCTCCTGATTATCAGTTGAGAATCAATTTACTCAGTCAGCCAAGAATGAATAGCTTTTATAAAGGACTACTTAAGAGGGTGATACATCCAAACAGTTGGTATGAAATATCTTCCCAGAAATCTGTGTCACATTCTCCCACAGGTATTGCAGAGTTCAGGAGAAAGTGGGTATAAGGTTAGAGAACATATAAAGCAACGAGTTAACTCAGAGCTCTTGGTCGCTGAGAGGGCATTCTCTTCAGCATGATTACTTACTTTGCTGGGCTCCTTTTGGAGCCATGTTCCAAATTCTGCCTATCCTTGCCTCCTGGTGAAGACACTTCCAGAAGCTGTTCTGAAGATGAATCTAGGACATTGGTAGGCAGATCAGCAGTACAAAGGGGAGGGAAGGGTAAAAGAGACTTGGTCAAAGCCTTTGCTTTCTCCCCAAGTAGTTCTTCCTTGGGGTTTTACTGAAAGGTCATACTTGCTCCACTAGCTTAAATGAATTTCTTCTCAACTCATTTGATAATTTATGCGTGATTTGTAGGGTACCTTGGCCTATCCAAATAGAGGATTTTTGCAACATTACTCTATTTCCAGACCTATGAGTACTTTATCGGTTGAGTCATGTTCTCATCTAGTTAAAGTTTCAAGGCTAAAATGGTTTGGAGTGATTTTGACCTTATCCTTATATATTGATTAATTTTAAGCTTCTTTTTTGTTGTTTTTTTTAGTTGTTTGAATTGGATCTGACTCTTTATGAACCTGCTTTGGGGTTTTCTTGACGAAGATCCTGAAGAGGTTTTCTATTTCTTTCACCAGCTCATTTTACAGATGAGGAAGCTGAGGCAAATAGGGTTAAGTGACTTGCCCAGGGTCACATAGCTAGTAAATGTCTGAGGCCAGAAGTGAATTCAGGAAGAGGAGTCTCCCTCATTCCAAACCTAGCACTCTAGGCAATGTATCACTTAGCCACCTTAAGGTGTTAGTAAAATTGAATTTAGTTAAATTTATATTTGTATGTAGATACAGTCTAAAAATCATAATATCACTATTATTTCAGAGTTGGACAAGAATTGTTTTGGTCATGTCTATACCTGAGCAAGACTACCTGTTATAGTATATCTAGCAATAGCTATCTAGTCTTTTCTTGAAGACACTTATTAAGAGGAAACTCCTTTTTAAAGAGGCCCATTCCAGTTTAGTATAAGTCCAACTATTGGAAAGTGATCTAGCAAACTAAAATCTGCATCTGTTTACTCCCATCTTAATATCTGAAGGTAGACATTATACACCACCTTTTCCCTGCCTTATCTTTTTTCTCTCACACCAGTATTTCCTTAATTTGTTTCTTCTATAGCACAAACTTCAGATCATTCACCATTCTGGTCATTATCATCCCATGGACACTCTCCAATTAATTATTGGCCTTTATAGTGTGGTACTCAGAAACAAAATAATACTTCAGATATGATCATACCAGGAAAAAATGTAGCAGAATTATTTGATTCTACTTTATAGATACTGTTTGCCTCTCTTCATGCAGCCTATCATTGACATTAAGTTTTTTTTTCCTGCCATATAACACTGTTAACACATATTGACTTTTCAGTCACCTTAAAACCCCAGATATTTTTCAGATGAACTTCTCTTTTCACTATCTGAAACTCATGAATGTGATTCGAATTTTTAAAATTCAAGGCAATATGTATCTCAAATCATACAAATGTAACATTTATTTCTATTAATTTTCATCTTATTAACATAAGCCCAACTTTCTAACTTGTCTTAGAATTCTGATACTATATTCTGACATGTTAGCTATCCCTCCCAGCTTTGAGACAACCTTGTCCTTACCTTGATAAAAATTTTGAATAACAGAGGGTCAAGCAATGATTCCTGGGTCAGCGCAACCGAGAAGCCTGTCAAGTTAATAGTGTTCCTTTAGTGATAACAATCTACATATAATCATTCAACCAGTATGAAATCCTGTAATCCCTAACCCACATTTCTCTACCTTGTCTACAGTGATACCACAAAAGACTTTATCAAATGCCCTGCAGAAATTTGAGTAAACAAATTCACAAGACTCCCCTGATCTACCAGTCTAGTTATCCTATCATGGCCTCTTTTTGATGAAGTACTGTTGGCTGTGTGTGATAACCTTTAAACAAGGAGCTGCAACATAGGCTTGAGTGCTGAGAAGTATTATTTTGTTGTTGTTTTATAATCCCTTGTCTTTGAATCATTTTAATTTGGCCTTTTCTTCTTCCTCACTTTTTCCTTATTTCTTTTCTTAAATTCTGGGCAGCTAGGTGGCACAGTGAATAGAGTGCTAGGCATGTAGTCAAGAAGATTCATTTTCCAAAATTCAAATCTGTCCTCTGACAATTACTAGCTATGTGATGCTGGGCAAGTCACTTAACCCTGTTTGCTTCAGTTTCCTCATCTATAAAATGAAAGGGAGAAGGAAATGGCAAACCACTCCATTATCTCTGCCAAGAGAACCCCAAATGGCATCTCAAAGAGTTGGACATGACTGGAACAAATGAACAACAACAATATTATTTTTAATTAAATTTTATGTTTATTTTTAGTATACATCATTCATTTGCACAAGATTTTGAGTTACAAATTTTCTTCCTGTTTTTTGCCCTACCCACCACCCCAACACAGTGATCCCACTGTATACCCCCTCCCCCAGTCTTCTCTCTCCTATATCATCCCCCATGCCCCTCTGACTTTACAGTAGGGCAAGATGGGTCTCTATACCCCAGTAGCTGTATATCCTATTTCTCAGCTGCATGTAATAATAATAATAATATATATTTTTTAAACATTTGATTTTGCAACTTTGAATTCCAGATTCTTTCCCTTCCTCCCTTGTCACCCACCCTTACTGGGAAGATAGGTAATTCAGTATAGGTTGTACACATGTAGCTATGCAAAACATTTCCAAAGTGAATATATTGTGAAACACTGACTATATTTCTCTCCATCCTATCCCTCACCCACTTCTATTCTCTACTTTGACCCTGTACCTTTTCAAAAGTGTTTGATTCTAAGTACTCTCCCTCACAACATGCCTTCCTCTTCATCTTCCCTCCTCTCATCCCCTTCCCCTACTCTCCTGTAGGGTAAGATATACTATATAGTGTCTATGTCATTCCCTCCCTAAGCCCAATTAAATGAGAGTGTTTGTCCTATTCCCTTTTGCCTTCCTGTTCTTCCCCTCCATTGTAACAGTTATCCCTTACCTCTTCTGTATGAGATAATTTACCCCATTCTGTCTCTCCCCATCTCCTCTCATTATACTCCTCTCTCACTTCTCAATTTCACATTTTAAGTATTATCCCTTTCTATTCAATTGGTCCTGTGCCCTCTGTCTATGTTAACCTGTATACATATATACACACACTCACATGTATATTCATATACCCATACACCCTCCTATATAGACATATATGTATGTATACACACACACACACACACACATATATATACATTTATATTTCCTTCAACTATACTCATACTGATAGAATTTTTATAAGTTACAATTATCATTTTTTTCATGTAGGAAGGTAAATAGTTCAACTTTGATAAGTTCCTTATGATTTCTTTTCCCTGTTTACCTTCTCATGCTTCTCTTGCTTCTTGTATCTGGAAGTCAAATTTTCTATTCAACTTTGTTTTTTTCATCAAGAATGCTTGAAAGTTCTTGATTTCATTGAATGACCATATTTTCCCCTGAACCATGATACTCAGTTTTTCTGGGTAGGTGATTCTTGGTATTATTCCTAGCTCCTTTGACCTCTAGAATATCATATTCCCAGCCCTTCAGACCATCATTGTGGAAGCTGACAGGTCCTGTGTTATCCTGATTGTGTTTCTACAATATTCAAATTTTTTCTTCTTGGCTGTTTGCAATATTTTCTCCTTGATCTGGGAACTCTGGAACCTGGCTATAATATTCCTAGGAATTTTCTTTTAATGATCTTTTCCAAGAGGTGATCAGTGAATTCTTTCAACCTCTATTTTGCCATCTGGTTCTAAAATATCAGGGCAATTTTCCTTGAGAAGTTCTTGAAGGATTATTTCTAAGTTCTTTTTTTTGATCAGAGCTTTCAAATATTCCAGTAATTTTAAAATTATCTCTCCTGGATCTGTTTTCCAGGTCAGTGGTTTTTCCAATGAGATATTTCACATTGCCTTCTATTTTTTCATTTGTTTGGATCTGTTAATAGTATCTTGATTTATAATAAAGTCACTTGCTTCCATTTGCTCCAATCTAATTCTGAAGGAATGATTCTCTTCAGTGAGCTTTTGAAATTATTTTTTTCATCAGGGAAATTCAACTTTTTAAAGCATTCTTCTCCTCAATGGCTTTTTGAGCCTCTTTTTGCCATTTGAGTTAGTCTATTTTAAGGTGTTATTTTCTTCAGTCAGGTTGTTGACTCTCTTTTCATGATTTTCTTGCATGATTCTCATTTCTCTTCCCAATTTTTCCTCTACTTCTCTTTTTTGGTTTTCAAAATCCTTCTTAAACTCTTCTATGCCCTGTAACCAGTTCATATTTTTCTTGGAAGCTTTTGGTGCAGGAGTTCTGACCTTGTTGTCTTCCTCCTTTTCCATTCTTTGATGCTTTTTGTCCCCAAAAAGGAATCCAAAGTCAGATTGCTGTGCTTGCTTTGCTTCCTTTGTTTGCTCATGTTGCCACTAAATTATTTGACTTTTGAGCTTTTTGCCACAGTAGAACTCTGCTTCCAGATGGAAGATATTTGTCCCAAATTGCTTGGGTTTTCTCAGTTGCCAGAGCTATTAGTTGGCTGCCCTCTCTGAAACTTCCACATGCTGTGGCTCACTGGTCACACACCCCAGGACCTCCACCCTAGATAGTAATCCAGATACAAGCAGGTTAAAGCAAGATCACTTACCCGTCAGAATGGTTGCTTGGTCTGCTACAATCTGGAGGCTAGGAGCTCTGAAGCAGCCACTCAGCTGCCGGGCCACCATACCTCAGCCTCTTCTCCCTCCAGGGGCAGAGCCCAGACCACACTCCTGGACTTCCTGTTCCCAATGTCTACACTGACCTCTCACTTTGTCTTTGGCATTTATGGGCTGATAATTCTGGAAACTGCCAGAGCCGCTGGTGATCTACTCTCCAAAAGTCCCTCTAGCTGTGGCTAAACAATATTCTTAAAATCTAATATCCTAGTAGTCTACCTCATGCTAGAGAATCTACAATAATTGCTGATTGTAAGTGTTGAAATCTGTTTGCTCCAAAGGATAGCTGGACCTTTCTCTTATGATAATATTAAAATTTGGCACAAACTGCCTAAGTGGCTTTTACAAATTTTGATATAGGAGATGTAACTTTAAATACTCTCTCTCTCTCTCTCTCTCTCTCTCTCTCTCTCTCTCTCTCTCTCTCTCTCTCTCTCTCTCTCTCAGCTGGTATGAAAATACCTTCAAAAAGTATCTGAAATAAAGTTTTTTTTAAAAAAATTCTGCTTTTTATATTCCTGAAAGTAAGCATTTATCCTTGGGATCCATCTTACTCAAAAGAGAATGCACTGAATTTGGTATTGTGGATATCTCAGACTCTTATGAACTCTAGCTCCTATTCAGAAATCATGAGTTAATATTTGAAAATTTTAATTAAGTAGTTCAGTTATTTAGGTCCCTTACAAGGGAGACATCATGATATGGTAGAAAGAACACTGACTAGAGTTAGAGCTGAACCAAGGCTGGTATACTTGATGAGAGGCTATATTTGGAGTAATAGGTCCTGGGTTCAAATTCTGGCTCTGACACTTCTTACCTGTCTGACCTCAAATAAGACCACCTCTTTGCCTCTCAATTTCTTCCCAGTACACTGAGGTAGTTGTATTCTTTGACCTCCAGATTCTCTTCTCTAAATCTGTGATCTTGAAAAGGGATTTGGTTTAATGGCAGCTTCTAGAATCTTTGAAACATATCAAATGAAACCCACCTAGAATTGTTTTAATAGATCAGTAGCTCTGTGAGTGGTCTTCTTATAGAGAAGCACTACAAGTAATCACTTAATAAATACTTATTGACATGTCAACTTAGCACAGTTAGGCATCAATGACATCTTTCCCCCTTCCTTGTCTCCCTCCTCCTTCATCCCCCAATTCAATATATGAGTTATTTTTGACCAACTGTATTTTCTATTCTTTTACTCTACTGTATATGTTATGCAGACTAACTTTCTATGCTGGGAAATTCATAAATCATATTATGTGGATATTAGGCATGTCTTAGTAGAAAAAGTCTTAGTGTAATTCATCATTTCTGAGTTCTACATATGCCACTTCATCAAAACAGCAATCTTGTCAGTATGTACGTTAGTAAATAATGATTTCCCTTTGCAGCCTTTCCAAAAGGCTTGGCAGGGTATCTTGCCATCCCGTCAACATTAATGAAAAAGCCAACTGTTCATGCTTTGTGGCTATGGTTTGCCCACAGCTGAAAGGGTATCCCACTTAGTGCATAATAAGCATAACAAAGTCAGTACTTTCTTCTCACACAGTTATTTCAGCATGCTTTGTTAAAAACATTTTTCATTGTCAAGAATTATTAGCAAATTGTCTGCATAATAATTGAACAACTAGTAGGTGACTGATTTATCTCAGTCATAGTTTTGCCAACACATTATGGAGCATTAGCTACTCTTTCACCTTTGTCTACAAATTTAAGATGAATATAAAAACAGGATATAGATAGCTTGGCTAGATGTAGAGAGTGAGACTATTCTACTTCCACTGCCATGGAAATTCCCTTTGATCCACAGACCAATTGAGGAGAAAAATGGTGAAATCTGAGTGTATCTTTCTCTTTAACCATTTCTCTTTTCTGGCTTCCTGAATCTGTTAAGCAGTCTCTCAGGCATCTTTGACTCTTACGTCTCATTCACTACTCTGTGTGCAATTAGTTCCCAAGTCCTGTGGATTCCTCCTTGTCAGTATCTCTTACTTCTCCAGCTTTAATCTCCATTCATAGTGCTGCCACCACCTTAGTTTGATATTTTATGGACTCAGCCTTAGAAGGCTGAAAGAGCCATAATTAGAATACAAATAATAAAGAAGATAATAAGTGTGCTAATCCACACTTTTGAACACGAGTGCAACTAAACTTACTAAGCAACTTAACTTTTAAATTCATTAATTTCGGTGTATAAAGTATCCTAAATTTCAAGTCAGTGTGTTTAAGGTCTCCCTCAGGATTCTTTTATCATTTTCATTAACTTTTTCCCTTACAAGATCACACCTAGCATATATCTTTTTCTGATTCTGTTTTTCTTTCTCTCTTTTGATGTACATTATTTCATGTCTTCCTGTATTTCTTTATATTCTTTGTACCTGTTCATCTTAATTGCAAATTAGTACTTTGTTATATCATTACTTTTTTCATCCATTCTCCTATTGCTGGACTTAAAGATTATTTACATTTTATTGCAATTACATAGAATGCTACAGTCAAAGACTTTGTAACAATAGGCTCTTCTTCCTTTCTTGTTATTAATACTCTCAGGTTATAATCCCAGAAATGGAATGATTGGCTCAAAAGATACTAATATTATGTATAACATTTACTTTGTATTTCGAGATTGCTCTTCAAAAAAGTTCTCTAAATTTGAAATTTCCCCAGCAATGAAAGCTCTTGTTTCTCTATAAATCTGCCATTATGTAGTCGCATTTATTTTAATAAATTTTTTTTAACAATTTGATGAGTATAGCATTTGTTTTAAGTTTTGAAAATTGTTTATATCCTTTGCAATAACCTCTTTCCATTTGCTTCTCTTCTTCCATTCCTCCTGTATATATTACCAAGTTGCTCTTCCTCAACCTTTGCTTCATTCAGGTAATTTTCCTTCCTAAAACCCTGAAATGGCTCTACATTCCTTGCCAAGTAAAGTCCAAGCTCTTGAGCTTGTCATTGAAGGCCCTCTACATCTAGCCCCAATATTTGGCTCTCCCCTTCACATAGTCTGAGCAAATTGAATTTATTCTCTGTCTCAACATATTTTCCTTCCTTCCTTCCTTCCTTCCTTCCTTCCTTCCTTCCTTCCTTCCTTCCTTCCTTCCTTCCTTCCTTCCTTCCTTTCATCAGATCTTGGTACCTGATGAGACTGTCTCCTTATGTCCTCTTTATAGATGAAAATCACTGCTGTGTTTCAAGACATATCATATGTGTGTATAATATTATTATTTACTGTTTCCAATAAAGCTTGCACTGACTACTCTAAACTTAAAAGTAAGAGGACATTTATATTCTGTATAATTCATTTTGCAACTAAAATATCCTTTAAAATTATTTCATTAAATTGTTATTTAACTTGTCATGTTCCTATGTTTTTTCTTCCCATTGATTTAAAGTCCTTGACGAAAGGGATAATATCTTTTGTGAGAGTGGGGAAATGATTACTGAATTTAGAGTCACAGAGACATACTATTTATGTTCTTTCTGTACCCCTGGTCTTGAGCAAAACTTTTTTAAAATTGTATTTATTTTATCTTTTTTTCCAAATGCTTTATTAACTTCTGCTTTACATCATTCATTTCCACCAGATTTTGAGTTACAAATTTTCTCCCCATTTTTCCCCTCCCAACTGCCCCAAAATAGTGGCCCCATATCCCCTCCTCCACTCTGCTTTCTCCCATATCTTCTCCCATACCCCCTTCGACGTTTTCAGTAGGGCTTGGTGGATCTCTATGCCCCAGTGCCTGTATATCTTATTTCCCAATTACTTGTAAAATAGTATTAATAATAGTAATATATATATATGTATATATTAAACATTTCATTTTAAAACTTTGAATTCCAGATTCATTCCCTTCCTCCCTTGTCACGGACCCTTACTGGGAAGATAAGCAATCAGTATAGGTTGTACATGTGTAGCTATGCAAAACATTACCATAGTAGACAATATTGTAAAAGGCTGACTATATTTCCCTCCCTCCTTTCACACCTCCCACTTGTTCTATTCTCTACTTTGATCCTGTCTCTTTTCAAAAGTGGGTGCTTCCAGCTTCCCTCCCCTGAGCCTACCCTCCATTCCATTATCCCCCCTCACATCCCCTTCTGCCCTACTCTCCTGTAGTGTGAGATGCCCTATTTAGTGTGTATGTCATTCCCTCTCTGATCCAAATTCAATGAGAATAAGGTTGACCCATTCCCTTTTGCCTTTCTGTTCTTTCCCTCCATTGTTACCATTTTCCCTTGCCTCTCCTATATGAGATAGTTTACCCCATTCTGTCTCTCCCCATTACCTCTCATTATATTCCTCTCATCTCTTAATTTCACCTTTTAAGTATCATCCCTTCCTATTAAATTGGTCCTGTGCCCTCTATCTATGTATACATGTGTAGCAGCAAGCACCCCAAGCGTCCCCAGGGTGGCTGCCAACACAGGTTCTTGGATCTGCTTTGTTAAAAGAAAGCAACTCAAAATGGGTTAACAAGCTTACTTTAATCAGTCAAACATATATCGTTTACTTAGTTCAGGGGGAAAAGGTCAGCACCCCAAACTTTAGAGTATACAGACAGAATTATCAAGACAGAGAAAGAGATCAAGTAGAGAGATTTCCAAACTGTCCAATCATTACATCCATACCAAATCAACATCTGGGTTTTTCAAAGCCAGGAGACTCTCAACAATGGCTTCCCAGAGTCTCATCTGACCACATCACAGAATGCTTCTCAAAGTGAGCCCCAAATCAACATCTGGGTTTTTCAAAGCCGGGCGGCTCTCAAAAACGGCTTCCCAGAGTATCATCTGATCAAATCACAGAACACTTTTCAAAGTGAGCCCCAAAACAAAGCCTCAAATCAGGGTTTATATAGCCTTCGCCTGGCTCAGAGAATGTAACAATCTTCTGGACCCACTGGCCAATCAAAAAGTATCTACTGAAAAACAAGCCTCCCACCCCAGGCTCCAGGTGGACTTTAGCATAGGTGCAGGGAAGATCTTAAAAATTTACATTCCCCTTACAACCTGTGAACATATATACACACATTCACATATGTATTCATGTGCCCATATACCTTCATATATATATATATGTTTCTATTTCCTTCAATTATTTTCATATTGAGAAAAGTTTCATCAGTTACAATTACTGTTTTTCCATGTAGGAGTGTAAATAGTTCAGCTTTTATAAGTTCCTTATTATTTCTTTTCCCTGTTTACCTTCTCATGCTTCTCTTGCTTCTTATATGTGAATGTCAAATTTTCTATTCAATTCTGGTTTTTTCATCAAGAATACTTGAAATTCCTGTATTCCACTGAATGACCATATTTTCTCCTGAAACATGATACTCAGTTTTGCTGGGTAGGTGATTCTTGGTTTTAATCCCAGCTCCTTTGACCTCCAGAATATCATATTCCAAGCCCTTCGATCCCTTAGTGTAGGAGCTGCCAGATCCTCTGTTATTCTGATTGTGTTTCCACAATATTCAAATTGTTTCTTCCTGGCTGCTTGTAATATTCTCTCCTTGATCTGGGAATTTCAGAACCTGGCTGTAATATTCCTAGGAGTTTTCTTTTTGGGATCTTTTTCAGGAGGTGATCAGTAGATTCTTTCAACCTCTATTTTGCCCTCTAGTTCTAAAACATCAGCACAGTTTTCCTTGAGAATTTCTTGGAGAATGATTTCTAGGTTCTTTCTTTGATCATGGCTTTCAGGTAGTCCAATAATTTTTAAATTATCTCTCCTGGATCTATTTTCCAGGTCAGTGGTTTTTCCCAAGAGATATTTCACATTGCCTACTATGCTTTCATTTTTTTTTTTTGGATCTATTTAACATCATCTTGATTTCTCCTCAAGTCACTAGCTTCCATTTGCTCCAATATAATTCTGAAGCAATGATTCTCCTCTTTGAGATTTTGAGATTCTTTTTCTATCTGGCAAATTTGACTTTTTAAGGCATTCTTCTTCTCGTTGCCTTTTTGAGTCTCTTTTGCCATTTGAGTTAGTCTATTTTCTAAGCTATTATTTTCCTTAGGCTATTGACTCTCATTTCACAATTTTCTTGCATTGTTCTCATTTATCTTCCCAATTTTTCCTCCACTTCTCTTATTTGCTTCTTAAGGTCCTATGTGGCCTGTAACCAGCTCGTATTTTTCTTTGAAGCTTTTGGTGCAGGAGTTTTGACTTCACCGTCTTCCTCCTGTTCCATGCTTTCATCCTTTTTGTCACCAAAATAGGAGTGTAAAGTTGGGTTGCTCTGTTTAATTTGCTTGCTTTGCCTGCTCATGTCGCCACTCAATCATTTGACCCCTGGGCTTTTTGCCACATTAGGACTCTCCCACCACACAGGGGAGCTTCATCCAAATTCTGGGGTTTTCTCAGCTGCCGGAGGTATTAGTTGGGTGCCCTCTCTGAAGCCTCCACATGCTCTGGCAAGCTGGTTGCACACCCCAGGACCTTGCCTGTAGACTGCAATACAGATCCAAGCAGGTTAAAGGAAGAATAGTTACCCCTCAGACTGGTTGCTTGGTCCCCCTACACTCTTCAGGCCAGGAGCTGAAGATGACATGTGGGGGCAGCTGCAATGCCGCAGCGCCTCAGAGGCTTCTCACCCCAGCAGCAAAAGCCAACCACACTCCAAACTACTGGATCCCAAAGTCCACTCTACACTGACCTCTCACTTTGTCCTTAGCATCTATGGGTTGATATTTTTGGAAACTGCCACAGCTGCTGGTGATCTTGGCGGTTGGTCAGGCCTGCCCTGGGGCTAAAACCTTGGACTCTCCCAGGGCCGGTCTGCTCCCAGAGTGCTGTGTTGGCCACTTGTTCCCGGACCTCCAGGCTGTCCTCAGTGGGAGGTTAGCTTCTCTGTGTGATTTTGTGGGTTCTGTAGCTCCAAAGTTTGTTCAGAGTCACCTTTTGCATGAATTGGAGGAGGTGGGAGCAGGAGCCCCGGGGAAGTCCTGTTTCTTCACCACCATCTTGACTCTGCCCCCCTTTTATTTATTTTGTCATACTTTACAATATTCAGTTCCACAATCCCTTTAGTTCCAAATTTTCTCCCTCTCCCCCATGGTGGCTTGCAGTCCAACATAGGATCTACAGATACCTTTACATTAAACATTAGTCAAGTTGTAAAGAAGGATTATAGCCAATGGAGTGAGCAACGAGAAAAAGGGACACAAGAAAACACAAGAAAACACAAAACAGAGAAAACAGGGAGTTTTTGAGCAAATCTTTTTAATTGTTTGGGCTTAGGTTTCCTCTTCTCTAAGATAAATAAGTGAATCTAAATGAGTTCTGAAATCGTTTCAGCTCTAGCTCTCTGCTCTTTTGGTTCTCCCCCTCCTTAGTGCTAATAATGATGACAATAATAATAGTAATAGGAATTTTGTTATTATTAATGCTGTTCATAACAGTCATTAAGTATTATCCATCTGTGAAGTGATTACAGATTGGGGTTCTAAGGAGAGTGTGGGCATGTGACTGAATTAAGTTCCTTACTTGGTTATGACATGCTCCCCATCTTTTTGGGAATCATAACAACCTTCCTGTGGAACTGAGGAGAGAGATAATCTTTGCCATTTGTTTTGCTAATAACCAGCAGCTGTAGAGGTCCTGTTTTTCTGCTTTATTCCGGCATTTAGTAATAATCCTCTTCTTCAGGGAAGGCAATGGAGTAGTTTACATTCATTGGAAAATCGATGCAGCATGCCCCATGAAAACTATAAAATCGCAATGGTACTATTCATTTCATCAGTGTGGCAACTCTCTGTTGCTTTGGAATGTCAAATAACTTTTGTGAATGAAGTCCTATATCTTTGCAGGGATTTCAGAAGCCCATGGATAATTTTTTTTGGGGGGGTAGGTTATAGGCATTTTACTTACCTTATTAGCTTAATTTAAAATTATTTTCCAGAATGGTTGTACTAACTTATAGTTCTACTAAAAGTGGCTTAGTGTGAATGCCTGATATTTGTATAGCAGTTAAATGTTTGCAAGGTACTACATACATTATCTGATTTGAGTTTCACAACAAACTTGTCATTTTGTGTATAGGTATTATTATCTCTATCTTACAAAATAGGAAATTGAGGCTCAAAGTACTAATTTATTTTTATTTTTAAGAACACCAAAGCCCAGAGAAGTGAAATGATTTGCCAAACCTCAAAGAAGCTGGAAGTTTCTATTTTCAACTTAATAGTATTTTTTTTCAAATTTCATGTAAAGATAGTTTTCAGTATTTTTAAGATTTTGAGATCCAAATATTTTTCTCCTTTCTTCCTGTCCCCCCTGCAAGACGTCATGTAGAATGTAGAATCAATCATATTAAACATATTGAAGTAGGAAGTTTCAAAGATGGATTTTAACCCAGGTCTTTTGCAGATTCAGCACTCTACCAAAAAATTAACTGAGTGATAGGTCCCCATGAAGACGACTGAGATGAGGTGACATATGCCTCAACAGCTTATTGGAGAGTAAATAACATGTTTATTCTGTTGCTTGGTTGAAGTAAATGATACTAAAAGATTGGCTTGGCTTTCTTTTGAATGATTTGAATATTTTAAAAATGTGAATTGCAAACTGATCTATAGAATATTGTTGGTCATGACTCAAACTTGTAAGTTATTTCTTGTGTCCTAACATGAATCTGAGAGATAGTGTTGTGTCATGGATAGAGGGCTGACTTGGGAAGCAGGCACAGCTCAGTTAGTTTCCTGCCTCTGACATAGACTAGCTTTGTGATCATAGACATCTTCTTAGTTGTGTGGTCTGTAAGACTAAGCTAGCTCTCAAAGACTAGCAGTTGGTCAAAAGTTGCCAGTCTTCATTTTTGGACAGGATTTTATATTTCATTTAATTTAAATTTTATCTCTTCTTAGATTTCCAGAATTCTTTGTCTTTCATTGGAGTTTTTATTTTTTGCTTGCTATTCAGTTTTTTAGATACATGACCAATTCATTTAGCTCTTCTGCTTCTCTTTTGTCAATAAAATTGTTTAGAGATATAAATTTTCAACACAATTTTGGCTGCATCACCAAAATGCTTTTCTTTGATGATATTATGGATTATTATTCTTTGACCCACTTATTATTTAGGGTTATATTAAGTTTGTTTTAATTATTTTAATTCCCTTTTTATTATAATTTTATTTCATTAAGGCCCATTTTGGGTATTTTTACTTTTCTGAATTTGTTTAGGAGTTTTTTTATGCTGTACTGGTTAGTTTTTGAAAAGTCATGCTGCACAACTGAGAATAGTTCTCATGGATTTAATTACCGTGACAAAGTGAATGATTCTCAAATCTCCCTATCCTGTTTCAAACTCTCTACTGATCTCTGATTTCACAAATGCAACTGTTTTTAAGACATTTCGAATTGGATGTCCCTAGACATCTTCAACTCAGCATGTCAAAATGGAACCCATTGCGGTTCCCTCTAAACTCTCCTACCTTCCATGTTACTGTAGAAGTCAGTGCCATCTTCCAAATCCCTCAGGTCCATAGCCTAGGGGTCATACTGGATTCCTTATTCTCTCTCTCCCATGCCCCATATCTGGTCCTTTGCTAAGAACTGGAGATTTCACCTTTGCAACATTTCTCAAGTATGCTGCCTTACTTCTGACACTGTGGTCATTCTTGTGCAGGCTCTCATCACCTCTCACCTGAATTATTATAATAGCCTGCTATGATGTTTGATTACATCACCCCAATACTCCAGTGGCTCCATATATGTGTAGGTGTATACACACACACACATACACACACACACGTACACAGAGGCATTCACTAAGGTTTTTTTTGCATCTTTGTGAAGCTACTTATTCCCTTTCCTCTTCATTCTTTCTGGTTGTCATTTCTTTTCCATTTTTTTCTTAGCATTCTCATTTCATTGATAACAACATATGGTAACTCTTTAAAAAACTTTTGTTTCATTTTTTTAGGAATTCTAGTTGAATTAGTGCCCAAGCTTTGTTTTTCTTTTCTTTGCTTGTAAATGTTTTAGAGTCATTCTTTTATATCAGTTAGTATCTTGAGTGTCCCTGTCACCACAACAGCTTTTATTGGTTGAATTATTTTTTTGTTTGCTCATCCTTCAGACTTGCTTCCTAACTTCAGCATTAGAAGAAAGGTCTAGGCTGGTCCTGATGCTCCTTTATTGGGATATTGAGTGCTGGGCCAGTTTAGGCTGGAGACCTATATTCAGTATTCCCAGAGTGGTCTGACTCAGGAAAAAGCCTCATCACTGCCCCCCAGTCTGAGCTCTACAAGTTCCTGAACTGAATTCGGGTCTGAGCCATTGTACACTGTTGCTGGAGTCGGCCACTCTCAGCCAGCTTCAAAGCTCCACTGGTTGGGAGTGGCAGAACTACAGAGTCCCCTTTTGTCTGGGAATTTCTGTTCTTGTTATGCCTCTTCAGACTTCACACTGGGCTAAAAGATAAAAAACTGAGACCGCTACTTGCTGCTGGGGTCTGAGGCCTCACCCCTGCTGCTTGCTTCTCAACTCCCTCCTTTTCCATACACGGCCTAAAGCCAGTGATGATTCTTTATCCCAGAACATCTTTTAGATGTAGGTCCCCTTCTCAGTCTCCCCTAGAACTATCACCTAGAGCTGGCTAGCAAATAACCCAGTTGCCAGTTGTTCCTTGTTCCTGTTTCCTTCGTGAGGTGGGCTAGTGTCTCTTGCCATGTTTCACAGCCTCTCCCTGTTCAGGAGTGTTTTATGTGGACTGCTATTGGACACACCCCTTGCCCAGTCCCCATAGAAGAAACTCAGTGTGATTTTTTCTTGACTTTCTCAATCAGGATTTGGTCTAGTGCATTTTCTAGATTTGTTTGGAGGGAAGCTCCTTGTACTTCTTGCTACTTTGTCACCTTGACTCCGTACTTTCCCTCTTTTGGGCACTTTTCTGTCACTTGTGGCAAAGCTATTTTTTTTCTCCAAGGTTCTACTTAGAGTTTCTTAAGAGGTAAACCCTGAGAGATTAACTTTATGACAAGTTCAAGTAGAGCCTCACAGAAAAGAATAGCTTAATATGAATGATAATTCCATATTATATTTGGAAGTTTTCTTTTATTCACTCATTTCTATATTCTTACTTCCTCATTTGTCACATTATTCCAGGGTCAGGCTCTGCCCTTTCCCATACTCTTGAATACTAGGAGGCTATCTTTGGTCTTGTCCATTCAAAGATACCTCTGGATACCTCTGTAGTTCCAAATGGAGTTTCTGTCACTAGCACTGGTACTTTGTCCCATTCCCTAGCTTCTACTTGCTCCTCTTATTATTATTATTATTATTATTATTATTATTATTTTGCTTTTTGGAGGGCAATGGGGGTTAAGTGACTTTCCTAAGGTCACATGGCTAGTTTTTTGTGTTAAGTGTCTGAGACCGGATTTGAACTCAGGTCCTCCTGACTCCAGGGCCAGTGCTCTACTCACTATGCCACCTAGCTGCCCCCCCCCCACTTGATTCTCTTACTAGCCCTTTGTGGTATTGGCCTTGGTACCTTCTTGGATAAAATAACTGTGGCCAGGAGGAAGAGTCCCAAGTGCTGTTCTGGCTCATCAGAACACACTGACCTTGTGGTAGTTATTCAGATCTTTGCAGAGCTGGGGTGAAGGTGAAATGCCTTTTCAGTCATTCCACAAAATGCTTCAATTCTAATTTGTTTATTTGGCTCATTCTCCTTGCATAATACAAAACCAAGAGCATGCTCCATTCCCCGATGTGGAACTGATAGGCTCCAGTCGGATGTCAGCATTTGAGTATTTCAGTCTGTCTCATGTCTCCTTCAAGGACTTCAACCCATATCTTCCTGTTATTGAACTGATGCTGTCCCATGCTGGGAATACTGTACTGCCCAGTCCTGTCTTGCTGAGTCATAACCTAGCAGTACACCTTCTCTGTATGAGGACTGAGATTCTGCTGGTTTCAGGACCATTTACAGGAATTCATGTTGGTTTCTTGCCCCCTTGGTGCTTCTTGACAAATTAAACATGAAATATTTTTCAAGATTACTGAATGTATATTTAATGATCATAATAATTAACATTTGCATAGCATTTAAAAGTTTACAAAGTCCTTGACTGAAGCAGACAGAATAAAGTGACATGCCCAGGGTAGCGTAGCTAGTAAGTTTTTGAGGCCAAATCTGAATGTTTGTCTTCCCGACTGCAGATCTAGTGTTAGACCCACTGTTACCTTGCTGCTTCATTTCGCTTTCTCTTTTACTCTTTGTTGTCTGAACAACTCCTACAAGGTCTGTGTTCTGACAAGCCAGGCCAGATCCTGAGTTTCCTTCTCCTGTCCATGGTTTTCTTCTTCATCCTCCTTTCTGCTGTCAAATTGACCTTCCTTAAATACAAGTCTGACCATATCAGCTTCCTTTTAAATAAACACTAGTGGCTTCCTATTGCCTCCAAGATCAAATATCAAATCCTCTGTTTGTCATTCACATCCCTTCATAACCTGGCCCTTTCCTATCTTTCCAATCTTCTTACATCTTACACTGACCCAATCTGCCCTCCCACCCTTCCATATTATCTGAGAGCCAGTGACACTGGCCTCTTTGCTGTTCCTCAGACAACTGACCCTCCATTTTCTAACTATGTGATTGTTCTTTGGCTCTCCTGTACATGTGGAATCAGTTAATCAGTAAATAATTATTAATTGCGGACTTGGTATCAAGCACTGTGCTAAGCACTGAGGATACAAAAAGAGGCAAAATACAGTTCCTGTCTCCGAGGAGCTTACACCTTAGTGAAGGGGATAACATGAAAACAAATATTTACAAAGCAAGTGATATGGATGAATAGAAAGTAATGAACAAAGAGACAGCAGTAGAATTAAGAGAGCTTGGGGAAAGCTTTCTGTTGAAAGTGGGACTTTAGTTGGGACTTAATGGAAGCCAGGGAGGTCAGGAGTCAGAACATTTTGTATTTGTTCCTAAAGGCAATAGGGAGCAACTGGAGTTCATTGAGTGGCTTGAGGTGCAGGGGGTGTATGACATGATCAGATTTCACAGCAGGCTATTGTAATAATCCAGGTGTGAGGTGATGAGAGCCTTACAAGAGTCAGAGAAGAGAAGGCAGCACATTTGAGAAATTGTTCCAAAGGTGCTTGCTACAGATGTTGCTGCAGGCCTTGGCAACAGATTGTATATGGAGCATGAGAGAATAAGGAATCCATTTTGATTCCTGGGTTATGAGCCTGAGGGACTGGGAATATGGCACTGAACTATACACTAATAGGGAAGGTAGGAGAGGGAGAGTTTAGAGGGAAGGACAGTGGGTTTCATTTGGGACATGTTTTATTGAAGATGTCTACTGGACATCCAATCTGAAGATGTCTTTAAGGCAGTTGGAGATATGAGATTGGAGTCAGCAGAAAGTTTGGGGCAGGATAAGTAAATTTGAGAATTATCTGCAGAACTATGGTAACTAAATCCTTGGGAGCTGAGAGATTACCAAATGAAGTAGTATAAGGGAGAAGAAAAGAGGGCCCAGGTCATAACCCTGAGGGATACCTATGGCTATTAGGGTGTCATCTGGAAGAGGATCCAGCAAAGCAGAAGCAGGTTAAGAAGAATGGAGCAGTCAGACAAGAAAAGAACCAGAACAGAATGCTGTTCCAAAAACCTGGAGAGAAAAGAATATCAAATAGGAGGCAGTGATCAGCATTGGCAGAGGCTATAGAGAAGTCTAGGAATATGAGAATTGAGAAAGGGCCATTAGATTTAGCATTTGAGATTTTTTTGAGGGAGGAAAGGCAAGGCATTTGGGGTTAAGTGACTTGGCTAAGGTCATGGCTAGTAAGTGTTAAGTGTCTGAGGCCAGATTTGAACTTAGGTCGATTCATTCTATTGAACTCTGTTCACTGCACTACCTAGCTGCCCCCATTTTAGATATTATCAAGGAAGTTTGGAGAGAGCAATTTTGGTGGAACAGTAAGATTCTAAGCAGTATTATTAGGGGGTAAGAATAGAATGGGAGTAGAGAAAATGGAGTAACCTATTGTAGATGGCCTTTTCAAAGAAGTTAGCTACGAAGGGCAGAAGAAATATAGAACGATGATTAGAGGGGATGGAAGGATCAGTTGAGAGTTTTTTTTTTCAGTATGGGAAGACACGGGCATGTTTGTAGATAGTAGGAAATGAGCCAGTAAAACAGGAAAAAATGAAAATAAGTAGAAGAGCAGGGAAGACAGAAGAGGCAATCTCTTGAAGGAGACAGGAGGAAATGAGATTGCTTTGAGCAAGTAGAGGGGTTGGCCTTGGTAAGGAATAAGATTGCTTCTTCATGTGAGACCAGGGAGGAAAAGGAAATAGTGATAGAAGGCTTCTGAGTGATAAGAAATAAAAGAAGGGGAAGAAGAGACTGGTCATGGAGAAAGGACTAAATATTTTCTGTAAAACATGAGGCAAGCTTCTCAGCTAAATGAGGGGAGGGAGAGCCGGGAGAGGTTTGAGAAAGGATGAAAAGGTTTAGAAGAGCTGCTGTGGAGAGTATGATAATGAGTTGATGAGGGAGGTATAGTAGTATTGCCTAGCAGGAGTGAGGGCCCAGGTGAGGATGTGTAACAAAAATTTGTAGTAGATCTAGTCAGAATGGTGATATGATTTTCTCCATCTTTTTTCGGTAGCGTGTGTATAGAAGTAAATGTGACAAATGGTGAGAGTGTTCCAAGGCCCAGACTTGACAGGATGTAATCATCAAAATGATAAAGGGGGTGGGAATTCAGGATAGATAGACAATGTAGAGTTGAATGAATTCACCAAGAAGTACAGGTAGGGATGAAAGGGGACAGTGGCTATTGCATGATGACCTGAGAGAGAATTGAGGGTTTAGGGGATGCAAGGTCAAGGTGCAGGTGAAGAGTAGGGTTTTTTAAGGGAAAACAGAGGGAAAGGTGACCAGCCAACAGATGGAACATTTTCCCCACTTCATTTCCACCTTATGGCTTCTCTAAAGTCTCACCAGAAGTTCCATTTTCTGTAAGCCTTTTCCAGTCCTTCTTATTCTTAGTGCCTTCCCTTGGAGACTGCCCACAGTTATGTCCTTTATGTATCTTGTTTGTACTTGGTTGTTTGAATATTGTCTTCACAATAAACCTGTGAGAACCTTGAGAGCAGGGTCTGGTTTTTGCCTTTTTTGTATCCCCAGCTTTTAGCACACACAATGCCTAGCATTTAGTAGGTGGTTGATAGAGATGCTAATTAACTGACTGTGGTAGTTGCAGAGTTGCCATCTTACTGCCCTCTGAGGAACCTAGAAGCTTCTGATCTCTCATACTAGTGTCTGTGGCCAGTTCTTGAAGTTCTCTGCACACATTGATGACACCAAGCAGTGTGTAACAGGCCAGCTGATAGGGAAAAAGAAGAAAACATTAAAAAAAACATATTTAAGACTACAGAACTCTAAAATAAAAATCCATGAGGTTATTTGAATATGACTTGAATAAATTAACTTATGATATAAATGCAAATTATGCTGAGAAAATTAGAAAAATAAGGTCAAAATCATCACATAGTGTTTCTCTTCACTGACCCAAAGAATGTTAGAGTAAGAAGAGACCTTAGTAACAATCTTGTGAAACCCTCTTATTTTATAGACAGTAAATTTGAAACCCAGAAATGGAGTCACTTGTATCAGCTCACACAGCTAGTAAATGGCCAAAGTGGGATTCAAACCTAGTTTTACTGACTCCAAGTGCAGTGTTATTTCTACTATATTATGTTGGCTTTTTAGCCAAAGTTAAAAAATGTGATTTATTTTCTAATCATCTATCTGGATTTTTTGCCTTATTTTGATCTGAAATTGTGATTTTTTTTCCTTTGAATATTTTTAGTAAGCTGCCCTGGAGAATGCAATGGATTCCCAAGTTTTATATTCCTTGGCACAAATAGCTTTTCAATAATTTAGATTGTAATTTTTGTAATGAGTATGTAGGTGTTAAAAATTAATGATGAATAAATAATATAATGATGAGACTTGTTAGGTAGAATGATCCACCAAGGGATAGGACTGCAGGCATTCTTGCTAAATGTTGTGATTAGAGCAATTGTTTTCTATATTTTTGCCTTGCCATTTGTCTTTGAGTGCATGTATAAGCTGAAGCGAGAGGGTTTCATGTTGTTAAAAGCATTAAGATCATGTATCCATTCATTTGATAGTATACTATTAGGATATTTTTGTTGAAATAGAATTTATCAGGAGCCTACTATGTGTTAGCCACTGAGCTAAGGGTTGAAAATAACAAAAATAAGTCTCTTGCCTCAAGGACCTTACATTCTATTGGGCAACAATGACATATCCACAAGTAAGTTAATATGAAATACATACACACACACACACACACACACACACACACACATATATATATGAAGGCATTGATAACTAAGGGAATCAGGAAAGCAATGATGTAGGAGGTAAATAATCTAAAGATTTAAAAAGTTGGAGGTAAGGAAGGAGAACATTCCAGTCATGGAGGATTTCTTGGGCAAAGACTCAGAGATGAGAGATGGAATGGAATGTATTGAGAAGCTGAAAGTGGTCAAGTGTGGATGAAATATGGAGTGCATGAGGGGGAATATTGGACAATAAGCCTGGAAATGTAAACTGATGCCAAAATGTTCAGGGCTTTAAATGCCAAACCCAAAGGATTTGTATTTTGTCCTGCAGACAGTAAGGATCTGCTATAGCTTCCCTGATCAGGGAAGGGTGTTACATGGTAGGATCTATGCTTTTGGAATATCTGTTTGACAGCTGTATGGAAGGTATATCTCTTAAAACTTATCAAATAGTAGTCTCGGTCAAGAGTAATCATAGAATATTTAAGTTACAAGGATCATAGAATCAGATTTTATGCTGGAAGTCACCATCTAGTCCTATTGACTATTTTATAGATGAGGAAAATGAGGGCCAGAGTGGATAAGTGACTTAACCAGGGTCATCCAGGAAAATTGGGATTCATGTCCAGTTATTTGATTCCAAACCAGGAGTCCTTCTTAAGGCAGCACACAAACACACACTGGTCTAGGGGACCTGCAGATACTTTTTAAATCTTGAGATTGTATTGCTTTGTACAGAGCAACCCAGAAGTCTTAGTGCATTCAAAAACTATTTAAGCTAATAAAGTTTAAAAATTCACTAAGACTTCCATAAATCCTATATTTGCATTTGACATCTAGATTATGTTAATATGATTATTTGGGGTAGATGTTGTATTGTTGAGGGGGAGGTAGATTTGAAGGTGAGAGTAGAGGGGACAGAGATCAAACCCAGATCCAGTGCCCTTCCTCTGTATCATGGTGCCTTTACAGGTAGCATATCTGTCCAGTCTTCATTTGAATGTAAGATAAATTGCATCAGGAAGTCAAAAATATTGCCTGAGAAGGTACTTTGAATAGAGCATTGCTCCCAGTATCGTGAACCTAGAACGTAAGTGTCATTCAAAGTCCAGCCTAACTAATACTGATATGGTGAATGCTGATGATTTTGGAAAGCCCCAGCTGGGGGTTCAGGTATATTCCAAGCCACCTGAGAGCTCAAAACTTCCAAGGAATTTCTTGCTCTGGATTGAGTTCCGGGTTCATTGTACTACAACTAAGGAAATTTAATTCCCACTCTTGTGGTCATCAATATGATCAGCAAAATCAGTCAGTGGCATAGGTTATTATAGTTTTCCTAAGTTTCTGGAGCTCATTCAATTAGAATGGAGGCCATGCTTGTTGAATTTGAATTTAGAGTACATAAGGTACACAAGTATAATAGGAATTTTTGAATATGGTTGAGCGAATGTTCTCTGTGTCTGTATAGGTCCAAATATGAAGTAATGCACTTAAATTCCAAACAAATGATTAAAGTTAGGCAGATGAAAAAACATCCTGAACCTCATGTGGCTAGCAGAATGATGAAGTAATGTTTTTCTATAAACAACTCCAACTCCACAACCCCAAAAGAAAGGAATTACCCATCAGATATAGAATAATGACAGGACAGCTGAATTCTCATGATAAGAAGCCACAACCCCTGCATAAAGGTTTTCTTTTGAAAAAGCCTCATAAATTACTCCTGGAGAACTTAACTAATTTTTATCTTCCATTAAGCATCTCTACTACAAATTGTGACTCCACTTTTCTCCTGCAGTGAGTATATACTTAAGCTCAAAGGCTCATGGTTATGGGTCCATTACCAAAGGCAATGACTTTACCTGAGCACCACCCAATCATGGAAAAACTGGCAGATGTTGATTCTATTAATTTGTTTGAAGGAAGGAGAAAGTGACTGCTGAAGAGAAAGGCTAAGGCAGGGTAGAATATAAGTCTGGTGTTTTCAGCATCCGGTTAGGGGGAACTAGTGTCAGTCCTGACAAGAAGGGAATGGAAACTTCATTGGCAATAGTTCTTTCTTCCTGGAGGTTACATAGTGCAGGGATTTAGGTCTGACCATCCCACATATCCCCAAATGTGTCAAGGCTGAGGCTGCCCAGAAATGCAGCTGTGTGGTTCTGTGTAGCAGGGAAAATTAGTGGGAGAGGTACAGAGTCAGGCAGCATCCCAGATGCAAGAAAAGCTAGAAAACTAAAAGACGAGGAGGAGAAGTTTAAATCAAAACATAGCTTACTATAGAGAACATCATAAAACCAGAAAGGAGAATAATTAAAACATCAAGTAGAGTCTCATCACTTAAAAGAAGTGTTATGAGGGAAGAGACAGAATCCTGTGGATTAAGCAAGTATGAACAATGGCAAGAAACTGTAGAAATATTTAAATGAGAAAGAAATTTATTAAAAGAAAATGATTGGGCAAGAATTTTGGTAAAGTAGATATCTATTTCTCAGTCTCATGTAATACCTGTACAAAAATGTGTTATGTACAAGGGTGAAAAAAAATAAATGTAAAAAAGTAAAAATATTAAATATATTCATTACAGATCATAAAGCAATAGAAATATCATCAGTAAAGGTAACACAAGCAAAAGATATGGGCCTAAATGGAGACTTAATGACAGTATCCTAAATTATAAGTGGTTCAAACAGCAAATCATAGAAAAGATAACTGATAGAGAACAAGAATAATAAGATGCCAAAGCAGACTTTCTTGGGATGAAGTAAAAGCCATCCTCAACATACAAATTATATCTCTGAAAACATACAATAATAAAATATAAAAAAGAAAAATAATAAAGTTAGGAAATAAAGCAAAAATAAGCACAGAAGATGTTGAGTTTTAAAGAATAAATAGATAAATTGGAAAAGAAAAAATCTCATTAGAATTAATAAACAGATCTGAAAGCTGGCTATTTGAAAAGACTAACAAAATTGTTAAATCTTTTTGTCTGCCTGATGGAAAATAAATGGGAGTAATGTCAGAGTACCAAAATAAAAAGGAACAAGGCTAAATCACAACATATAGAAGAAATAAAGAGAATTATCAGCACCTACTGTGTAATATTTCAGTAAAATCTAAAATTAAAACCTAAAATAATATTTAAAACCCAGGTTAACAAAGCTTAAAATAGAGATGTTAATAAAATTTCAGAAAATGAAATTGAACTAGCTTTACCTGACTGGGGGGAGAGGGGACATGGGAACCCTGGTCCATATGGATTTACAGGTAAATTCTATCAAATACTTAATGAATAATTGATACCTAAGGTATACAAATATTTAATAAAAAATCAGAGTACTGCTACAAGACTCCTTTATGAGACAGTCTCCCAAAAGTCTTGGTGCTATTTTAAGATATTTATAGCTTAAAACTGCACTACACAGTGACTTTGGATTATGTTGTATAGTCTTAATTAATAAACCACAGAAGGATAAATCAGTGAAAAGAGAAATATAAGCCACATTAGTAAATATTCTTTCAAAAATGGTGAATAAAATGTTAGCACAAAGTATCTCTCACTTTATATGTGTGTGTTTGTTTGAAAAATTCACTGTGATTAAGTAGACTAATAGCAGATGCAAAGATGGTTCAGTATTAGAAAAATAGTTAACATAATTATTTATTTTAGAAATGGAACACCTCAAATCACATTGCTTGATCATCAGATGGAGGGGAAAAAAGACTTTGCTTAAGCAGCATTCATTTACCCAAAAGCCTACAAAGAAATATAGCATATTCGATAAGGAAGAATCAGAAATAGATGAACTCAGTAACCAAGTATTTGATAAATATGAGAACATAAATTTATTGGGGGAAAACTCCCTTCATGACAAGCTTTGCTGGAAAACTAGAAAAGTTTATCTAAAAATTAGGTGTAGGGGCGGCCAGGTAGCACAGCGAGTAAGAGTGCCAGCTCCAGTGTTGGGATGACCTGCAGATCGAATCCCGGGCTCAGATACTCAGCACCACACCCAGAAATAACTGATCATGTAACCTTGAGCAAGTTACTTAACCCTGATTGCTTTAAAAAAAAATTAGGTGTAGACCAACATTTTATACCAGATACCAATATAATCTCTAAATAGATAAATGGGTCTGAATTTTAAAGGCCACAACATGAAAAGTTAACAGAGAATCAGATGAAGTACCTTTCATAGCTATGAATAAAGTCAGAGCCTTTTTATCAAATAAGTGATGACGGTCAAGGTAAAATATTTTACAAAAGGTAAAAGAAATGATTTCTTTTATATGAAATCGAAAAGCTTATGTAAGAACAAAATTAAGGCAATTGGGATACAAAGAGAAGCTCTGGATTAAAAGAAGGGAAAAATCCCCACCTTTTCTGTGATGATGTTTCATAGAGGATCTGTTTTCCAGGTTAAATAGTGAACACAAATATAGTCATTCCCAATGGATTAATAAATGGTCAAAGGATACGAGGAAACAAAATAATTTGTAAAATGACTTTGGAATTTTGTCTCAGACAAAGCAAATTTGAAAAGGTCAAAATAATCAGTGTTTGAAGAGCTGTGAAAAACAAACAGGTACCCTAACACACTGTTGTGGGAGTTGTGAATTGGACCAACCGTTTGGCAAGAAATTTACAATCATTTTTCCATGGAATCATTGGCTAATCCTGACAATTCTTATGGCCCCCTGAGTGTTCAGTTTTCTAGGCTATGCATTCCCATTTCCTTCAATTCATTATTATATAGCATAAATTCAAGGACCTTTACTATCCTTTTTGCCTTCCCAGTATTCTACAGCTCATCACTGTTCTTTAACTGTGGAGTCCTATACTCAACTTTGTATTCCAAATGTTGTCTGACCATTGCAGAAAACAGAGCTGAGTCTTACTTTCTAAATCTTGCACATTATAATAAAGTGAAAATTATGAGTCACCTCTTTTGGTGATTGGGGTGGTGAGGCAAGAATCAAAGGAACCATAAGATATAATAGTATGACATTATAGGGTTTAAAGATACCTGTGAGTCATAAGATCCCTGGAGAATCAAATCTAGAACTAAAATGGCCAACCAGGAAATGTAGACATTATTCATCAAAAGGATTCCCTGTATGTACTGAAAGTCCTGTTGAAATTACACTCCCTGTGGTCATTCACCATCTTATTCTGAAACCAGTGCTTTTGAATTTACTCCCATTTTCAAATGAGGCCATAGACAAATAAACTTTGAGACAAATATGCTGAGAATTAAAAGCCATTTTATAGATTCAGTGGTAAACTTGGCAAACATTAAAGAAATTTATAATGAAAAAGAAGATTGGCTGGTCTCATGCTATCCTTACTATTTCAGAAGACATTAAGGGAAACCCCTGCTACTGTGGATCAACCTGTGACAGACTTATTGGAGGAACTGGACAAAAGTCACAGAAGATGGGCAGGAATGAATGAGTTACTCTATAGTTGAAGAGAACCACTCAAGTCAATGAGATTACATAGCCATTGGAATATTGAAGCATTTATTCAAAGCAATCTTAAATAATAGTTTTTATGTGCTTGCTAGTTTGAGGTCGAGTGTGTCGAGTGTAATTAAGGTTTCTAAATTACTCTTTACACACGATTAACCCTTTTAGGGAGTTGGAAATTTTGCAGCATTGTACAGACTCTGATCTTTGAACTCATTCAGTGTTCCATCTGGTATTTACAGTACAATTGCAGTGTTTGCTGCTGCATTGAGCTAAGATTACATAAATCTTCCAGATCATTAATGTGTATACTAAGGAAATTTTCCTGGGATTTATTTTCTTGTGACCTTTCCATTAATATAGAGGTATATATGGGGTCATGAGGCAGATGAGGCAAAGGACATACTAATGGATGTGAAGGATACTTTTTTTCAGACTTATTTTTCCAGCTGATTAAATCTTTCTTCAGTATTTTCATGAAGTAATAAGATGATCAACAAATGAAAGTTAAATACCCCCCTACTTCCCAAACTTGAAATAAAATTAGCCTGATGACCTTTACACAGTAATATTAAATCAGGCTATTTTGATCTGCATTGTGAAAATAGACAATGGGAAAGAAAGTAGTTTATTTAACACAGTATTGTAGCAACCCACCAGTGCTTCATGCTCTTTCTTTCAGCCTTTTATCATTCCTCATAAGTATAATTGCAGGGGAAGCTTTGCTGCATTGTTGACCTTTATACTTTATTTGCAGATAAGGGCAAGCCAAAGGCACCTTCTCTTTGGACCCTGGATCATATTATCTGAACATTTTCTGATGTAAATATGTCAGTCAGATAGCAAATCAGATGCTATTGGTGTGTAAATTTCCTCACAAAATTTGTAGAGGTGCAAATTCCCTAGCACCTAGTAATGTGGACACTGGCTTTTGAGAGAGGCTAAATGGGAAAGCAGTGCATCTTATATAAAAAGTCTGTGACTGTGTTCTCACAAGTAGATTAGCTAGAGCATCTAATGATAACATCACCTGCTTTAAAAAAAGCAGTAAGTGCCCTATCACTGGAGGGAATCAAGCTAAGGCTAGGTATGAACCTATTGGGAATATCAGTGAAACTATTCTGGTGAGCAGGCAGATTTCAGAAAAACCTAGAGACTTACATGAACTGATTCTGAGCGAAGTGAGAAGAACCAGGAGAACACTAACAGCAATATTTTGCGATGACCAGCTTCAAAAGACTTAGCTCTTCTGAGGAATGCAATGATCAAAGACAGTTCCAAAAGACTAAAGATGGAAAATGCTATCTTCATTCAGAGAAAGAACTATGGAGTCTGAATGCATATTGAAGCATACTGTTTTTTTTCTCTCTTTTTCTTCCTCATGGTTTTTCCCTTTTGCTCTGATTCTTCTTTTACAACATGACTAATGTGGAAATATGTTTAATATGATTATGTATGTATAGCCTATATCAGATTGTATGCCATCTTGGGGAGGGGGGAAAGGAAGGGAGGAGAAATTGAGAACTCAAAATCTTATAAAAGTGAATGTTGAAAATTAAAATAAATTTTTAAAAAATAATAGAAAGAAAGTATTCTTTTGTGAGGTAGGGAGCTGGACTTGTTGACTTGTTGGCCAATTAAATTCATGATAGTCTGCGGTTTTCATTTTCATAGTGCCAGGTGTTGTAGTGGAATTGAAAATATAGTTAGCTGAAGAAATGGATTTTTACATAATTTCAATCATAAAAGCAAATTTTAGGGCCATACCTTTGATGGAGGAAGAATAAAAGATGGGTCAGGGTTGCAGGAGAATCACTTATAAAATAAAACAATTTTAACCTGATATGTATGTTTTATAGTTTTAACGTTTTGTTTTTTAATGTTTACAGTAATTTATAGTAGATGTATTTATGACATTTTTTTCAAACTGACAAAAAAATCATTACCCATTGGCCATTGGAAGGAAGTTGAGAGCTTGAAAAGAACAACACGAAGTATTCTGTCCATTGGTTTTAGCTGTACTGACTTTCCATGCTCTCATATAGTTCAACTGATTAACCAAACTGATTTCGTAATTCTTTATCCAGTAAATTCACAAGAGTTTTTTGAATGACTAGTATGTTGAAGGTGGAGGCTCTGCAGTAAGCTGCATAGGATATCTGAAGTAGTATAAAGTAGGATGCCTGTTTGATAGACTTCAAAATGTTAGTAGCTGTGCAAAAGCCTAGGGCTCACATAGTGCTAAGTTTAGGCGCCTGGACTTTAGGAAAGTGTCATCATATCACCCTAATACTGATATTCTCCTAATACTGGAAACCAATGGAGCAGCTAGGTTATCAATCTGATTATTATGTATTCCTGATGAATGCACCTTGAATATATACGAGAATGAATTAGTAATATATTTGAGTGACTGTTTGAAAGCATCACACTTGAATAAAGACAGAGTTAATGGAGAGAGTGTTAGTTTTGGATTGAGTGATTAGTGGTATGTTAGTGATTAGGGAAATCTGTATTCAAGTGTGCATCCCTGCTCAATTTGAATGTCAGACAACAAGCATTATTAAGGGCTTAATGTATGTCAGGCACTCTGCTAAGAGCTGGGAATACAAAGGAAGCCCAAAACAGTCTGTATTCTGAAGGACCTCATATTCTAATGGAATTATTCTAATGGAATATTCTAAATGTAATTAACCATGTCTGTTGTGTGTGTATTTTTTCTCTCTGTGTATACATACACACATATGTGAAATATATGGGGTATATGGAAAGCAATCTGGGAACGGAAGGCATGACTGCAGATTCAGGAATGGCCACTTAAAGAAGATGAGATTTGATCAGAGTCTTGACAAAAGCAAAGAAAATTGGACCAAAATTTGACCACCATTGTGCAATGACTAACTTTCTTGGCATGGAAGTCAGTCAAAACAAATGCATAGAGATGAGAAGTGGAGGAATGCATTCAAGGAACCCTAAGTAGGCTAGTGTGACTGAATCCGAGTTATAGTAAGGTTTAGAAGGCAGATAGTAGGAGTAAGTGAGGGTAGAGACTTGGCAAAGTATGATCAGTGACAGAACGGGGGGCAAAGGGCTCTTCTTCAGAGAATACAAGGCTTCAAAATAGAGAAGGAAGAAGAGTATGGCTAGCACAGTGAGGTGGGAGAATGAGGGTCATAATAAGGGGAAAGAACAGGGAGAGGCACAGAAATAGCGAATGAAGGAATTTTAGAATAAAATACTTTTGGGTGATGTCAAGGTAAATAGTGTGACCATGTCTATGTGAATTGAGAAGCAGATCATTACACCTGAGAGTAGATTGAGGAACTGGGATTTTAGGGTCTTTGCAGGATGCATTCTCTCTCTCTGTCTCTCTGTCTCTGTCTCTGTCTCTCTCTCTCTCTCTCTCTGTCTCTCTCTCTCTCTCTCTCTCTGTCTCTCTCTCTTCTGTCTCTTTTATCTCCCTCCCTCTCTCCCTTTCTCTCTCTCTCTTTACACACACACACACACACACACACACACAAATAAACAAATGTATTGAAGTCCTTTTGTATGAGGTATGCTGTAGCAATTCAGTCTGGTTACAATAAATTAGGCCCAAGTAATCTTTGTTAATAGAGGTGATTTTTCCCTCCAAGGCTTATAGCAAAAGAAAACACTAAAGCTTTGATTAAAGTGTGATTTGCCATGAATGTGAATTCTGTGTGTATCCTATTACTAGGGATAATTGCAAGATTATGGTAGTACATCATGGTGTGTCTGAACATAGTGAGGGATCTTCAAAATGTGGTTGATGATGAGCTATCATTCTAATTCCTATTGTTATGAAGATGTATGTTCTTTGGCTATGTTGTCCCCTGGGTCATGTGCTGTAGATTTTAAATCTCTCATATTAAGAACCACTGCTGGGCCCACAGGTACTGAGAAACTGCACCTTCACTTAAAGAGCACCTCTGCTCTGGATCTTTACATATATTTGTTCCCATTCTAGTTCAGACCTAGGGGTGTATGATCTCTGTGAAAGGAGGGTGAGTTCTGTTTACTTGCTCTTATCAGCTCATTAAACCTTCATCCTGGCAAGCTGGGGTCAAACCGTTTAAAGGTTACATTGTGGTCCATGTCTGACATTCTCTGAAAAAAGAGAGAATTAGCAAGGTACTCAATGAATAATATAAATTAGATATGGGACTGATATTTATTTCCTATACTACTCACAGAAGAAATAACTAAAACATAAAAGGCTCATGAGCTTTCACTGATACACACACACACACTTTAAACAGAATTCTCAAACTTATAGCTGTTTTTAAAATCCTTTAGGAGCCTGATATTTAAAATTTGTTGGAACAAAACATAATTTGTGGTGTTGTTTTGTTTTTAAGCAATTGGGGTTAAATAACTTGCTCAAGGTTACACGGCCAGTGATTTCTGGGTGTGGTGCTGAGTATCTGAGCCTGGGATTCGATCCGGGTCATCCTGACTCTGGGGCCAGTGCTCTTACTCGCTGAGCCAACTGGCCACCCCTCATTTGTGGTGTTGTTGATAGACATTTTACATTTCACCATGTCTCTACATTATGCTGGTCATCCTCATTCTAGTGGTCATCTTCTCTGATGAAAACATTTCCCTTGTTGCTAGTCATCTGCACAGTTGTGTGATGTAATATGTTAGGGCATTCTCTAATGCTAAATACTGATACTTTATTTGCAGAATGAACTAAATGAATCTCATGAAAGTAGAAGTGAGTTCTATTGGCATGTCTGTGTTTGAGAACCATCCATCACTGACAAGATTGTCCATGACCTTGGAAGCAAAATCATTTGAACCCCTGAAAGTTCTGTTGGGTTCCACAAAAATTAAGTGAAAACTGGGTTTGAAATGTGATGATATGTGTGATAGAGTGAAGTTATTACCTTTGAATAATAACCTCCTTGATTTGTGTCCAAGGATGAGATTTCTTTTATTCTACTTAAATAGAAAATGTTGAAAAGACAATGTGGCATCCTGGGAAGCGTGCTGAACTCTTGGAGTTCAACGGGACCTGAATTCAGATCCTGCCTCTGGTGCTTGCTGGCTCTGTGAATGTTCATCAGTCCCATCATATTTCCTCTGCTATATAAATGTCAACTATTATTATTCCCTCTAGATTTTGGATTACTTGATGTTTTCTATGCAGACATTTTACAGGGCTATGTATAGTGCTTTAGTAACTTTCCTTAAATAGATTTGTATTTTTGAGAGTTATAATTTGCAAAAAAAGAAAGAAAGAAGAAAAAGAAGAATTAGCACATGTCCTTGCTGTGCTTATCGAATCTGTCTGTCATGCCACACTACACCAGAATCAAGCCCTGAACTTGGGTTTGAATGTCTTGGTCCTGGTTCTTGTTCTACCACTTATTCCCTGTGTGATATGGGGCACAGCTTTTCTCACCTCAGTAAAAGAGGGAGTAGATAAGTTGAGGTCTTGGGCCTTCTGTAACTATGACATTCTGGAATTTTGTGGTTTTAATTATAGTACTCTCAGGTCCCATGATTTAGAATTAGAATTACTTTAGAAGAGGATGGTGTGGGTTACCGTAATAAGAGGGTACTTCTGATACTTCCAGGAACACACCCCTTGGAAGGAATTCAACAGAGCAAGACTCACTTTAGAATGATCTTCTTCCTACCAGGGTCACAGTACTGCAGCACAGCTCTTATGTTTATAAATCTTAGCCCTGAGGTGCAGGAGAAACATGTCAGGGCATTGGTGCTGTCTGCACTTTGAAATATAAGTCACTTGACTTTTTACTTTTAGGTAATGTTTACCAACAAAGAAAATATGATTTTTGATCTGCTGGACTTTGGGCAAGTGGAACATGATAGAGTAGGTCAGAGCATGTTTAGATAGCAGAATGCCATGTGTGACAAAATGTAGGTGAATTTGGCAGAATTAGGGGAGAGTGGAAACATTGCTGGGTGGCTGGTGCTAGAGGATGATTCAGATTTGCCGCTTCGGCATATGGCTCTTTTGGTCATTCAGGGATTATGTGAATACAGATAGGCTTATTTCCCCAGAAGCAAATGTGATGATAATGGATATGAACATTTCTGGCTCTTAACTTTTCAGCTGTTCATTGAATCTTATGCCTGTGTGTGTATGTACATTTTATATGACATCAGTGACCTTCTAGAATACTTACAATGATCTTAAAACTAGATATGAAATGGGGAAAGATGAACATGGACTCAAGGGGCACCTCCAGCACTAGAGAACTATTAACATTTGTCTTTTGGGGGTAACAAGTAGGGATTTTTCTTGTTGAACAAAATTGAATATTTATTGAGATGAGGACAGCAAAAACACTGAATATTTCTCATGTTTTAGAAAGAGTTACTAATTGGCTCAACAAGACAAAACCCTGAATTTAAAATGAAAGACAAATTTCTATATAAGGAGGTATGTTTTCTTTTTTCCTGATCTTGTATTGGGAGCTTCAAGTGGTACAATGGTTAGCTTCAAGTTGAAAGATTGTTTTCCTCTTCTGGGTGAGTTTTTGTTATTTGACTGAGTGCAGGGTGGTAGGGAAGTACCATGACTGCTTTATTAAAAGCACTTCATTTTGTTCATCTAACCATGTTGGGCTTCAGGTGACAGAAAAACACCACTATTTCGGAAGTAAGAATGAGGCAACTCAGGATGGCTATTTACCAAAATTGAACAGGCAGTTGGTAGAGAGACTCTTATAGAATTCCCATAATGCTGGTAGAGGGGGTTTGCTTTTATTTTTTGCCTTTTGGAAGGCAATTGGGGTCAAGTGACTTGCCCAAGGTCACACGGCTAGTTTTTTGTGTTAAGTGTCTTAGGCTGGATTTCTCAGGTCCTCTTGACTCCAAGGCTGGTGCTCTATTCCCTGTGCCACCTAGCTGCTGGGGTTTGCTTTTAAAACTTCCTCGAGGAAAGTGTCTTTTAAAAGGAAATTTTACATTTATTTTCTAAAGCAAAATGTATTTTTCCCCACAACAAAATGTCAAATCACAACCATCTTCCTTCCTATTCCCAGGGTAGTCATGTGGAAAGTGTTTTCTTTTCCTAGTCTCTGTGTTGAAAATTTAGGCCCCAACTAAGATTTTGTGACATGAGCCATGCTTTACATTTAGGTCAGCTATATACTGCCCCACCCCTTGCACCACATACATGATTTTTTATTGACTGGGCAAGGTATGGACTTATTGTCTTCTATTTTCCTTTCAAGGCTACTCTTTTGGGAAAAATTGATTTCATTCTGTCTCTTAAGGTAATCCTGTTGAGGGATTTTCAAAAATGAAAAGATGAAGGACTTTGAAAGCTTTTTTGTTAGTGCATACCTGTATCACTAAGGCAGTGGTTCACATTTTACTATCTGCTTGTTCACTATCCATTGCAATTTTAAAGACTGTCTGAGCAGTCTTCCATGAATATATCAGAACTATGCAAGATTCCTTGAGAGATTTTGCAGGTAGATAAACCTGTTCATTCATCCTCTGATCATTAATATCAATTAATTAAGTATGGCATATAGTATAGAGATATATGCTTGTCAAAGGTGTTTGCCATCATCCTAAAGGAGATGTAGCCCAGAGTCCAAATGAAAGAGGGAGTTTGGGTTGGGGGGGAGAAGAGGTGGTGACAGTGAAATAAAATAAAAGTCTTCCAGGTGTAATGATTTAGTAATTGCATTTTGCTGGTTGCATCAACCCCCTTAGACCTTATAGAGTCTCCTACCAGAGATTTATAACTACTCAAAAGAGTTTACCCTAATGAGCCACATGGGAAAAACTTAGTGGATAAAGAATACTTATTGTCTCAGTTATGACATACCTACAGAGTTCATCCCTTAAGTGTATGTGAATCTCTGAAAGATATTGCATAAATTGAGCCCCAATTTTAATAGAAGAACCTAAGTGGTTACATTGCCTTTGAGAAATTGAAGAACTCCTTTAAGGACCCCAAACTTCTTCTTAAAATATTGGTCCATCTTTTCCATATATATATATATATTTTACTGTGGGCAGTATATGACTGCAAGTCATGGCACAGTGCAGTTATCAAAAGGAATTAAAGGTGAATATGATTCAGAGGGCAATGGAGAGGCACTTGATGAGTGTGAATAAGCTTCAACACATTCTAAGTATGGAACTGTAGCTAAGAGCCAAAGGAAATGATGCTGCATCCAAGAAAGTCAAGTCAAAGTCAACGACCATTTATTAAGCACTTACTATATGCCAGACACTGTGCCAAGTGCTGGCAATAACAAATACAAGCAAGATGAAAGTTAGTTTCTGCTATCAAGTAGCTTTCATTCTAATGAGTGAAGACAGCATATTGGAGGGAACAGAAGAGCCAGAGTCAGAACTGGGAAAGTAAATGAAGGCTTCCTGGCCAGGACCCTTTCACAAAATGGAGTATCCAGGAGGAGCTCACTGATGAGAAAAGAGGGTCACCGTTGGTAAGGGATGTGCCAGGGTGAGAGGACTGCTGGTGCTAAGGGCATATTCAGAGTGAGATGGCAAATTTCAGAGAGTCAGAAGTAGAGTTAAGAAAGGAAAGGGAATAGGGGCGGCCAGGTGGCTCAGCGAGTAAGAGCACCGGCTCCAGTGTTGGGACGACCTGGAGATCGAATCCCGGGCTCAGACACTCAGCACCACACCCAGAAATAACTGGCCGTGTAACCTTGAGCAAGTTACTTAACCCCGATTGCTTAAAAAAAAAAAAAAGAAAGAAAGGAAAGGGAAGTAATGTATGACCAAAAAGAATATGGACTGATTGCTTTCATGGCACATGAGGGCAGCTAGGTGGTACAGTGTTCTAGAGTCAGGGATACCTGAGTTAAAATCTGTTCTCAGGCACTTCTGAGCTGTGTGACCCTGGGCAAGTCATTTGACCCAGTTTGCTATAGTTTCTTCATCTGTAAAATGAGCTGGAGAAGGAAATGGCAAACCACTCCAGTATCTTTGCCAAGAAAACCCCAAATGGGGTCGGACATGATTCAACAACAAGAAGAAATGAAAGAAAGCCATTGTGCTCCATTCTTAGTCTTGATATAGGTAAAGATAAAGTAAAAAAAAAAAGGCCTCCAGTACATTTAGTGGACCCCCTGTGGTGAATCCATGGAAGGCCAAGGATAGGTCTCTGCCATTTGGATGTTAATTTCTTCCTCCTTTATATTATCCAGTGCCTAGTACAGTTCTGAGCACAAAATAGATGCTTAATAGTTGATAGATTGAATAGCAAGAATTGCACATGATAGGCACACACGCATTGATTTCATATCTTTGTCATGGGAGTAATTATTCCTATTGAAATCACAGACTTATCTGAATATTTGATTATCCACCACAATATTCTACCTTGACCATAGCAGATTCAGGGGAGTGTGATATTTGAATTGTGTACTAACTCATGACCTATAATAGGTACCTTGAAGTCCAGAATTAACATTTTCATTAATACTCTGCCTTATTACTTTAGTGGATGACAGCTAATGAAAATGGAAAGGGTCTATACTTTGAAAGATGGGATCCATTTTGCCAGGGATATTTGAAGAAGTGGCAGGACAATGAGAATACCTTGCTTTAAGTCTCACTGTGTTAGATAACCTGGTAATTTCTGATTGGAAAATAGGAAAGGTTGTAGAATTATAGAGAGCTAGAAGGGATCTTGCAGGCTTAATTGAAGCCAATTATTTTACAAATGAGGAATCCGAGACTTATAGAAATTAGATGGCTTGTTTCAGGTAGTATAGCTAGGAAATCACAGGATTGGAATTTGAACCCATATTTTCTGATTGCAAATCCAGTGTTCTTTTCACTATATAACACTGCCTCTTAAAAGTAGTGGAAACATTCAACTTGAGGACGAGAAAAGTTGGAAGACGGTATAATAAGACATTACATACATGCAGAATTAAGCAGACTATAGTCTGAATATAGCTGTCTCCAAAGCAAGAGATGATAAGCTTAAAGGATGTAGTTCAGACATAAGGAAGACTTTCCAGACAGTGAGTTCATCTCCCTGGTAACCCATTCAATTGTTTATTCCAATGCATGAGGCAGTGGAACAGATTCTGTAGAAAAGACGAACTTGAAATCAGAAGAACAGGGTTCCAGGGCTTTGTCTCTCTCTGGTTTGGGGAGAAGTCTCATATTTGTCTCATAAAAGGAGCTTGGTAGAGTGCCTTCTGTCTCTTTTTTTGCAAATAATTTTTATAGCATAGATATTAATTGCTTTTTAAATGTTTGATATAATTCATTTGTAAATCTGTCTGACTCAGACTTGATTTTTCTTCCCCTTTGGCAATTCTTTAAGGCTTACTTATTTCTTTTTCTGAGTTTTGAGTGTTTGAGATCTCTACTTTTTGTTTTATTAATTTGGGCTTTTTATGTTTATGTGGACAATGCATTCATTTCATTTTAATTCCCAGTTTTGTTGACAACATTGTGTTCACTAATTTCTGATCATTTCTATTTTTTATTGTTTATTTTGAGCTTGCCTTGATTTTAAAATTTTGATAATTTTATTTTCTGATAATCCTCTTGATGACATTAGCTAATGGATTATTAGTCATATTAAATTGCTGTTAGATTTACTTATTTTGGTAGCCTTTATTTTAAGTTTCTCTGCTTTTTCTGTAATTTAAGAGATTTCTCCTGTATATGTTTTAGAGTTTCTAATTTATTTATTTTCTGTCTTTTTAATTGCATGCTCAGTTCATTGATTCCTTCTTATCTTTTGTAAATTTTCAGAAGTGCACATTTTCCTTTGAGAACTGCTTTACATGTGTCCTGGGAGTTTGGTATGTTTCCATGTTTTAATCTTTAACATAATTATTATTTTTGTAATTTGTTACTTGAATGTTCCATTATTCAGGATGGCATTACTTAATCTCTATTTTGTTCTCCATTTTTTGCTCATATTTTCTTTCTGTAAATAGGTTTTTTATATCTTTTGTTTTTATTCCATTTGTTTCTAATTCAATAGTCCCACAAAAAAGTTTTGGTATATATGGAATTTTTCTTTTTTGTCAGTTACCTCTTTACATTATGTGCCCATTGATGGAATCTTTGTGTTACAAGTTGTGGCTATTTTAACCACTTTATTTGAATCATATCAAGCCTTTTTCCTGAATGGTTGTACTAATTGACAGCTCCACCAGCAATGCTTTAATGGGCCTGACTTCCCACAGTCCCTTCCACACTGACTATTGCCAGTGCCAGTTTTTTTGGGTGTGAGGTGAAATATTAGATTTGTTTCATTAATTTGCATTTCTTATAATTAATGATTTTGAGCATTCTTTCACTTGTTTGTTTATAGCTTTCAATTCTTTTTTTTTTTTTGCCTTTTTGAGGGCAATTAGAGTTAAGTAACTTGCCGAAGGTTACACAGCTAGTTTTTTTGTGTGGGTGTTAAATGTCTGAGGCCGGAACCAAACTTGGGTCCTCCTGACTCCAGGGGCAGAGCTTTACTCACTGCGCTGCCTAGCCACCCCATAGCTTTCAATTCTTTAGAGAACTTTATGATCATATTCTTTGACTACTTCTCTATTGGCTATGGCTTTTGATCTTATATATTTCTGTTAATAGTCTATGTATCTTGGATATTAACATTTTAGCAGAGATATTTGATGCTCATTTTTTTGAATATAACCATTTCCCTTCTCGTCTTACATGTTTATTTAGTTTGTATAAAAACTTTTCAATTTCATGTAATCAAAATTGCTTTCTTTATCTTTCTTGTTTGGTCAAGAATTCATTTCCTATCCACAATGATGAAAAGTATGTGATAGAAATCTGATGTTTTTATGATCGTATGTTTAGTGTGAAGCACTATGCATTTTGTAGGATGAATATATTTTAAGTTTACTACAGAATATGATGTAAGATATTAGTTTAAGTTTTTCCATACTTCTCTGCATTAGTCATTTCTTATAGCACAGTAATAGTTTATTACATTTGCGTACCACAGTTTAACCATTCTCCAATTGATGATCGTGTATATTTTTTTTCAGTTCTTTGCTAACACAAAAAGTGCTACTATAAACATTTTATTGTATATGGAGCCTTTCCTTTTGTCATTGACCTCTTTGGGATATATGCTTATCAATGGAATCTCTTGGCCAAAGGGTATGGATATTTTGGCTACTTTATTTAAGTAATTCTGAATTGATTTCCAAAAAGGTTATACTAATTCAGTTACCGCAACCCACCCACAATCCTAATGTCTATCCCTGTGCTTGTCTTTCTATAATTCCTGCAATATTGATTATTCTAAGCTTTTGTCATCTTTGACAATATTCTGGGTATAAGTTGAATCCTCACCATTGTTTTGATTTCCATTTTTCAAATTATTTGTTGTTTGGAGCATCCTTTTAAAAAAATGTTTTTATTCATTTTGAACTTAAAAACAAAAGAAAAAATTTCCATGTTCACAGCACAACATAAAGATAGGATTCAGTATACAGCCATGATCCCACTAATTTCCATTTCAAACTGTTTTTTTTAAACTATGTAATAAATACTACACATTGTTTTCAAAGTTACCCCGCTTTTTTGTGCTTCCTTCTAAGTTTTCTTTTGTTCTCTCCTGTGTTTGTCCCTCTCTTCCCACCCTGCCCTAGAGAAGGCTACAGTTAAACACACACATATGCATACATACATACATATGTAAAACCATACTATACATACTTCGATTTCTCAGTTCTTTCTCTGGAAGTAGATAGCATCTTCCTTTATAGGTCTTTTGCAACTGGTTTGAATATTTATGTTGTGGTTGGTCTTTTATTCTTCAAAGATGAATTAGTCATTCAAAGTTGTTCCTAGGACAATATTTCTATTACTATGTGTAATGTTGTCTTGGTACTGTTCATTTCACCTTTCATTATTTTATGTGAGTCTTTCCATGTTTTTCTAAAGATCAACCAGCTCATCATTTCTTATAACACAGTAGTATTCCCTCACAATCATATACTAAAACTTGTTTAGCCATTACCCCATTAAAGGGTGTCTATTATTTTAGCCAACCTGATAGGTGTAAAAGTAAATCTCAAAGTTTTCTTTATTTGCATTTCTCTTATGTATAGTGATTTAGAGCATTTTTCATACAAATATGTAAAATTTTGATTTCTTCATTGAAAAACTTCCTGTTACTTGGATAATTTTTCATATGAGTATTGATAATTTGCATTTCTTTTGAGAACAATTTGCTCATTTTCTTTGACCATTTATCTATTGGGTAATGATTTTATATTTTGTTTAATTGCATATATGTGTACATATATGTGTAAATGTATCATAAATATAAAAAAATTATCAATAGAATATAATACAAAGATCAAAGATTTACCACTGCTTCTCTTGTCCTCGATGTATTAATTTAGTCTGCATAAAAGGTTTGCAATATCATCTAATTATTTTTTAGTAATGCTCTCTATCCCTTCTTTGGGTAAGATTCAACTCCTTCCCATAGCCATGCAAGATCTATGCAATCTGTTTAACTTCTAACTTTTAAAATATAATCTTTAATATTCAGGGCATTTATCCATTTTTAGTTTAATTTAGAGTATACTGTAAAATGTTAGTCTAAGTTTAATTTCTGCCATTTTGTTCTCTACTTGTCCCAGTAATTTTCATCAAATAGGTAATTCTTTCCCAGTTAAGTTATGATTTGGGTTTTATGGGAATATTGGATTATTGAGTTCTATGATTTATAACTCTCCATTGTCTCATATATTCAATTAATCTTTTTTTCCATATTTTTAAACCAGTTCCAAATGTCTTTGATTATTGCTGCTTATCGGCATAGCTTGAGTCCTCAAAACACTATTCCCCTTTAATTCTTACTTTATTTTTACTCTTTCCCTTGATATTCTAGATTTTGTTTCCCTACAAATGAATCCTACTGTTATTTATGTAGCTCTATAAAGTATGCCCATGGTAGTTTGATTGGCATAGCATTTAATCTGTAATGATAATATTTTATTCATTACTTATTTTTATTTTGTTTTTGTCTGTAAAGGATATAGTTATTCTAACCCCCCTCCCATTCCTTTATGCCTAGCATATGATAACATTTTTTGCAAATATACCACTGAATGCTAAGAAGAATATATTAATTAACATTCCTATTCTGAAATCACAGTAGATCAGTCACATCCAGATTATTCACCCATTTGTTCAGCTCTATAGATGACTTAATTTTTTTATCTTACTTTTAGATTTATTTTGCTTTGAAAGAGGATTATTTTTTCAAACTAAATTATATACTTTTTCAATGAACAAGCATTAATTTTTTATCCTTTTTACTTTATACTCCTCCTCTACCCCCAAAATGAGAAAAAAAATAAAACACTTTTAACAAATATACAGAAAAACAAATTCTTGCAGTGGCCATGTCCAAAAAGGATGTCTCATTCTGTTTCTTGAGTCCATCACTTCCCTATCAGGGGACGGGTAACTTTACCTTGGTTCAAGTCTATAAGCATGATCTGTCACTATATCGATCAGATTTCTTAAAACTTACAAAGTTGTTTGTCTTTAAAATGTCATGTAAATCATTCTCTCACTTTGCTTATTTAGTCCATATTAATCCATACACATTTTCCCAGGATTTCCTGAAACCATTTCTTTCATCACTTTTTTTTTAAAGCAATCGGGGTTAAGTAACTTGCTCAAGGTTACACGGCCAGTTATTTCTGGGTGTGGTGCTAAGTATCTGAGCCCAGATTTGATCCAGGTCATCCCGACACTGGAGCCAGTGCTCTTACACGCTGAGCCACATGGCTGCCTCTTTCATCACTTTTAAGGCACAGTAGTATTTCATTACATCCATATGACATAATTTGTTTAATGCTTCACCAATGGCTGGACACCACTTCAGTTTCAATTTCTTGTCCTTTACAACAACAACAACAAAAACTTGCTACAAATTATATAAAATATTTAATATGTACATATATAAAATTCTAAGTATAGATCCTTCTCTTCTGTCTTTGATCTCTTTGGAGTCCCTCTTTCCTTCTTTCTTCCAAACTGTATACCTCCCTCCTTCGGAATTGTGTCTCAATCTCTCACTTCTTTATCTCTCTCCCTTTCTGTATTCTTTTTCTATCACTCTCCTCATTCTTTCTCTCCACATTTCCCTCTCTCCCTCCCTTTCTAATTAATACTTCTTTCAATTTGAAGGATTTTTCCCCTCCCTGCCTACAAAATTTGTTCTTAGATGTTGTAATCCTTAAATGTTAATGATGTGTCTTGATTGTTTGAATCTAGAATTTCTTTCTTTCTCTTGGTGCTCTATAGCATCTAAGTGATGTCAAACTAATGTGTAAATGGGAACTATTGAAACACACATAATAGTCCCTGCCAGCTGCATATTGACTTAGAAAACCATTTATTAACATTATCTATGTTTTGTTGTATTTTTTATTTATTTTAAAAAATATTTTCCATTTACATTTTAATCTGGCTCTGTCTTTATTCTGGAGTGTCGCTAGCCAGTATGGTGAGTGAGCAACTTACTTTATGTCTCTACTCTATAAGTTCTCTTGGTATGAATGTTGCCTTTGCTCCCAATATTTATGGGTAGTTTTTAAGATGGTTTCTTGAAGTAGAATGTAAGTTCCCTGAAAGCAGCAATTTTCTCACTTTTTATTTTTGTCCCTAATGCCTCCCACTGGGCTTGATAAACAGTATATTCTCACTAAATTATTGTGGATAGCTTGGCTTATGCAAATAATCTGCCCCTATGTTTGGTATACTCTTCTTCCGTCCTTCTCAACCTTTTATTAATCATTTCCTTCAGGAAACACCTCAAGTGCCACTTCCTATTAGGGGCTATTTCTTGATTTCTCCTCAAATTACATAGTATTTACTTATCTTTGTATTGGTTATATTTCAATAGTATGTTTTCCTTGATGAAAGAGACTTTAAAAACCCAAAACTTTGTATTCTCAGTATATAACTTTGTAATAACCAGAAACAAAAACATAAATAACAGGGATAGCCAGGTAGCACAGCGAGTAAGAGCACCAGCTCCAGTGTCGGGATGACCTGGGGTTCTAATCCGAGCTCAGATACTTAGCACCACACCCAGAAATAGCTGGTCCTGTAACCTTGAGCAAGTTACTTAACCCTGATTGCTTTAAAACAAACATAACAGCAAAAAATTATGTAGTGCTTTAAGGTTTTCAGAGGGCTTTACAAATGTTATCTTATTTGATCCTCACAACAACACTATGAGGGACTTGCTAGTGTTATCCTCGTTTAACAGAAAAGGAAACAGAGACTGAAAGGGCTGATTAATTGCTCAGAGTCACACAGATGGTAAACAAGTCAGGATTCGAACTCAAGTCTTCTAGACTCCCAAGTCCAGCACTCTATCTCTTGCCTTACCTGTTGTTGTTGTTTAGTCATGTCTGACTTTTGGTGACCTTGTGAAACATAATGTCCATCTTAGTAAAGATACTGTAGTGGTTTGTCATTTCCTTAATGCAAACAGAGGTTAAGTAAGTCACATGACTAGTAAATGTTTGAGGCTGAATTTGAACTCAAGTCTTCTTGACTGCAGGTCCAGCACTCTATCCACCACACTACCTAGCTGCCTCACATTGCACCACCTAGCCTCCTGGAAATATAGTATCTTCTAAAGTTTTATTTCTCTAACAGATATTTTTCTTTAATATTGGGATCTGATCCTAATTAAATTTCACAATAGTATCATATGATTTTAGAAGAATATATCATGCTGCAGATCTTACGTGTAATTATATATTGTTTCTTCTCATGACACTAGCCTTAACTATCATGGGGTAAGGGAAGGGAATAAGCACTTATTAAGAACTTACTGTTGTGCTAGGCACTGTATTAAGTGATTTACAAATATCTCATTTTATCTTAACAACCCTGAGAGGTAGATGCTACTATTATGCCCCTTTTATAGATGAAAAAAATGAAGCCAACTGAAGTTAAATTACTTGCCCATTGTCACACAGCTAGTAAGTTATCTGAGGCCACATTTGACCTCAGGTCTTCCTGATTCCAAGCCCAGCACTCTGTCCACTATGACACCACTTAGCTGCTATTGAGGCTTTGTCACCAGGGCACTAAATTATGTTTCTGAGCAGAAGGACACCCTCCTCTAAACAGAAAATATAAGTAAGAAAAATTTAAAGTATGTGGAACACAATTCACCAAGTGTGAGTGCCCTTTAACAAAACAAAGTTTAGGAGTCATAGAATTTTGGAATCATTGGAAGTTATTTTGTGAATATTTCAAACAAAAACACTTAAAAAACATATATTAATTAATTTAGATCAACAGAAAATGGTTTAATGGAAGGCAGCTATTTTTGCATTTTAGATAGATAAAGCTTAATCAGATGCTTTGCTAAGAACTGTGCTAAATACTGAGTATACAAATTCAAGCCAGCAAGATAGTCCACATCTTCAGGGGGCTTAGATTGTAACAGGAAAAGCCTTTGAAAGGAGGAGGGGAATAGAGTGGGGTGAGTAAAGATAGCTCTGCAGGGGAAATGTAGCTGACAAGGAGAAAAAGGGAGTATCATCTACATAAGAGTGAGTTGAAACATGACTTGTGGTTGTGAGAAGGAATGGTGGTCTTGGCGGTCCTTCCAATGGAAGGATGGGGACCCAGGTCGGAAGCTTCTAGTGTGGTTGTGGAAGAGAGAATGGAGTCTGGAGAGAATATATATTGGGGGAAATTAATATAATGTACCTAAGATATAGTCTTCCCTGATCTTATGTAGTTTGTGACCTAGTAGGGAAATAAGACTCCAAGGCAGGTAAAAGCATACTTGTTATGTATTCCATTATGGCCATTTGAGTACTATGGGGTAAGGTCATTTGTAACAGTGGAAATAAGGAAAGATTTCATGGAGGAGGTGCCATTTGAATTGGATTTTAAAGGATGCGTAGGAAATCAAGGAGAAAGGTGAAAGAATGGGACTCTTGGTATAGGAAAGAGTTATAAGCAAAAGAACAGATTGGAAAACACAAGGTCTTTAGGGAAGGAGGGCAAGAGTATGTGGAAGGGGGGACTGTGAGTTAAGGCTGGAAATGTAGGATCTGCCAGAACATGAAAGAACCTGTAGAAAATAGACATTTATTAAGTGTTATTTTAATTGGATTTAATTTGTTGAATTAAACCTGCAACAAAATAATTTCTATTCTACGGTATATACAAAATGGAGTCATTGGAGGATTTTAAATGAAGGAGTAACATGACCAAATTTTGGGGAAAATCATTCTAGAATAAAAAGGGAAAGTGGAAAAGCCTGGTAGGAGACTATTGCAACATAGTGGAAAAGATGGCATGCCAAGAAAAAGGAGTATGAGTTTGACTGTGGGTAAGAAATTTTTCATCGAGGAAGTGGCATGGCCTGATCTCTCACCCATAATGTTTATTTTGGAAGAAGTAGGTAGGATGGGAAGTTTACAAGACTGTTGTAAAAATCTGAATCAGGGGTGGGGAACCCGCGGTGTCAAAGCCACATATGGCCCTCTAGGTCCTTGGGTGCGACCTTTTGACTGAGTCCAAGTTTCACAGAGCAAATCCTTTTATTGAACACTTGAATAAAGGTGTTGGCACTGGCATTAGAAAGGAATGGGTTGATGCAAGGGAGATTTGCAGGTAAAAGTAACAAGATATAGAAACAGATTAAGATAGGAGGTCAAAGCAAGAGAAGAATCAGAGACCTCAGCTGTTCCTAATGTGAGAGACTGAGCAAAATGGTCATTTCACAGACAGAAATAGTTCTGTCTGAAGTAGAAGGTTTAGGTGGAAAGATAATATACCTGATTTTTTATAATTCGATTTGTGGTGCTGGTAGGACATCCACGTGAAAATGCTGTAGTGACACTGGGAGAAGTGGTTAGGAAATTCAGAAGACAGATCAGGGTTAGAGGCAATGATTCACAAGTATTGAGATGTGCACTTGGGCTCAAAGACAGAATCTTGGAGAATGGATCATTTTGTGGCAGTTTTTTTTTTCACTTTTCAACTGAAAGCTATTGAGTAAAGTTATCTTTTAAGTTTCATACCTACTCATCCTTTTTACCCTTTCTGGAGCATTTGACACCTGTTGATCACTCCTGTTTCCTGAACATTTTTTCCTCTCTATGTTTTTGTGACAGTGCTCCCTTCTGATTCTCCTCCTACTATATGATAACTCCTTTAAGTCTTTTTTTTTTTTGCTGGATATTCCTCTACTAATAAAGGCCGCCCCCCAAGGCTGTGTTCTGGACCCTCATCTCACTTAGTGAGCTCATTGCCTCTCATGGGTTTAATTATTATATCTATACAGATGACTTTCAGATTTATTTATCCAGCCCTAACCTCTTTCCTGACCTCCATGTCTGGAATGATCTCTTTCCTCAACTCCATCTCCTGGCTTCCCTCAAAATTCAGCTCAGATATCACTTTATATCCCATTAACATATACATATATGCATATATAAATGTACATAATTGAGATTATCTCCCATTTCCTATATATGTATTATATATTATCTACCATAATAGTATCGATCTAATATATATGTATATATAATAAATGTGTGTGTATATATACACACATACATACTCCTTATATGTTCATTATATGCTCAGATGATTTACATTGTCTTACCTATTAGAATATGAGCCCCTTGAAGGCAGGGACTATTTTTGCCAGTACTTAGTTACTGGTACATAATACATAGTAAACATTGACTAAATGTTTATTTACTGACCTGTTTACTGGTGAGTGACTAATATTCTGTGACTTTTGAGTTGGAGTGGTCTGGTGTTCCTCCATGATGAGGAATTTGATCTGTTTGTGAGCCCTCTAAACTCAGTTTCTAGATTAGACCTTGTACTTGGTTCAGACTCTCCTCCTTTCCATACTCCTAAACAGGAGTGGCCATGCCCTCTTTTTTCCTGTTCCTCGGTAGTCTGGATTCCACTGCCTAACTAATTGTGGATAGTGTGCCTAAGATTATGCTACTATTTCTGTAGAAGTCTTTGGCTACTTACTCAGTTTGCTATTCACTCCACTCAGCCTTTGGTCTTGACTCTTTTGTCTATGTCCTCTTGGCACAGTCCCCAAATGGCATCATTTGCTATAGCCCTAACAGTTTCCAACTGAATCTTGCTGATCATGCTGGTAGCAGGCCTCCTGCAAGAACCTAGTTGTTTTGTTTCCCAGCTACTTTGTCTTACAGTGGCTCTGGTTTGAGCCCTGGGAGTCTGTATTGTCTGTGGGCTATACTAGTCCTGTGTCCTGTTAGGGCTCCAGCAGGGACTGTATCACTAGTGTGGCTTCTTCCTCCCCTGGCTTGTTAAACCTCAGAGCTTCTTAGAACCTTCCTAGGAGGTCTCGTACTGGATGAAAGAGCTTATGTCCACTTCTTTTTATTTTCTTTTATCATCTTTCCTTTTGGTACATTTTTAACCTTAGCTAGGTGGCACAGTGGATAGAGCACTAGATTTGAAGTCAGGAAGATGTTGAGTTCAAATTCAGCTGAGGCTGGATACTTAATAGTTGCATGACCCTAGACAAATCACTTAACTTCTTTTTGCCCCAGTTTTTCGTCTATGCAAATAGAAACAATAATAGTACCTATATCTTAGAGTTGTTATGAAGATAAAATGATATAGTGTTTGTAAAGAGTTTTGCAAACCTCAAAGCACTATATGAATACTAGTTATTATTGTTATTGCTGGAGTATTTGCAATAGATTAGTAAATATCAGCTCTTCTAGGTCTTATCATGTCACCATCTTAAACACTTACCCTTGACTTGTTTTTAAAAAGTCAGCTATAGCATTTTGATCCTAATACCTGAATTCAGGTTTGCAAATGAGAATTTTAATATGATTAAACCTAGGAATAATGCTGAAATGAAAGTAAGAAAGGCATTTAGGGCCTGCTAAGATTGACTTCTTGATAGATGGACTCATGCCCAAATAATTTATTTAACTTTTTTTGTTGTTATATTTTGTTTTTGAAAGACAGTGGCATTTGTTTGTAACTCTTGTTCTAGTTTTTCAGTGGGTCCTTGGTTGACCAATTTGACAAACACAGCTTGTCTCTTAATAGAAAGGACTCTGCTTAATAGATTAATTAATTAATCTGCTTCATAATTTTCTTTGTATTTCTATGTGTGTCAGAGGGGAATTAGGAGAAATTACTCTTGTTTAATGAATAATATAGCAAAAACAAACAAACAAAAAGATTAAACATCTCTACAAACAGCTGCATCCCTTGGGTCTCTTGATTCTACACATTCTGTAAGGTAATTATGTAGTATAATTAAATTATTTTTAATTAACTTCTAACTTCATTTCACAAATAGGAGGTATTCCTTCCCCTACTCCCATCAGGGAATAACTCTTTTTAGCAAAATCTTTCTTTGGGATGAGAGGAAATTTGTCATTTAAATATAAGGGAAGGGTTTAATGAATTTCCAAAACAATGGCATTCTCTGTATTCCCTGTTTTGATCTAACTTAAACTTTTGAGTGGAGGATTGAAGATTTGTAAACTCAAAGCAACTTTTTTTTTGCAGAAGCAAATCATTTAGAATTCATCGTATTACAAGTTCTTTGAAGAATTATTGGCCAAATAAAACCAACAAGGGGTCATTTCCCAGGTATTTACACACAAGGCAGATAAGGGGAAATGATAGTGATATTTTCTAGCATTATGAAATAGTACATGTAACAGAAGGATTCTTAAACCGAGAGTCAGGAGGCCTGGCCTCTGCTTCCCACCTCTGCTACTCTCTAGTGGTGTTTTCCCAGATCAGCTGCAACACATTTCTAAGCTTCGTTTCCATATTTAAAATGAGGACACAGGTGTCTCCAAGGGTCCTTTGAGTTCTAAAGTTCTATGATTCTCTTTTCTCTAGCTCTCTGGGTACACAGGTGGAAATTAAAGGCAGAGAAACAAGAGTTCACAAGATTCCTAGTAAGTTGGGGCAAGCCTTGTCAGTTTTATTCACATGTGAAAATAATAAACTTTGGACCTAGAGTATATATAACACACTCTCTTTTTCATAGCTATAAATGTTTTGAAGGTAGCTAGAATGAAAACAAGCCCACTGCCTGAAGAGTTCTGGGGAGCTTTTAGGAAGTACTACTGATGTAACAGGAGTAAAACGATAATCTTCTTACCTGACTCTGAGCAAAGTCAAGCATGGCTAGACTCTGAAAAGTATGGTCCTCATTTCATCATGGCCTGGTGTGTGATCCATCTGCTTCCTCAATTCTGGAGATCTTCTACAATAGGGATAGAAGTACACTTTCCAGTTTGGGGACTCTCTCTCAGGCCCATGCATATTAGACAAGCCCCGGAAAATACTCTTTCCAGGGTGCCCATTGTAAAGGTGCCAGGTGCACAACTTGTGTTATGTAGCTGGGTTTTATTGTGGGTTGCGTCTGCATGGAAAACATGGTATTTTTTTTCAAAGCAATCAGGGTTAAGTAACTTGCTCAAGTGGTGCTAAGTATCTGAGCCTGGATTTGATCCCCAGGTCATCCCGACACTGGAGCCGGTACTCTTACTTGTTGAGCCACCTGGCTACCCCTAAGCAATTGGGGTTAACTAACTTGCTCAAGGATACACGGCCAGGTGTTTCTGGGTGGGTGCTAAGTGTCTGAGCCTGGATTCGATCCCCAGGTCATCCCGACACTGGAGCCAGTGCTCTTACTCTCTGTGCTACCTGGCTGCCCCAACATGGTATTTTTTTAAACCTTCCTGTTTTGGGGATTTGAGAGGTGGGCTATGGCCAGGAAATTCCTGGACAGTTTTGGTGCAGAAACATCATTAGATAGAATCAGATTGTGAAAGCTGAAAGAATTTGTGGAATAAATGATATCCAGTGGTCTAAAACCAAAATAATAGCAAGTTATGAGACTGGGCTAGAAATAAATAACGACTGGGATCCAAGCTGTAGAAAATTTCTACCAGACGAATAAGAACTTGATTTGGTAGGCAAAGAGCTAGCTGAATTTGCAATGCTTCTTGTCAATTGATTCCTTTCAGTCACCAGTTCTTTTAGCTGGAGGGCTCCTGTTGCCACCACTCACATCGTTTTCCCTGGAAATGGACTACTCTGTGCAGCATTGGACAGCATTGAGTATGATACTAGTCATTATTTTCTTATTTTTGTTGTGGTGTTTTTCTTTCACATGTTTAGAAATAATACAGCTTCTATCCTGGATGATTAAAACAAAGAAAGATCAATCAGCCTAAGGACCAGACAGTGCAGTCAATATTTTAACACAGAAAAATTAGCAAAAATAAAACTATTCTTGTAGGTGACGACTATATCTATTGTCTGTGCTTCATCAAATTCCATTATTACATATGAGTGAGATGTAGCAGCTCAGAAAATAGAAAATGTAAAGGACTGCCCCCTTGAATCTAGGGTTTACATGCTAACTTTCCCAATTCAAGGTCAGCTGTATTCCCAGTAGGGATTTGGGTAAATATGTGTTGTATAAATGAAGCTGTTTTTCTTGGACAAGTTAAAAATGTTACTTGAACAAAAAATGTGGGGTGCTTAGTACAGGAATTGGATGCCAAAATAAATTTCAGCACAAATTTAGGTTTCACAAATGTTGAATGCATTTGAGATGGACCATGAGAGGGAGCTAACTTGCCAGCTTAATTAAATTTTTGGAATGCTTCTGGGCAAAATTAATATATATGGACGAAAGCCAAAATCATTTTGACTGAACAGATTTTAGCTTGCATAGAACAACTCAAAGAAACCTTAAAGTAGTTAATCTACTAATAGTTGTGACAGACAGTGGTTAGAAGATTGCCTTTTCTTTTCCTCTCTGCCAGTTGGCATTTATGATGAAATGGCTATTTCAAATTCAGTGTGTTTATTGGAAACTTTTAGGGTGAAATTAAAAATCAGAGACAATGCTCTTATAGGTAGATGTGAGCATATATTAATGCTTAGTATTATATGCCTGGCAGCGAGCTAAGTTCCAAGTATGCAAATACAAGCAAGTCAGACAATGCCTATCCTCAACAAGTTTATATTTTACTGGAGGAAGATCATACATAAAAGGAGCAGGGCACATGTTCATTGGCATTGTATAGAGATGGCCAAGAAGTGGCATGGTGGGCGGTTTGGGGGCAAAATAAGGCAAAAGCTACCTATCACAGCTGCGCAACACAAGAGAGAGTTAAGGGGGGCGGCCAGGTAGCACAGAGAGCTACCAGCCCCAGTGTTGAGATGACCTGGGAGATTGAGTCTGGGCTCAGATACTTAGCACCACACCCAGAAATAACTGGCCATGTAACCTTGAGCAAGTTACTTAACCCCAATTGCTTTAAGAGAGAGAGAGAGAGAGAGAGAGAGAGAGAGAGAGAGAGAGAGAGAATTAAGGTTTGTGGTTGGAAGAGATGATGATAAAGCTACAATGTAGAAAGCATAGTGAGGAGATGGCTGGGAAATGGTGCAGAGGATTGTTTCACAAATGGTGAACGCATGCCTCTTCATAAAGTCCAGTTTTATTCCAGTGTCAGGTTTACTCAGTCTTTGAGGAAGGAAGTTCTGAACTCAGAGTGTTGTATAAACCCCAATTGTCTTGTTCATCACATAAAATATGAGCCACCTGGCAGAATCAAGATTTATGCTGCAAATTCAGCATGCATTTTAAATTAGGTACCTACTGTGGAAAAGACACTGAACTAGGAACTGGACATGTAAAGACCAAAATTAAACATACCCTCCTCTCAAAGAAAAGATGCTCTACAGAAAGATTACAGCATACATACTTGAAATCAAATACAAAGTAGATACAAAATAAATTTAGGAGGGAGTTTTTAAGAATTAGAGGAAAGGCATTGTGAAGGAGATGGCACCTGGATTGTGCTTTTTGAAGAAACTATGTTTTCCTTGAGCTGGAAATGAGGAAGAGAGTGCATTCTACACATAAAAAGCATGATTTTTCCTGTTCTTGCTTATCTTTCAGCCTTGTGCTTTATCAGTCAAATAAAAACAACAAAAAAACTTAAGATACTGCTTTGACATACCATATGTAGGTTCATTTTTTAAAGCTTTCTTTCCCACCCTTGGCCCCCACAATTCCCCCAAAACAAGATGTGAGATTCTGTGGAATCTCCCAAAATTTGAAGACTAGGATTTTGTCTCCAGGTCACACATGATTACAAGGACTCTCTTGAGAGAAGAATTTGGGTACCTCTTCTTCCTCTATAATTGTATTTAGCTTTTCAGAGGGTATGGTTATTTATTTTATTTTTCCTTGTTTTGTTAATAGCCTTTTAATCCTCCCCTAAAAGTCTACCAGATATTTTGTTCTGAAATAAACAATATTGTGAAAAATCCTCCTCTTTGAGTGTATGGATGCATTTATACTAGAGATCACTGCCCTGAAAGCATCATGTTTTTGAAGTGGTGCATGTTATCTGACATCTGTGTCAGAAACACTTAGTTGAGAAGAAGGAAGCTTGTCTGTAGTCAATAGCCATTAATCTTTTATTAAGAGCCTGTTATGTTCCAGACACTGTGCTAAGTTCTGGGATACAGATGAGAAAAAAAAAGACAGTCCCTGCTTTCAGGGAGCTTACAATCTAATGGGGGTAGGAGGGTGGCACAGAGGCGCAATACACAAAAGGAAGCTGAAAATGGGGTGAGATTGCTAGATGGTGCTAGTAGTGGTTGAAAGGCAGGGGGCTGGAGGACATGATGTTCATGGAGTCACAACTAAGCAGGAGAGCTGATGGAAAGTGAAGTTAGCTGGAAGATTTCGGAGCCCCCTATAAAGGGACATTTTGGGAGGAATTTATTGCTTCACTTTCTACCTTTCTCATCAGCTGAGGGTGCTTAGAGGGTGCTAAGTATCATCCAAGCCTCAGAAGGCAGTAAAATGAGAGCTGGACTTGGAGTCAATAATCGGGTTTGATTTCTAGCTTTAATAATAACTCTGTGACCTTGGTCCAGTAACTTTCACCTCTTTGGGCTTTAGCTTGCTTCTATCTCCAAGAAGTGTAGCTGTACTTCAATGATTCATAAATCTTATCTCAATTGTATAAGGCAAGCAAGAAACTTGTAAAAATCAAGTCAGTTGAAGAATAGCACACAAGGAAAGATCCCCAAAATACCCTTTGACCTTGGCTTTTTAATAGTCATCTTTGGTTAGACATGATACAGAGGGAGAAAGAGTCAGGTGGGGGGCAAGTAGAAGAGTCACATAGGAGAATTGTATATTTCTTCTTCCTTTTCCTTTATTGTCTTTGCTACCCTTGCTCTTCCTTGCCACCACATCTCAGACTCTGAGTTTGCTCTCAGCTAAATTGTTTAGCTTAAAGCAATCCTGCACAACCTGTGGCCCATTTGGGGCAGCCCTCAAAATATGTAACTTCCTCTACATTTTTCGAAGGCCACTCAAAACCCTTTGGTATTCCATAAAGTCCATTATCAGGTCACAGGTTATTCAGGCCTGGCTTAGAAGCATTTAAGTGTTAGAGTATTTGACCAGGAGTCAGGAAGAACTGAGTTCAAATTTGGCCTTACACTACTAGCTTTGTGACCCTGGGCAAGTTGTACTTTCTTTGCTTCAGTTTCCTTAGTTGTAAAATTGGGATAATAATAATATCACTAACTTCTCAGTGTTGTTATGCAAATTTTGGTAATTTCTTCATTTTCCCCTTCTATTCCTTATCACGAACTTTCTTTTTAAAAAAATATTTTTATTTATTTCATGAAATATTTTCCAATTACATATATTTTTTTAAATTAATTTAAAGAAATTTTGAGTTTCAAATTATCTCCCAGATTACCAGATTCAGAAGATACTGCAAATATTTGAGAATTTTGGTAGCTAAAAACGGCAGAGTTTAGCTCCTATTTAGCAGCAGTTTATTAAGTTGCCATTTGATAGAAGGTCTTAGACCCTAAACCTCTGTGCTCTGATTCTGCTCCATAGAAATCATGCTTCTTGTCCCTTGCCTTGATCATAGTTACAGCATAGTTTCCTTAAACACATATTCCTGGTTAGAATTTATATTATGGGGTATGAGGGATTAGAATAGACATAGTTTTCTCCTTTAACTCCCCCTGTCTTATAGAAGTTTGTCCTTTTGAGGATTTTACAGATAGATCAATAGCATAGTGCTTTTGAAAGAGAAATTGAGATAAACTTAGATTATAACCCCTCACATATTAATTTTGCAATTTAAGTATAAAAAAGTAATGTACCAATTCAAACTCACCTCAGTCCTTTTAAAACAGTAATTGGTGAATTTCCAGTGAATGCATGATAACGCAAGTCATTCATTTTTAACTCTTCTAATCATGTTGCCTATTTACATTGCTAGAGTTTTCCCACCATTTGATAGCATTAAGAATAAACTGAATATTGATTTGTTTGTACTCTATCGATTTTTTCTGTGTATCTATATCGCTATTTATGAGGTTCGTAAATAATGCTGATATCTTCTCATTGGGTGTTGTCATTGTTCATTGTACACTTGGCTTTTAAATGTTACTGTTGGCAGCATTATTATGATGATGATATTGACAGAAGAGGGGGCAAGGAGCCAAGGTTTTCTTGATGTCTTCAGTGTATGATATAATAACTTTGAAGAAGGTTAAAATTCTAGTGAAGGCCAGATTTCCATAGCACCAAATAAATATATTGTCAGGAAAGAAACCAGAGGCTGTCTTTATGATTTATTTTTTTCTCTTTTGTGTCAACATGTATTTTTGTTTCTACAGACCTTTAGTTTGGATTACATTTGGCAACTTGACTTTAATAGGTACCTTTCTGACTGTAAAGCCAAGCACGAGCAGCTCTCCTGAGGACTGCTGCTGTGAATAATTTTTAGGTTCTGATAGCATAGTATAGTGAACTCTCTATTCAGCAAAAAGCTAAAGCAAAACATTCACAATAATATAACATAACAGTTTATTACTGAGGTGGCCACACAGTCTTAAACAAAAGATATTATTCAGTAAGTCACAAATCTCATCAGTCAATATAAAGTACCCATCTAAAGGCTTCTTTCATCTTGATTGAAGAATGGCTTCCAATCTTCCTTAACTCAATCATCCTTAAGTAATAATCATCCATCATGCATAGTAGAAAGTACAAAGGTCTTCCACCCCTAGGTCACAGTAAGTCACAATCTTGTCAGTCAGCACTTAGTACCCAAGTAAAGGTCCTTTCATCTTGACTGGAGACTGACTTCCAAACTCCATGGCTCATCTTCCACACTTCCAGCTCTTGCCTGGATTCACCCAACTCTTACCTGGATTCAGGTAGGCAGCTTTCCACTCCTGTTCCATATTGAAGCTCATGGTGATTAGTTCACTCCAACCCCTTCACAGTTTCTGTTTATGGGAATACAAAGCTTAACAGAGCCTCAACAATATTTACACACATTAAGCTTAGCAAAGTTACAACAATATTTGGACACATTGCCAGCACTATCATCTCAATTCACTTTCTGCCTGTGAAATCAATACAGATCAACAGACAGGGTCTCTCTCTGAGAAATTAACACAAACTAACAAACAGGACTTCTGTCTGTTTATTTTTAATAATAAAATCAGCAGTAAAGTCCCAGGACTTCTGAAAAACAGCAGTAAAGCCCACTTTCTGTACTTTTGCAAACAGACAGAAGTGAAATCCTGTTTCAGGGCTGCTGAACTAGCAGTAAAGTTCCAGGGCTTCTGTAATAACAGCAACTTCCTCTGTTAGCAGACAGGATACTTTGTAATGACAAAGTAATATCAACACAGACAGAACAGACAGACAGAGTGCTGACACCAAAAGTGTACTTCCTCCCAGTTCTGCTCAGTCCCAGCTCCTGCTTGAGCTTTTATATGATCTGCTCCTTCCTCTTCCACCCTTCTTCTTATATCCTCTTTGTTCTGGTCTTTTGGCAAATTCCTCCCACATGGGCTTCACAGTTTCTGTTTCTAACAAAGACTTGATATAATCACAGGTGAGACTCAAAGGGAATTGGATAGCTGAAACAAGGAGCAAAGTACCACTTTGCTTGCCATTACACTGGCTTAAATGAAACTATGGATACAATGTTATCTAGCCATGCCACCTATAAAACATAATTGAAATAAATTATTTCATGTAGAAATGTTAGCTATGTTAGACATATCTTACCAGCTAGATGTCATGTCTAGATCGTCATTTTGCTATTGTTCATATCAAAATGCATCAGAATTATCAAGTATTTGGAACTTGATGCAGATCCAGCAAAGTAAACCAGTCAGCATTGCTCTTGATTTTAGGTATATACTATTTATCATTTTAAGGAAAATTCCATTTATTCTTTTGATTTCTTTTTTTTTTTAAGCAATCGGGGTTAAGTAACTTGCTCAAGGTTACACAGCTAATTATTTCTGGGTGTGGTGCTGAGTATCTGAGTCCGGATTTGATCCAGGTCATTCCAACACTGGAGCCGGTGCTCTTATTCGCTGTGCTACCTGGCCGCCCCTATTCTTTTGATTTCTAAAAAAAAAAAAACCCACCAACAACAACAACTTTCTGGGCTTGAGACCAGTTCATATTCCTTTCTGATGTTTCAGATGTGGATATTGTGCTAATGTCCTCTTCTGAATTCGTATTTTGATCTTCCCTGTCTCCATAGTAAGAATCTATGGTCTTTGTTTTTCTAAGATTCTTTTTGCTCATTCTGATTGCCTTTTTCCTGGCTTTTGAAGTGAATCTTTGCTTCTGGGGCACAGGGGACTCTGTAACATGCTTCTCGGTGGGGGCTAGGGACCTGGTTATTGGATTTGTGTGCTGTAGGCTCTGGTTCTGGCAGCTGGAAGCTGTATAATGCCATAGCTTACTTAGTGCTGAGATGGATCTGGCTGGTGTGTGCTGAGACCAAGTGATGTCTTTCTGAGTTTCCCTGGAGTTATACTGAAGCTCACGGCATGAGGTTTGGTCTGGCTGCTAAAAGTCTCCTTTTCCCCTAGGGCTGTGATAGAGCATGGATAGGCTCAGGCACTGGTAGACTTCCATCTACACTGGTGTCTTCTGATTCCCCTGGCTGTGAGAAGGCACACAGGAGTCCTGGTTTTGGCACTTCCTGGCTTCACCACACTGGCACTCAGGATTTCTTGAAGGTCCACTGAGGTGGGGCTTGCTAAGATGCTTCCGTCCTGTACTGGTCCCCTTCAGCCATACCAAGAAGGACCTTTCTGGTTAATCCCCAGTTAATCCCCCTAGTCTTCCAAGCTAAAAGACTGCTATATTCCTTTCTGCTGGCTCTACTATTCTAGCATTTTTCCTCGGGCAATATTTTCCAAGTTTTTCAAGGTCAATAAGGGAGGGTGAGAGCAAGTTACAGTTTGCCCTGCCATCTTGGCTCCCAGAAGTTTAAATAGGTGACTTTCACACATTCAGTCTGTGGGCTGATAGCCCCAGGAATAGCTGCTGCTGCTGTAGTCCCTGTACAGGACTGTGCTTCTCTCTCACCCAGTTCCTACAGACACACACCCCCATCCATGCCCCGAGTTGAGAGGTATGGGAACCACCACCACTGCCAGTGATTGAGCCCACTGGGGTCTGCTCTGGCCTTGCTACAGTCAAGTCTGTGCTGGTGCAGTTTGCAGGCTAGACTGTGCTCTTCTCTCAGCCTGGTACAACAGATCCTTCTTGTCAACTTTCCAGGTTTTCTTGGACTGGAAATCTGTTACCTTCTGTCTCTTTTTGGATCCTGCCACTCTAGAATTTGTTTAGATTCACTTTTTAGAGGTATTTGAAGGAGTTTGTGGAAGATCTCAGGTGAGTTCCTGCTTTTACTCCACCATCTTGGTGCTGCCTCAGATCACGAACTCTTCTTCTGTCTATAGTCTGACATGTAATTTCTTTCATGATCCACTAATAAGCTTATGATATCACAGTTTATATTTAAATCATGAACCCATTTTCAGATTACCTTAGTATACAGTGTTATAATTATAGCACTTTGGTATAGTTTGAGATCTGATATTTCCAGACTCCCTTCATGTCTTTTTTTTTTTTTTAATTTATTCCCATGACATTTTTTACCCTTTATTTCTCTAAATACATTTTGTTGATATTTTTTTTCTAGTACTTTCAAGTAATTCTTTGGTAGTTTGGTATGACATTGAGGAAATAAGTTAATTTAGGTTATATTGATATTTTAATTATATTGGCTTGGTCTATCCCTGAACAACCTATATTTGTCCAGTTATTTAGATCTATATTTATTTGTGTGAAGAGTGTTTTGTAATTGTATCCATATAATTCCTATGTGTCACTTAGGAAGTATTTTATCTTTTCCATACTTATTTTAAATGGAATATCTCTTTATATCTCTCCCTTCTGGGTTTTGTTGGTAATAAATAGAAGTGCTCTTGATTTGTTTGATATCCTTCAACATTTGCGGAATTCGTTAGTTGTTTAGACTTATTTTGTGGTTGACTCTAGGTAAACCATCACATCATCTACAAAAAGTGATAGTTTAGGATTCACATTGGTAGCTTAGTCTTAGAGAGTTGCCTGAAACACTGAGAGTTTTAAAAATTTGTGTATAACAGAAGGACTTGAACCCAGCATTCTTTACTCTAAGGCTAAGCTTAATTTTTCTTTCCTTTTTTCCCCTTTTTATTATTATTCTTAGTTTACATCAATAATTTCCACAAGATTTTGAATTACAAATATTCTCTCCATTTTTACCCTGCCCACCACCCCAAAAAAGCGATCCTACCGAATATGCCCTTACCCAGTCTGCTCTTTCCAACATCTTCCCCCATACCCCCACCAACTCTCCAGTAGGGCACAGTGGATCTCTATGTCGCAGTTCCTATATATCTTATTTCCCAGGTTCATGTAAAATAATAATAATAATAATAATAATAATAATAATAATAATATATTTTAAACATTTGATTTTAAACCTTTGAATTCCAGATTCTTTCCCTACCTCCCTCATCATCCACCCTTACTGGGAATATGAGAAATTCAGTATAGCTTGTACATGTGTAGCTATGCAAAACATTTCCATAGTGGATATATTGTGAGAGACTGACCATATTTCCCTCCATCCTATCCTGCCCCCCCCACTTGTTCTATTCTCTACTTTGATCCTGTCCCTTTTCAAAAGTGGGTGCTTCCAACTACCCTCCCTCCCAGCCTGCCCTTCCTTCTCTCATCCCTCCTCTCATTCTCTTCCCCCCCTACTCTCTTATAGAGTGAGATACCCTAATTAGTGTGCATGTAATTCCCTCCCTGAGCCCAATTCAATGAGAATATGGTTGACTCATTCCCTTTTACCTTCTTGTTCTTCCCCTCCATTTTAACAGTTTTCCCTTGCCTCTTCTATATGAGATAATTTACCCCATTATGTCTCTCCTCATCTCCTCTAATTATATTCCTCTCTCATCTCTTAATTTCATGTTTTAAGGATCATCCCTTCCTATTCAATTGGTCCTGTGCCCTCTATGTATACCTGTACACATATATACACACATTCACACATGTATTCATATGCCCACATACCCTACTATATAAACATATATATGTATGTATACATACACACATACATACATACACACACATTTCTATTCCCTTCAACTATTCTCATACTGAGAAAAAGTTTCATAAGTTACAATTATTGTTTTTCCATGTAGGAATGTTAATAGTTCAACTTTGATAAGTTCCTTATGATTTCTTTCCCATTTACCTTCTCATGCTTCTCTTCATGTATGTGAATGTCAAATTTTCTATTCAACTCTGGTTTTTCCATCAAGAATGCTTGAAAGTCGTCATTCCATTAAATGACCATATTTTCCCCTGAAACATGATACTCAGTTTTGCTAGGTAGATGATTCTTGGTTTTTATCCCAGCTCCTTTTACCTCCAGAATATCATATTCAACGCTCTTCAATCCCTCAATGTAGAAGGTGCCAGATGATGTGTTATTCTGATTGTGTTTCCACAGTATTCAAATTGGTTTTTTTCCTGGCTGCTTGCAATATTTTCTCCTTGATCTGGGAACTCTGGAACCTGGCTATAATATCCCTAGGAGTTTCCTTTTGGGGATTTTTTTCAGGAGGTGATCAGTGGATTCTTTCAACCTCTATTTTGCCCTCTGGTTTTAATACATCAGGGTAATTTTCCTTGAGAATTCATTGAAGGATGATTTCTAGCTTCATTTTTTTCTCATGGCTTTCAGGTAGTCCAATAATTTTTAAATTATCTCTCCTGGATCTGTTTTCCAGGTCAGTGGTTTTTCCACTGAGATATTTCACATTGCCTTCCCTTTTTTTCATTTGTTTGGATCTGTTTAATAGTATCTTCTTTTCTAATAATGTCACTATCTTCCATTTGTTCCAATCTAATTCTGAAGGAATCATCCTCTTCAGTGAGCTTTTGGGATTCTTTTTCCATATGGCAAATTTGGCTTTTTAAGGCATTCTTCTCCTCATTGGCTTTTTGAACCTCTTTTGCCATTTGAGTTAGTCTATCTTTAAAGTGTTATTTTCATCAGTCAGGTTGCTGACTCTCATTTCATAATTTTCTTGCATCATTCTCATTTCTCTTCCCAATTTTTCCTGCACTATTCTTATTTGGTTTTCACAATCCTTCTTAAGCTCCTCTATGACCTGTAAGCAGCTTATTCTTTTGTTGGAAGCTTCTAGTGCAGGAGTTCTGACTTTTCTGTCATCATCCTGTCCCATGCCCCAATCCTTTTTGTCCCCTAAAAAGGAGTCCAACACCAGATTACTGTGCTTTCCTTGCTTCCCTCACTTGCTCATGTTGCCACTCAATTACTTGACTTTTGAGCTTTTTGCCACATTAGAACTCTGCTACCAGAGGAGGAGCTTTGTCCCAAATCACTGGAGTTTTCTCAGCCGCTGAAAATATTAGTTGGCTGCCCTCTCTGAAGTCTCCACACGCTCTGGCACACTGGTCATGAACTCCAGGACCTCAACCCCAGTCAGTGATCCAGATCCATGCAGGTTAAAGCAAATACAATTGCCACTCATACTGGTAGATTGGTCCCCCTACAATCTGTAGGCCCAGAGCTCTGGAGCAGCCACGTGGCTGTGGCTGGATTGCTGCCATGCCTCAGCTGCTTCTCATCTCAGGGGCAAAGCCCGGACTGCACTCTCAAATTCCCAGGTCCCAAAGTCCCCACTGCACTGACGTCTCACTTTGTCCTTAGCATCTGTGGGTTGATAATTCTGCAAAGGGCCACAGCTCCTCATGATCTGTAGTCCCTCCAGCTGATGTCTGGTTGTGGCTGCCCTGAAGCTTAAACCTCAGGCTCACATGGGGCTGGACTTAGCTCCCAGAACAATGTGCTGGCCCCTTCCTGCCGACCTGCCATACTGTCTTCAGTGGGAGGTTAGCTTCTCTGTGTCCTTTTGTGGGTTCTGTAGCTCCAAAGTTTGTTTAGAGTCATTTTTTACATGAATTGGAGGAGGTGGGAGTAGGAACTGTTCGGAAGTCCTGTTTCTATACCACCATTTTGACTCCACCTACCCTTAATTTTTCAATACTACAGTGTCTCTTGGTCCCTAGTATTAATTGTTAGTTACAATTATTGTTTTTCCATGTAGGAATGTTAGTAGTTCAACTTTGATAAGTTCCTTATGATTTCTTTTCCCTGTTTACTTTCTCATGCTTCTCTTGCTTCTTGTATCTGAATGTCAAATTTTCTATTCAACTTGTTTTTTTTTCAGCAAGAATGCTTGAAAGTCCTCTATTCCACTGAATGACCATATTTTCCCCTGAAACATGATACTCAGTTTTGCTGGGTAGGTGACTCTTGGTTTTAATCCCCTAGTATTAATTGTTAAAGTATACAAAATATCAAAAAATATCAAATGAATTGAAAACTCTTTATAGTCCTATATAAAAAAGTACTCCAAATCATTAATAATAATAGAAATGTAAATCAAAACTACTCTTGAGGTTTTATCTCATATCTGACCAATTGGCAAAAATTGGGATTAGGCATTATTGGAAGGATTGGAGTAGAATAGTCACCAGTACATTCTTGGTGGATCTGCAAATTGGACTAAATCTTATGGGAAACAATTTGGAATTATGCTAAGAAAATGACTAAAACATCCATATCTATTTTCAACAGAGAAAGTTGAATGCTATGAGTAGCCCTCAAAGAGGTTCAAGATAAAAATAAAGGTTCTATGTGCATGTGGATATTGCTAGCACCCTTCATAGTGTCAAAAACCTGTAGACAGGGGTGGCCAGGTAGCACAGCGAGTAAGAGCACTGCCTCCAGTGTTGAGAAAACCTGGAGATCAAATCCCGGACTCTGATACTTAGCACCCACCCAGAAACACCTGGCCGTGTAACCTTGAGCAAGTTAGTTAACCCCAATTGCTTAGGGGCAGCCAGGTGGCTCAGTGAGTAAGAGCACCGGCTCCAGTGTTGGGATGACCTGGATCAAATCCGGGCTCAGATACTCAGCACCACACCCAGAAATAACTGGCCATGTAACCTTGAGCAAGTTACTTAACCCTGATTGCTTTAAAAAAAAAACCTGTAGGCAAAGTATATGCTAGGAGGTGGGAAGACCCATCTCAATTGGGTGTCCTTCCTTCCTGTTTTTACTCTTCACCCCTACCCCAGCCACAGTCACATATTTAAGTCAACAAGCATTTATTATATGCTTAGTATTCAATGCACTATGCTAAGTGCTAGGTATATATAGAAAGGCAAAATCAGTTCCTTCTCTCTAGGAGCTCATATTATAATAAGGATGACAACAGGCAAACTACTATGTGTATACAAGATACATGGTAAATGGGAGATAATTTCATTGGCAAGGCACTAGTGATGGGGGATAAGTGAAAGTGGGAGGAGGAAAAAGAACTCTTGTACAAGGTAGAATTAAAGATGAATCTGTAAGGAAGGCAGATGATCTAGTTGTTGGAGAATTAGTAGAGAGAAGAGTCTGAACATGAAAATGTGAAAAGGCATAGAATCTATATGGCTTAGTGTTGTTGGATCATGGAGCATGTGAAGGGGAATAGAGTATAACAAGACTGTAAAGGTGGGGAGAGACCAGGTTGTGAAGGTCTTTAAAAAACCAAAAGAAGAATATTATATTTGGAAATGGAGATAATAGTACTTCTGAAAATTTTCTTGAAATTTTTCATTCCCCTTTGGTGAGATATTATAGGACCACTTAGGCCTTACTATTTGAGCTGTAGCAAAATTTGCTTTTATCTGTTCTCTCAATTAGAGCATGAATTTCTTGAGAACAGAAAATGCCTTTTCATCTTTCTATCCCCAGCACTAAACCCATTGTTTATCTCATAGTAAGTCTTAATAAATGCTTTCTTCTTTTCTTTCTTCCTTCCTTAATACCCATTAATTAGGGAACAACTAAAACAATTACTGACATCAATGTACTGCAATATTTTTGTGCTTCAACAAAAGAGGAATATGAAGAATACAGAGTAATATAGAAATATGAACTGATGCAAAGTGAAATAAGAAAATCATGAAAATTAAAATTTGAAGAAAAAAGAATGTTGTATACTTACATTGATTGGGAATAAAAATGGCAAAATGTACTTCTCTCTCTTCTCTGATGAGGTAGAAGATTATGGCTGTGGAACATTATGTATACTTACAGATTTGGTTGACATACTTTTGATTTTGGTAAACTACTTTTCCCCCCTCTTTTTTTTTAAAGCAATTGGGGTTAAGTAACTTGCTCAAGGTCACACGGTCAGTTATTATTATTATTGTGGGTGCCAAGTATCAGAGGCTGGAACCTATCCCAGGTCTCCCGACACTGGGGCCGGCGCTCTTACTCACTGTGCCACCTGGCTTCCCCTAAGCAATTAGGGTTAAGTAACTTGCTCAAGGTTGCACAGCCAGTTATTTTGTGTGGGTGTTAAGTATCTGAGCCCGGAACCAAACCCAGGTCTCCCAACTCTGGGGCCAGCGCTCTTACTCACTGCGCCACATGGCAGCCCCTTCCCCCCCCTTTTAAAGTTTTTTACTACAAGTAGTATCTCTTTCTATGTGGAAAGGGATATATTTGGAAATGAAAATGATGCAAAAAGAAAAAGACAACATGAAATTTTAAAAATAATCTTTGAAAACACCCTCTTGACTTGTTTACTAAGTCCATGACCTGGGGATGAAGTAAGTACCGATCAAATCCATCTGCTGATAGAACTCTTTCAAGCCTGTTTCTCTTAAGTCTCCCATTTTGGATATAACACAACATACTTTTAAATCAATACTGTAATTGAGGTTTTTTTCTCACATAGAAGACAAAAACATAAGCGCTTGGAAGTGAGTAGCAGAAGGTGGGCTGGTCACTTGCCATAAGACTTTGACCTAATGGAATATCAAAGGGAGTTTACTGTAGTATCTTTATTCTATTCTATTTCATCTTATTTTTTTACTGTTTAAAAAATATTTCATTATGTCTGTTGCCTTAAGCAACTCTCTAAGACAACTAAGTTATAGATGAGTAACTAATCTGCATTGGTAGAAACAATTACTATACCAGGATATCCCAATACTAATGAAATCATAAATCTGAACCAAAACAAATACCAGGTAAAATATGTATTTAATGGAAAGAGTTATAGATTGAAAAAGTCAAAACCTATTGAAAATATTAGACCTCTTTTTATTTCGGGTTTTCCCTCTTTAAAAGTTAATACATTTAATTTTTAAAATGTTGTAAAGTCAAGAAGTAGTACTTGATAGCATATCACCAAGAAATAGTGCTGTTTTAATGAATGCCAAAAAAAATCGAATAAGTTGATTTCGCCTTAATCAAGTGATTGGCCTTGAGAATAGGTTCTCTTATAGAAATGTGGGTCATGTCAGTACTTAGCAAGAGGTATGTATTGGTTTCAGTGCCCAGTGTTGAAGACTGCTGATTGCTTTCCTACACAACTTCAAATGAATCACACTTTTCCAACAACAGTTATCTCTAGTTTCCTGTATGCAATCAGTCTTTTGCCATAGGCATTAGTTTCAAAGGGAGAGATGGTAAAAATAGCCAGAAAAGTCTTCATAGAGATAAGAATAATCTATTAAAAAATACAGACCATCTCTTGGGACTTCGAGATCAATGAATCACAGACATTTCACTGACTGTGGAGTAGCAAAGTTGCACAGTGTAAAAATTGTGACCTCCCTCAGTCTATCTTGTGCCTGCTCACTAAGCAGTGATTCAAAGGAAGACAGCCCTGAAAATGATGAGAAGAGAATCTAGCAGCCCTTGTAAATGACAGTCTGTCACTTTGACATGAAGAAAAATCAAACTTACTCACCGAACTATCTGGTAAGAACAGGTGCTTGTCATGTCTAATACGTCTGAGAAAGGGCATAAGCAACTTGATTCAATTTAGCCAGGAAATTATATATATATATATATATATATATATATATATATATATATATAATTTTATATTTATATAAAATTGATATATAAACTTATATTTATATAAATTTATATTTTATTTATTTTATTTTATATATATACATATACACACATATAAAGAGAGAGAGAGTGCTGACTATGTAGAAAACATTTTTTAAAGGTGACATTTTGGAAAAGGAAAGAGTTTAGAAGCTTAATGTCAAACAGCAGTATAGGTGACATGCCTTCAGGACTAACTTTCCCCAATTTTTACTCACATTTGTGGGTTAAATCCTCCAGCATATGACTAGCTGCTCTCAGGGTTCAAGAAAGATTTTTTTTAATTAAGATGATATGGCAAGAACAATCCATATGGAACCTTCTCTCCAAAGTCTGGAGTGTACTCTCTCACAGATACTCACTCACGTGCCCACAGAAAGAATGGAGTTGGATTTAGAATACAATAGTGGTGTTAAGTCATATGTGTAGAGAATGTGTATCGCAAAGGTAATAAAATGCAATGCTTGAGTTTGGAATATTCTTTTTTCCTTTGGGTTGTCTTGATTCAACTCCATTTGTGTATAGTCCTCTGCTTTGTCACTTCTCCTGGCATCTGCTGCCCCTTTGATTCCATATCCTGCATTTCTCTCTTTGATAAGAGTGCCACACTCCATAAAGCTGCCTTTGTGTCTCTGAGCACCCAGAGATAATACTTCCTACTGTTAAATTCGCCATGCCATATCTCCTCTGCAGGCATCCCAAGACCTTCAGACCTTTCAGAACTCACAAGGTTGCCACCAGTAATGGACACATCTGGCATGAGACAGTTTTTTTTATCTAAGATCAGGAAAGAGCAGACACAAAGAGACCAATATGGACTTATGCATACTACCATGTGGAACAGGACTGGGGGACAGGACAAATGCTTTTTCCTCTACCCAGCTTGTTAACCAGCTTGACATAATGTACAGCATTACAGCTGCAAAGAAAATGAACTCAAAGTGACCTGAAGATCAATTTTTTTATCCTAAATAATCACCTCTTCTGTCTTAGCAACCAGTTAGCAGACTTCAACACTAATTTCTCAATTTCTGTAACTTTTAGTGTCCTCCCTCTTAAATTAACTTAGATTTTTAAAATTATTTTTTCAAAGAGCTACCTTTTCTTACTCCTATCTCTATCACATTGTACTCCCCTCCCCCCATTAAGAAGGGAAGAGAAGCAACATGGCTCCTTACATACATGTAGAATCCAGCAAAACAAATTTATGCCTTGAACATGTCTAAGAAAAGAAAACAAAAACTCAGTATCCTCTCTCTGTCCATTATGTCTTCATCAAGAGAGGCTATCTTGTTTCGTCATGAGTCCTCTGGAATCATACTTGGTCATCGTATTGATCACAGTTCATAAGATTTTCAAAGTAGTTTTTAGAATATTGTTGTTATCATATAAATTGTTCTCCTGGTCCTTGTCACTTCATTCTCTTTAAGTTCCTGTAAATCTTCCCAAGTTTCTCTAAAAGCATCCCCTTCTTCATTTCTTATGAGACAGTAGTATTCTACCAGCCATTTCCCAGTTAATGAACAGTTTCTATTTCCTTGCCACCACAAACAAAGCTGATGATATGATGGCTTATTTAGATCAGAGAGTCAACTAAAATTGATTGAAAAAAATTGACAACCTCAGAAAATATTGAATAAAATTGTATTTATTCATATGTTTCATAATGTTTTAATAGACAGATATTCTGTCTATTACGTCCTGTCAAAAGATGCTTTTGTATTTACAAATGAATTAATGAATGTAGTATTTATCAAGTATTCATTGTGTGTGCATAGTTCTGTATTAAATGCCATGAAAAAGTAAGAAAAGTAAGAGTTTCCCTTTCTCAAGAAGGTTACATTCTAATGGAAAGAAAACAAATAAGGGAAAGTTTAACTCCAAGTCACATGGAAAAAAGAATGACTTCTTAAATATTACAGAACATTTTAAAATCATGATTGTTAATGATCTGCAGTTATTCTTTTGAAAATACTTGTTCATATATTTTAACCACTAATTTGTTGGGGGAATAGCTTTTGGTTTTATGTATGTTAATTGTGTGTATAATATGTACACATATACATATATTTATCTATATAATACCACATATTTATTAGAGAAATTTGACACATTTTTTCACATTTGCCTGTTTTTCCTTCTCCTTTTAGTTATATTTATTTTGTTTCTGTGGAAACTTTCCAGTTTCACATAACAGATCAGTTGTTTTTACTATCAGGTAACTCATATTTTCTCCTTTTTTTTTTTGCTTTTTTTGAGGGGGGAAGGCAGGGCAATTGGGGTTAAGTGACTTACCCAAGGTCACACAACTAGTAAGTGTTAAGTGTCTGAGAATGGATTTGAAGTCAGGTCCTCCTGACTCCAGAGCCAGTGCTCTATTCACTGTGCCACCTAGCCACCCCAATTTTCTCCTATTTTTTCAGTCTTTTGACTTTGTTTTAATTTTTGTCTTATGGAATCTATACTTGTTATTTGTTGACTTTTAGCCTTTTTTACATCTTGTTCCAAGGTTTGAAATTTCTTTCTAATCTTTCTGCCATAGCTCTTATTTCTTTTTTTCCATATTTTTCTCTAGTACACACATTTGGTTTTGTAAATAATTTTTAGCTCTTCTTTTCCCCAAAAAAACCCCAAAAACCAAAACACTCTTGCTTTATCTTTTTCAGGAATTCTGCATACATTTCTACCTAAGCAGTCTTTCTTTGAGACTTTGCTTGTAGACATTTTGGAATTGATTATCCTCTTCATCTGAGTTTTTGTCTTGAGTATATCTATTGTAATAATAGTTTTTTATGTTGAGATTTCTTTTGTTTACCAATTTTTCCACCCTGCTTCTTGACCTTAAACTTTATTTTAGGGTCATTCTCAGTGCATTTCTAGGGGGAAATGTCTAGGCTTAACTTTTGTGCTCTTCCTGCATTCTTAGTATAATGAGTATTGTGTCAATCCAGGACAGCTCATTCTGGGGACCTAAATCCTTTCAGTTTTCTCACAGTGGTTTGATCCAAAGGAAAGTCTGACCTTTGCTCTCCTAGTTTGAGCTGTGCAAGTTCCTGTCCTGGTTTTGGGTCTGTACAACACTTATGTCGTCTTCTGCTTCTTTGTAAATCCCATTAGACTGATGCTGGACTTTCTGCCATCAGCCATCTGGAAATGGAAATCTGGAGATCTCCTTTGGTCTGGATTCTAGCTATTCAGTCATATTATGTTAACTGAAACTGAGACCCTATTCCACTCCTGGGTTTAGAGACACACAGTTGTTTCATTTTGAACTTGTTCCTTGTTCAGTAGTGTTCAATTGTGTTCACTTGTTCAAGTGTTCAATTCAAAAGTGAACAATTTCTTGTTCAATAGTTCAACTGTTCCTTACCTTGGAATACCATACTCTATGTTTCCTCCTCAGTCTTCTCCTCAGTACACCCAAATCTGTGGCCTGAATCTAGCTAATGAATAACAGAGCTGACACTTTGCATTAATTTCAGCTGAAGAAATTTAGTCTTCTATATTAATATGAGACCTATTCTTCCCCTTGTGCATAGCCCAGACCTCCTTCATTTCCTTTGTATTAAAATGTACTGTATTGCTTACTGTTCACTAGACCCTGTCTCCATTGTACGGAGCCTTCTCTGTCTGTAGTGCTGACCTGACCTGGAAATATGAATCACTATCTTTTTTTTTTCTTAGATTTCCCAATGAGAATTAGATCTGGTACACTGTCTAGAACTTTATGGAAGAGTTGTGTTGAGAGAGTTCCGTTGTACTTTTTCTCACTGCTCTACCATCTTATCTCCACCTCCCTAGATAACTACTTTGTATACATATTTTTACCTATTTTTTCCTTTAAAATATTTTTCCAATTACATGTAAAAACAATTTTTAAACATTCATTTAAAATTTTTTGAGTTACAAATTCTCTCCTTTCTTCTTTCCCTTCCTCCCTCCTTGAGATGGTAATTAAATTTATATAGGTTATACATTATACAGTCATGCAAAACATGTTTCCACATTAGTCACCTTGTGAAAGAAAACATAGTCGAAAAGAAACAAATAAAAGTTTTTTTAAGTATGTTTCTATCTGCATTCAGACTTCTTTGGAGATGGATTGGCATTTTTTATCTTAAGTCTTTCAGAATTGTCTTAGATTACCATATTGCTGAAGATAGATAAGTTATTCACAGTTGATTTTTCTAAAATATTGCTGTTTCTGTGTACCATGTTCTCCTGATTTTGCTCACATAACTTTTCATCAGTTCGTATAAATCTTCCCAGGTTTTTCTGAAAGCGTCCTGCTTGTAATTTTTTAAAGAATTTATTTATTTATTTTTAGTTTTCAACATTCATTTCCACAAGATTTTGCGTTCCAAATTTTATCCCCTTCTCTCCCCTACCCCCCACCCCAAGATGTCAAGCATACTGATTACTTCTTCCCCCAGTCTGCCCTCTTATATATCTCCCCTCATCCCTCCTCTTCCCTCCTTGCCCCTTACTTTCTTGTAGGGCAAGATGGATTTCTAATACCCCATTGCCTATATATCTTATTCTGTTTGGCATTTCTTTTCATCACAATCAGATACCCTTGACTTCTTTCTTATTTGTTTTATTTTAGTTAGATTTTTTTTCTAGTTCTGAGAAGAAAAAGTTGTAGTCTCCAACTTGTATAGTTTTATGGCCATTTTCATCCTCTCATTCAAATTTTCCTTTAAGAATTTGGGTGCTATACCATTTGGTGCTTATGTGTTTAGTATTGATATTACTTCATTGTATATGGTACCTTTTAGCAAAATGTAGTTTCCCTGCTTATCTCATTAAATTAGGTCTGTTTTTGCTTCTCTTTGTCTGAGATGATTTTTCTCCCTTTTCTTTTTATTTCTGCTGCAGCACAATAGAATCTGCTCCAGCTCATTACCTCTATTTTGTGTGTATTTCTCTGCTTCAACTTTGTTTCTTGTGAAGAGCATTTTGTAGGATTCTTGTTTTTAATCCTTTTGCTTATCTTTTTTTATGGGTGAGTTCATCCTATTCATAGTCACAGTTGTGATTATAACTTTATATTTCCTTCTATCCAATTTTCCTTTGTTTACCTTTTTTTTCTGTCTCCTTTCACCTGTCCCTCCTCAAAAGTTTTTTTTTTTTACTTTTGACCAGTCTCCCTCAATCTGCTCTCCCTTCTATCAGATTAGTCCTCTCTATTAATCCTCCTCCCATCCTATATCTTTATAGGGCAAGATAGGTTCTTATAACCAACTGAGCGGGTATGTTATTTTCTCAGTCAATTCTGATGAGAGTGAGGTTTAAACATTACTCTCCCCCATCCTCCCTACCACTATAAAAGCTCTTATGAACCTCTTTATGTGAGGTAATTGGCACCATTCTATTTTCCACTTCCCACTTTTTCCAGTGCATCCCTTTCCTACCCTCTAATTTAATTTTTTGTAGATCATTTCACCATAATCAACTCACACCCATACTGTCTGTCTTTATAGACACCTTTTAACTCCCCTGATAATAATGCATTTCTTAGGAGTTACATGTATCATCCTCCCATATATGAATGTGAACAGTTTAAATTTATTGAGTCTTTATGATTACTCATTCATGTTTATGTTTTTATGCTTCTCTTGTGTCTTCTCTATGAATGTCATATTTTCTGTTTAACTCTTATCCTTCCATCAGGAAGTCCTCTATTTTATTAAATAGCCATTTTCCCCAAAGGATTACACTTAGTTTTGATGGGTAGGCAATGCTTGGTTGTAACCCTAGTTCTTTGCAGTCTGGAGTATCATATTCCAAGCCCTCCAGTCCTTCAGTGTAAAAGCTGCTAAATCTTGTGTTATCCAGACTGTGGTCCTAATGTATTTGAATTGTTTCCTTTGAGCTACTTGGAATATTTTCTCCTAAACCTGGGAGCCCTGGAATTTGACTATAATATTTCTGGGAGTTTTCTTTTGGGGATATCTTTCAGAAGGTGAGTAGTCGTTTCTTTCAATTTCTATTTTAACCTCTGGTTCTAGGATATAATAGTAGTATTCATTGATAATTTCTTAAAAATGATATCTAGGCTCTTTTTTGATCATAGGTTTCATGTAGATAATTCTTAAATTATCTCTCCTGGATCTATTTTCCAAGTCAGTTATTTTATAATGAAATATTTCATATTTTCTTCTATTTTTTTTTCATTCTTTTGATTTTGTTTGATTGTTTCTTGGTGTCTCATGGAGATATTAGGTTTTACTCGCCCAACTCTAGTTTTTAAGGAATCATTTTCTTCAATGAACTTCTATACCTCCTTTGCCATCTGGCAAGTTCTACTTTTTAAGGATTTTTTTTATGAGTGAATTTTTGTGTATTTTTTATGTGGTCAATTCTGCTTTTTAAGGAGTTCTTCTCTTGGGTAAATTTCTGTGCCTGGTTTGCCATTTGACCTATTCAGTGTTTTTTTAATAGCATTTATTTTTTCCTAATTGCATGAAAAAATCAATTTTTACCATTTTTGTTTAATTTAGAGGTCCAAATTCTTTTATTTATTTATTTTTTAAAAATTTATTTATTTACTTTTAGTTTACAACATTAGGTTCCACAATCCCTCAATCTTCAAATATTCTCCTCCTCCTTCTCCTTCCCCCTCCCCCCCCCCCCCACAATGGCCGCATGCAATCAAATAAAGGATCTACAAATACCTTAAAGGTTAGTTAGGTTGTAAAGAAGGATTATAACCAATGGAGTGAATGAGAAAGAGGAAACAATGAGAAAGAGGAAATAAAACAACAACAAAAAAGAGAGAGCAAGTAGTTTGCTTCAGTCTGCATTCAAACTCTGTAGTTCTTTCTCTGGGTGTGGATATTTCTTTCCATCATGAGTATTTATAACCTTGCATTGCTGAGAGGAGCCCAGTCTATCAAAGTTAGTCATCACACACATGTAGTGTCTGTAACTGTATACAAATTTCTCCTGGTTCTGCTCTTCTCACTCAGCATCAGTTTATATAAGTCTCTCCAGGTTATTATGAAGTCTGTCTGCTCCTCATTTCTTATAGCACAGTAGTATTCCATTACATTCATATACCACAACATGTTTAGCCATTCTTCAATTGATAGGCATCCCCTTGATTTCCAATTCTTTGCCACCACAAAAAAGCGCCGATATAATTATTTTTGTACATATGGGTCCTTTTCCCATTTCTTTGATCTCCTTGGGATACAATCCTAGGAGTGTTATTGCTGGTCAAAGGGTTATCACTTATTTATAGGCCTTTGGTCATATTTCCAGTTGCTCTCCAGAATGGTTGAATCAGTTCACAACTCCACCAACAGTGCATTAGTGTTCCAATTTTTCCACATCCTTTCCAGCATTTATCATTTTCCTGTTTTGTCATCTTAGCCAATCTGACTGGTGAGATATGGTACCTCAGATTTGTTTTGATTTGCATTTCTATAATCAGTAGTGATTTAGAACATGTTTTAATATGCTTATAGATATCTTTAATTTCATCCTCTGAAAACTGCCTATAGTATCAGCCTTTATACCTAGATCATGCACCCATTTCGACTAGATTTTTGTATATGGTGTGAGATATTGCTCTATGCCCAGTTTCTTCCATACTATATTCCAGTTTTCCCAGAAGTTTTTGTCAAGTAGTGAGTTCTTATCCCCTAAAGTGGAGTCTTTGGGTTTATAAAACAGTAGATTGAGGTCCAAATTGTTTCCTCTCCTTCCCTCCCTCTACTCTCACCTCCCTGAGATGGTAAACAATTTGATATAGGTAATATGTTGGCAATCATGTAAAACTTATTTCCATATTAGTCATGTTGTTAAAGAAAACACAAGCAAAAAAAGACTGTGAAAAAATAAAGTGACAAAAACATGCTTCAATCTGCATTCACTCTCCATCAGTTCTTTCCCCGAAGGTGGATAACATTTTTCTCATGAGTCCTTTCTGATAGTAGTTAAGTCATTCATAGTTGAACCTTGTGCAATATTACTGTTACTGTATATGCTGTTCTCCTGGTTCTTCTCCCTTCCCTTTTCATCAGTTCATGTAAATCTTTCCACATTTTTCTGAAACTCTCTTGTTTGTCATTTCTTGTAGCACAAAAATGCTACATTAGAATCATATAAAACAACTTATTCAGCCATTCACAAGTTTATGGGCATTCCCTCAATTGCCAATTATTTGGCACCACAAAAAGGGGTATTATACATATTTTTGTACATATAGATCCTTTTTCTTCTTTTTCTTTTTTATCTCTTTGGGATGCAGAGACCTATTACTAGTATTGGTTAGTCAAAGAGTATGCACAGTTTTATCACCCTTTGGGCATAGTTCTAAATTGATCTTCAGAATGGTTTAAGAATCATTTTCCTATTCTTGTTTAAGGATTTATTCTCTGCATTATATTTTGCCTATTTTACCAAGCTGTTGATTCTTTTTTTTCATTATTTTCTTGCATTACTTTAATGTCCTTTCCCAATTCTTCCTTTACTTCTCTTATTTGATGTTTAAAAACCTTTTTCAGCTCTTTCAGACCTTTGTCGCCCTGAGACCAACTCATATTTTTCCTTGAGGCATTGGATGTAACTGTTTTAATATTGTTTTCTTCTAAATTTGTGTTTGATTTTTCTTTTCACCATAGCAACTTTCTGTCATCAGGTTCTTTTTGTTGTTTGCTCATTTTCCAGCCTATTTTTTACTTTTACCTTTAAGTTCAAGTTGCACTCTACTTTGTGTTTGTAGGAGAGCTTTAGGTTTGTCATGCTGATATTTTCAGAGCTAGTTCTGGTATCCATAAGTTTTCAGTTCTTCTAAGGTGGTATGATGTAAGGAGAAGTGTGTTTACTGCTCTCCTGGCCTGTGCTCTGATCTGTGAGTAACCACAAGTATTCTTTTTTCACACTGGAACTATGACCAAAATCCACACTTCTGCTAGTGTTCCTTTTTACCTTAGGACTGCAACCCAGACCATGTGGTCAAAGCAACCAAATCCAGTGCTAGCAAAGGGTCTCTGTAATCTCTTTCTGACTAATTATCCTTACTTTTTGTGAGCTGAGAGCTCCAGAAACTGCAGCCTCTGATTCAGTCGACAAGACCTGATGTTGATTTTCCAGGGTTCAGCCTGCCTTGGGCTGTGTTCCTCTCTTCCACCAATGAAACTGACCTTTCCTGTCCACCTTATAAGTTGTCTTGGGCTGGAGAATTGTTTCACACTGACCTTTTGTTGGTTCTGCCACTCTGGAATTTGTTAGGAGGTATTAGTTTAAAGTTGTTTAGATAGAAATTTGGGAGAACCCAAGTGGATCCCTCCCTTTATTCTGCCATCTTTGCTTTACCCCCATGTACACATATTTTAAGGAAAGATTTGCATTCCTTTTTAGGTTTTAGTACTAATTCTTACTTCTACTTTTAGGATTCTGTTTTATTATTCATGTATCAGTGCTCTTGGTTTTTATTTTAATATTCTTACTCTTGAAATCTTTCATATTGCAGCCTTTCCCCTTATGTTTCCCCACCACTAACTGTGTTACTCATGCATATTTTATAGTGGATACCATTTCCCCCTTCCCCCAGACCCAATCATAGGAGCAGACGAGAAAGCCAACAACCTTCTTCCACACTGTGGTAGTTTCAGTTATGTTGGTCCTTATCTTAAGTAGTTTCTGGGGGAGGGAGAAGAAGCAGAACTGGCCTCAAATGAGTTTCCTTCTGCTTTCCTTCAGGATTGTTGCAGTCTCTAATGCAGTCCATGTCCCATTTCTTCCCTTGACTTTTTCCCCAGATCTATTTGGCTAGGATGCACTGATATGTTGGGGGTTTTCCCCTGTTCAGATATAAGGGAAGACATTATAGACAGTGTCTTTGCAGCCTTGAAGGGTTCCTAACTCAGTAGCCACCCTAAGCACAAAGTAGTGTGTGTCTCTTTCCCTGCTCCCCACCATGTGACTTGGAAGGTTCGCTATCTGCCTTATGAGATGGGGAGAGGATAGGATGTAAGACTGCAGGCAGTCTCTACAGGAGATGGAAATTCCACTGTGATTCTCTGGTACAAGGTTGATTTATTTACTCTTTCCCCAGAACACAGAACTAGGAATAATGATTGGGCATTGCCAAAAGTCAAGTTTAGACTTGATGTCAAGAAAAGCTTGCTAAGAACCAGAGTTGGTCCAAAAGTAGAATGGACTGCTGTGGTGCTTTGTCATTTCCTTCCCTTATCACCCAGTGGGAGCTAGCCCTGTCTTTCTAATGTATGTCTGATGGGAAAATTGGCATCGTGCCACCTGGAGGGCTCCCAGGGTTGTATCCACTGTCTGGTCTAGTCTCCCTGAATATTGACCTGCCAGGGGTTGGCTCTGTCAGCTGCTTTACTTCTCAGAAGCCAGGGCTAGGATCCCACTGGCTTTAAGCCCTGTTTCTTAGATGTTGGTCTGGCTTTAGGCCTTCTTAAGTGTCCCTGTTCAGAACTCCCACAAGTTTCTGATTATTTTCTTGTGCGGTCCTGAACTAAATAGAAGAGCTCACTGGTGTATCCATTTGGTATTATTGATCATTGTTTTACCTCATGTTCTTTTGAATCTTTATTTGGCTATTTGTCTGGGTAACTAGACTTAACTGAACCTTTTCATATTCTCGTCTTAATCAGAAGTTTGGCAAAATGTATTTTCAAAAAATCAATGTCCTATAAATTAGGACCACCCTTTATTTTCTGCTTTTATTTTTGCTTGAGGGGCATCATAAAATTCAAGAGAAAGTGTTGAACTTCATGTCATGTAGATCTAGGTTAAAATCCTCCTTTTAATAATTATTAGGATGTGACTCTAGTTAAGTTTCTTTAACTTTCTGAAATTCCATTTCTTTATTTGAAGAATAGGGAAATAACATCCATAGTTACTGTTCTCATAGTGTTGATTTGTCTCTCAAATGAGATAATGCATATAAAGCGTTTTGTAAATCCTAAAATACTATTTGGGATCTTGGCACATCATTTAGTCTCAATTTATTCTTCCGTAAAATAGAGATAATAATAGTGCTGGGGGTAGTTTTGGCTGGCACAGTGGACAGAGCACCAACCTCGGGAAGACCGAGTTCAAGTCTAGCCTCAAACACTTACTAACTGTGTGAACTCAGGCAAGTCATTTAACCCTGTTTGCCTTTGTTTCATCAACTGTAAATGAGCTGGAGAAGAAAATGCCAAGCCACTCCAGTAACTTGCCAAGAAAAACCCAAATGGAGCCACAAAGTGTCAGACACAAGTGAAAAGACTGAACAAAAACAAAAACAAAAGCCACAGTGCTTAATTCCTGGGATTGTGGCGAAGATCAAATGAGATAATATTTGTGAAGCATTTAGCACAGTGTTAGGCAAATAGGTACTATATAAATGCTTGCTATTATTAATATTATTGTTGTTGTTACTCTTCTCATTAGAATTATTATAAATTATCAAATAATCTGTGGACATAATTAAAGAGACCGAGGTAAGAAAATATAAAAGATACTCATCATTCGCTTTTAAAGGGAGGAAAATATTTAGGATGTACACTTCATAGAAAGTATTGAATTGTTGATTTAAGAATAAAACCTATTTTTCCCAGACTTCTAGTTAAAATGGTGACATGAAAGACCCTAGACTACACCACATCTTCTGCCAAATAGTCCAGGATCCAGTTTAGATAGAATATGATGCTTTTAAGTATTCAGGTTCCTTTCTTCTCCCGGTATACCTATTAATGATTTAGAAGAAATCTAATTCAGTCCAACCAACATTGCACCTACTACGTGAGTAGCATTGAAAATACAGAGACAAAATGAAAAACAGACCCTTTGGAAAAGGAGATAAAAAAAATCCTTTCATGGGGTAAAAGATATAGATGAGAAATATGTTATAATATGAAGAGGGAGAGCTACTGACAGCTAGAGGGATCAGGAAAGACCATGGGAAATGGAATGTGAGATTTGAGGGAAGTTAGGGATTGCAAGCATTGGAGGTGAGAAGTTAGTGTATTCTAGGTTTAGAGGATAGCTTGTGCAGAGGCAGAGATTTAGGAGATGACTCAGACATGATGAAACCAATAAACAACAACATAAACTTCTCATTCGGGCAACAGCAAGTAGGCTAGTTTGGTTGGAATATCACAAAAGTCATGAAGGAGAGTTGTCATGAAAGTCATGTGAGTCATGAAGGAGAGTTACATGAAATAAACCTGGAGAAGCCAAAGAATGAGCTAGATTGGGCAGGACTTTTAATGCTACACTGAAGAATTGGCATTTTGTCTTGGAAAAGTTAGGGAGCCACTAAAGATTCTTGTGTAATATGAAGTGACACAGTCAATAGCTATGTGGTGGATAGAGAGGGAAAGACTACAAGCCTAGATTCCAATTAGGAGACTATTAAAATAGTGCAAATGAGTGTAATAGTAATGGCATTTAAAGATCCCCCTGTATTGGCTTGGTTTTTGGTTTGATTTAAAACCCAGAGCTTGTTAATGCCACTTGTGTGATGGACTTGTTGACGTGAAAAGAGAGTGCTGAACTGGGAGGAGTTGGTGACAAAGTAGATTTGGAGAGACACAGGAGAGAGGCAGAAGAACTTTTTGGAATCAACACTTTTGGAGGCAGAGAGAGACTGAGAGGATTGCTGAGGGCCACTTTGAATTGCCCTTTACTTTTGAGACTTGCCCCCAGAGCTGCCAAGGACTGAGGAAACATGGCTGTTTTGCTGGTACTTTGTCTGTCTGTTTTGATGTTGTTTTGCCAGATTTGTCTACTGGTGAAAGACAGTCCTGTTGTTGCAGAGGTCCTGGAATCTGGCTGTTGGTTAAGAGCTCCTGAGACTGTACTGCAGACAGAGAGTGAATGCTGTCCACTGGTGAAGGACAGTGCTGTTGTTGCAGGGGTCTGGAAACCTTTCTGTTGGTTCAGAGCTACTGAGACTGTTCTGCAGACAAAGAGTGAATACTGTCCCCTCGTGAAGGACAGTGCTGTTGTTGCAGGAGTCTGGGAACCTTTCTGTTGGTTCAGAAGCCCTGAAGAAGGATTTTCTTGTTGTATGTTTACAGAAATCCTGGAAGAGGGTTTTGATAATGTTTTCAGGGGTCCTAGGACTGTTCTGCAGACAGGGGATGAATTAATGAAGAGACTTGGCAATGTATCTTGTGGCCTTGCTAAGCTTTGTCTCCCCAGGAACAAAGATCGCTGAGAACTTGCCTCTTGTCAAGATGAAGAAAAGACCTCCACTTGGGTATTAAGTGATGTGCTTAAACTTGTTGTAACTCTGGGGTATATTCAATTGTGATCCAGGGGTGGGGAACTTTTGACCTTTTTGTGTTCTATGATTGAACAAATGAATGTACTTTACTTATGATTGGAAACTAATCTCCATTTGAGAAGAGGGGCTTTGTGATGGACTAAATGAAGGTAGGAACCTAGGAATGGAGTAGTATTTAGAACAGGGACTTTGTAATTGATTGAATGAATGGAAGGTCCTGGGGTGGGGTAGTACTTGGAGATTATTTAACCACACTTAGTAAATGCTGTATTTTGAATGATGTCATGTTTTGATCTCTGTTCTTAATTTGTCACTGAATAAAATGGAGAGCACCTATGCTGGTATTCTGAACCTTTGCTTGGCATTACATTACAATGAGAAGTGATGACTTGTACTTGAATGGTAGCAATTTTGTGGGTAGAGATGTGGGAACTGATTCAAGAGGTAGTTTGGAGGTAGAATGGGCAAAACTGGTCAGATGATTTGATATATGAAGTAGATGAAAGGAACTCGTTAAAGACAACTCAGAGATGCTAAACCTAGGTGGTGCCTTTAACAGAAGACGGAAAATTTGGAGGAGGAGTGTTTTTGGGGGGAGGGAAGATAAATTCCATTTTGGAAATATTGAGTTTGAAATGCCTATAGACAGTCAATTTAAATATCTCATAGGCAGTTAGTTATCTATCTATCTATATACATATATTATATATATATATATATATATATATATATATATATATACATATATAGTTAGTTATAGGCAGTTAGATGCCAGATTGAAGCTCAGGAGAGAAATCAGAGGTATATATATAAAGATCTGGGATGTATCTGCATAGAGATGATATTTGAAGTCATGGGATCTCAAAGAGAGAAGGCAAAAGAGAAGAGGGTCTAGGATATACCTTTAGGGATGATTTGGTAAAGAGGAGGGACATGGGTGGTGATTTAGCAAAGGAGATTATAGAGATTATCCATAAAGGGTTTTCAGGATGAAAGAAATTCAGTCCTTTTATATGAAAATAAATTCTTGATTAAAATATTAGTTTGAATATTAATTCATTTTACATAATGTAAAAGAAGAATTAAAGAAAAATAATTCTTAGAACAGTTTGAATTGATCTATCACCATTGACTATATCCAGTTTTTCAAATCTACTTAGATATTTCTCTTGGAATTGTGAGATGTCTGTTCTGCCTAATAATTTCTTGGCCAGATGCTCTTCCTTTGTTTGCTCTGGAGCTTCTCCTGTTAACATGATGTGAAATGGCTGAAGGGTAAACTTGTCATTAACTGGTTTGCCCCAGATGATTAGTGCTTAAGACTCAGAATTAGGTGTGAAGGATTAGGCCTTAATCTCTACTACTTGTAATCACCCTAAAGGCTTCTGGGGGGTTGTTTTTTTTAACTAATTATGGTTATTTTTACCAAAAGTTGAGAAGAAAATAATTTCTCTCACTTCCTGGACTTTAAAGATCCTTCAAATTAAAAAGAAAATCCTTAAAGAGAGATGTCTATTAACCTGCATTTCTGTAACCTTAAATTTTCTGGTGTCAGTATGCTGACACTGCTCTCTACATAGTTATCAGCTCTCCTGTACCCATGAAGGTATAGCTATACCCTTTATATTAAGGCCTATTTCTATAAAAAAAAAAACTCTTAGAGAGTTTTACCATTAACATATGCTGTTTCTGCATGATCATTTTTATGAAAAACAAACAAACAAAGAGATCTTTGTGCCCATTTCAAATATGGATTGAATAGACCCTTCACCTGAAGCATAACTTTGATGCTTTTATATTTTGTAATAGAGATACATGTATATGTATATGCATATGTATATTTGTGCTGCCCAAACTAGATGAAAATATAATTGGGAAATGTTTACAAAATAAATACATTACAACATAGATAATGTTAATTTGTAGTTTTCTAAATCAATATGCATAGTAAAGGGATCTGATTCTATTTGAATTTGACACCAGTGGTGTAGAAGAAGAGCTAATCCTGGATTTTCTAAGACTCTTCCAATGAGTAATAAGATACAGCAAGTCCTACTGTGCAGAAAGATTGAATATTGCCAGATTGAAGATAAGATGTCTGTCATTCAAGCTTTAGCCAAGCTAGAGAGACTTATCACCAGAGGATTGGCCACTGGCTATTGAATATTTGTAGTAATAACAACTCTTAAGCAATCTACTAAACTGTAGACAATATGGTTTGTATGGATAATTTTATAGTTTCTTGAAGTATAAAAAGAAATGCCTTTGTGTCTTGTTTGGTTAAATAACTTCCCCTAGCTGGTAAAGTAGCTGATCTGGTTCTTTTCCATTTTTAAAAAAAAATGTGACCTTTAACATTTAGGTCACGTTCCATTTTGAGCTTATTGTGATATATGGCACAAGACGATTTAAATTCTTCCAAATCAGTTTTCTTAGCAGTTCTTATCAAACAGGGAGTTCTTCCTCCAAGTAATTTCTTTTCTTCAATTTGTCAGACTGTGAGTTATTGAGTTCAATTTTTTTCTGGCGAAGAGCTGGTCTCTTCCAGTGATCTACTTTTCAATTTTTTTTTAAACCAGTACCAAATAGTTTTGATGATGACTACCTTGTAATACAATTTGAAGTGTTAGTCTCCCTTTATTCCTACTTTTGAAATAGTTTCTCTTGAAATTCTGTACCTTTTGTTCCTCCAAATGTTTTTTTTAATTACTTTGTCTCATTCAACTGAGTATTCGTTCCCTTTGGTATTTTCATTTTTATAGGACTAAATCACTAAATTAATTTAGTTGGCATCATTGTTTGTATTATATTAACATGATCAAAGCAGGAGCACTGAATATATTCCTGTAGTTATTGAAGTCATTCTTTAGTCAAGCAATATTAAGGGCTTATTTTATGCCAAGCACTGCTCTAAACACTGGAAATACAAAAAAGGCCAAAAAAGCACTGATTTGGGGGAGCACATGTTCTATTGGGGGAGATGGGAACACACATTAAGAGTATATGAAAGTAATCTGTAAAGGGAAGGCTTTTACAGCTAGGGGAATCAGGAAAAGTTTCCTGTGTAAGATGGGATTTGATCCAAATCTTGAAGGAAGGCAGATAAAAATAAGAATCCACAGAGACAGTATAGACTAGAGCATCCTGGACATGGGGACAGCTATTGCAAAACCTTCTGTCATGTCTTCTTTCCTGCCAGAGTCTTTGATTCTCCCTCCTTTTTATATAGTGACTAATTAGAAACAGTGTGTTGTACCTCTTGTCAGGCTAAGTGGGCTTGGGCATTTACTACAAGTGTCTAATTCCTACAGCCAGACCCTAATTCCTAAGGCTGCAAGTACAAGCTTGCTTGCACCCACTGCATCCCACACAACGATTTGCTTCAAAATAATGGTGCTAAATGAGAGCTCTCAGTATCAAAATTCTCAAAATTAATGCAACTTTTATCAAGTGTGAAGGTTTTGTATTCTTTTCTGGAGGATCCAATGAAATAATTGGATATTATTGGAAATAATGATTTCTAACATGGTTTTCTTTAACGTTTTGGATTTCAGAAATTTTGTAGAAAGCACCTGTTGGCTATCTATATGGTCACTTCCCCTACCTTAGTAAAGTCATAGAAATTGAGTCCCATGCAATGTGGGGAGATAGAGGGTGGGTATGCAGATATGTGACTATATTAGTTAACAGAGTCCTCCTGAGCCCCCATTGACTATTAAGGAGGCATGACATTTCAGTATTCATCTCAGTATTTATCAGCTACTTCCTGTGCCACAGTTACTTATTTCATTTTTTAGAATGACCCCTCAGGACTTTCCTGGATTTGTTGTCTGGATTATGTTTCCTGTATCCTTACTGTATCCCCAAACTCATCTATCTGATACCCAGGTACCAGATCCCACTTTGCCCTAAATACTTTCCTGCTGTCCCCATCTAGGATGGTATTTTACAAAAAAAAATTAGACATAGTCTCTACTTGCAAGAAACTTACAGTTTAACATAAAACATATCCACAAATGACTACAACAGGCAATAGACTAGAGTTGTAGGACCTGGGCTTAATATCCCCCCTCTTGCATTTAATTTCTTTGTGACCTTGGTCAAGTCACATAACCTCCCTGGGCCTTAGTTTCCTCATCTGTAAGACCAGGTGACCTCTAAGATCATTTCTAATTCCAGCTGTACAGTGATTCTATGAAATAAGAAAATACCTCTCCCTCTGTTACTCTGGGACAGGGTGGGGAGATTCTGAGAACTGAAAGGTCACTCATGATGATATTTCAATCAAAACGTACCAGTAGTACCAGTAATCAGCCTGTCTTGCTGAAACTGATAAGATATTGCCTAAGATTATGCCAGAATCCTCTTCACAATATTCTGAAAGAGTTGGAAGTAATCTTCATGAAAGTGACCAGGAGACTTCATTGCTATTTAAAAAATTTGATCTCACTGTGTTAGAATTACAAGGTGAGAACACTTTAGCACTTGGATCATGAGAGGATAGTTAACTAACTACTTAACTGAGTATTCTTATAGTAACATATTACTAACCCTTAACTGTCATCTTTCAGAAAAATGACACGTTGTTAAACTCTCTTTTAAAATTAGTTCTTTATTCCATAGGGATTTAACCCAGTTTTGAGGCAGGGTGAGAATGGGATGTATCAACAGATTTGTGATTTTCCTCTTATTGGAGTATGAAATTCTATAGAGGAATGATGAACTTTGCTATTTTAGGGGTAGGAGGCTGGGATTGCCTGGGAATGAAAATGATATGAGAAAAGAAATGAGATTTTATTTTAGCTTATTGTGAAAGCTTATCCAGGTCACAAGCCTAAAGAGAGAAATTAATTTAAAAAATGGAGACTTGAGATACTTAATTATCATTAAATAATAGTCACAGTGCAAAAAGTAGCAATTAAAATATTTTAAGCTACCTTCAGTTAGAGACAGGCCATAACCAAGTAGAATGGTGCATTCAGTATTGTGGCATATAAGGTAATGACACCAGAGCTTTGAAGTTGTTTCTCTGGACACCAATAAGAATTCCCCCTAAATGAATCTGGGCAAGAGCAAAATATTGACACAATTTAGAGGAACTTAAAGAATATCCCTCTTCTCCCAGTGGACTACTGATTGTTTTATGCTGGGCTAAGTATTCTTCAGATTCCAAAGAGAAGTAGAAGTAATAAACCCAAATTAGCAGACATGTCATCAAGAAATGGTAAATCCTTGGATTCTTCCCTTTCTGAGACATCATGGTTTACTTAAAAGAACACTTGATTAAGATTCAGAAAGCTTGATTTCAAATCCTAAATCTGCCAGTTATTACTACTTTGAATATGATTCCTAAGTTTTCGGGGTCTCAGTTTCCTCATCTTTCAAATAAGTAGGTTTTACTAGATGACCTCTAAGGATTCTTCCACCGCTTATTCTGTGATCCTTTTTATGTAGCTTTCCTTTAACTTTTGACCTACTTGAAGTGTGTTTAATAAAATTCATCATGTCTTTTAGCATATTTTTCTGTGTACTGAGATGCACATCCGTACAATTTCCTGTAACCTGGTTTGGCTGAACTGCATTCTTGACCTGACAAAGTAGACTGATTGCTTACTACCAACAGTCAGAAGAATTTTAATTCCTATTATCAATAGCAGTGGTAGTAACAGCCACAGCCAGTAGCAGCAGCATAGTCCCAATAAAAAGTTTCCTTTTACTTTTTAAAATGCTAAATGTTTCACTGTTCTAATTCCCTTGTCTGTCTCTGACAGCATTCACAGCTGCAAAGAGGATGTGTTTGGAATACATATTCAGGAGAATACAGCTATAAGAGGCTTACACCATCTCTAGTTGTCCCAGTTTCACCTTTTTGTTTAGAGGAGAAAGATAAACACAGGTCAGGACACAGTGAGATATTGGGTCCACCTAGGAGCATGAGCAGCTCTTTGTCAGGACTGTGAATGTCATCTATACTTGGTGTGTCATGTTTAATCTATAAACATAAAACTGGGCTTGTGGACAAAGTGGCAAAACCAAAACTCTAGCAACTGGTTTGATTTTTCTCCAGCAATGACTAATGTTATATTATTATCTCCTTGAAAAATTTCTTTGAGTAAGGATTGGAAGAAATAAAGAGGAGGTATTGCAAATAAATTCTCTGGGAAAATTTGAATAAGATTTGTCAAAAAGAAAAAAAAAGAGATGGGAATCATTCAAAACAACTAACTGGGCTGCTTTAATAGACAGGGATGTGAGATGACAGATAACTGACTGTTGGTTCAGTGGTATCCTGACCTGCCTTCTGTTTCATTAATTCTTCTTTCTCTTTCAGTTAAGTGAATTGTCTTCTGCTAAAGCTCAGTAGAATATGTTTGGCTCTTTTAAATCATTCTCTATAATTTACGTGGGTTTTTTGGCATTAATAATGTCTGAACTGACAGTAGAAGGTAGCTACAAACCTGGTGTGAGTTATGATATTTTTGAATGGCATTGTGTCATTTTGGAGTTTTCCCTGGGATATACGCCAGTATTGGTCTGCCTTTCAAAATATACCATGTGGCCATATGCCAAAAGGTAAAGTGAAAGATTAAAATAGTGTCATTTAGACCAATATGCTTCCTCATGAATATTCTTTCTTTTTGTTGATCTAAAAGTGTAGTTTTATCAATGTTAAAGTGTTGATACTCCCATTCCCATCTTCTAACTTTCCCCCATTAGCATCTGTTCATCAATTTATGTAGTATTAGAATTGTCTGGGACACTGTGAGGTTAAATGACTTGTCCAGAATCACATGTTTTTAAAGTCAGACTGTCTTCTTGGCTCAAGTCCAGCCCTCTATCCACTGTTTAGCACTTTCTTTCACTGAAAATATATCAGTAAAAGCAAAAAAAAATTTTATAAGTGTTTCTGATAAAAGGCCTCATTTCTCATGTATATAGAGAACTGAGTCAGATTCATAAGAATATAAGTGATTCCCCACTTGATAGATGGTCAAAGGATATATACAGGCTGTTTTCAGATGAAGTAATCAAAGCTGTCTATAGTCATATGAAAAGTGGTATAAATCACTATTGATTAGAGAAATGCAAATTAAAACAACTCTGAGGTACTACCTCACACCTATCAGATTTGCTAATATGACAGAAAAGGAAAATGATAAATGTTGGAGAAGATGTGGGAAAATTGGGACACTAATTTTATTGTGGAGCATTTTTCACATGATAGATAATAGTTCATATTTCTTATTTTGACCACTGCCTGTTAATATCCTTTGACCATATATCTTTTGGAGGAATGACTTTTGTTCTTATGTAACAGTACCAATTTTTTATATGTCTTGGATATCAGAACTTCTTCAGAGAAATTTTCTGTGGGGATTATTTTCCTAGTGTAGTTTCTCTTCAATTCATTTGATGTTATTTGTACAAAAACTATTCAATTTTACATAATCAAAATTATTCATTTTATCTTTTTGTCATCTATTAAAAAATTATTTCCCTATCTTTTGTCATGAAAGATATCTTTTTATCTTATTTTTATTTTATTTTTATCTTATTTTTTTATCTAATTCACATATCTATTTGGAACTTATTGTGGTATATCATTTAAGGTGTTGATTTAAACTTAACTTCTCTTAGAATGTTTTCCATTTTTCTGAGCAGCTATTTTTAATCAAATAGGAATTTCTTTCCCTAGTATTTGGTGTCCTTAGATCTATTAAAATTTTTTCAGTTACTTTTGCATCTTGTGGGCATGACCAACAAGGTGGATATGTGAACATTTTCTCCAATCTTTATGACCTCTCAAACTTCTCTAAAATAAGAATTATATGCAAGAGGTGGAACATTTCCAGCTATCTCCATCCATTTGTCCATCAGTCAATTAATAAGCATTTATTATGCATTTTGTGTGCTCCAGGCACTGGGCTAAGTCCTTGGGATACAAAAAGAGACAATAGATAGTCTTTGCCATCAAAGAGCTCTATTAAGAAAGATAACAAATATGTACCAAGCAAGCTATATACAAGATAAATTGTAAATAATTAATAGATAGAAAACACTAGAATTAAGATGAATTGGTAAAGGCTCCTTGTCAGAAGATTGTCAGGAATTTTAGTTGAGACTTAAAGGAAACCAGGCAAACCAGTTGGCAGAGATTAGGAGAGAGAGAATTCCAGTCATGAGGGATAGCCTGAGCAAATGTCCAGAGGCAAGAGATGTAGTGGACATGGAACAGCAAGGAGGCACGTGTTACTGGATAAGATAGTGCTTGTTGGATACAAAGGTATAAGTAGACTGTAAAGATAGACTGGGGCTCGGAATTGAAGGTCTTTAAACACCAAGCAGAATATTTTGTCTTTGATCTGAGGGGGAATAGGGAGCCACTTATTTAATGGGATGGGGTGGCATGATCGGGCATGTGCTTTAAGACAATCACTTTAGTGACTGAATGGAGAATAGATTGGAGTGGAGAGATACTTGAGGGAGACAGGCCCTCTAGCAGGCTCTTGCAATAATACAAGGATGAGCTGATGAGGACCTACACCAGAGTGGTGGCAATGTTGGAGGAGAAAGAAAGGGGAATATCAAGGGCTGGTGTAAAGTGAAATTTACACGAAAAGCTTAGATAGAAGATGTTATCTAGGAAGCTTAAACATACACAACACTAAGTGATTAAGGAAGGGGAATGACCTGGGATTCTGGAGACAACAGCTATCGGGATTTTGAATGGGTGAGAGATAGGAGTCACATGAACATTAAAGGAGGAGAGGTTACTGAGTGTTGAAAGTAGAAGGGGAAGAATCTGGAAGTGACAATGGGAACCAGGGAGAATTGTAAGTCTTTTGCCTTGACCAAGAGATGGAAGGAAGGAGTAAAGGTGCAACCAGTACTAGAAAGGGTAGTTAGGAAGACAGTGTCATCGGGGGAAGTCATGTTTCAGTGATTGCTTGATAATTGGAAAAATGGGAGAGGAGAAGTTTTGTGATGAAGAGAATTTTGTTGTTTATGGGAAAATCTTTCCACAGGACACAGTAGAAAGACTGGATGGTGTTTGGTTGAACCTTGGGGTGGGATGATTTAGGGGAATGGGAATATGCAGTAAGGTGAGGAAAGGGTTTGTTTGATGAGCTACAAGGTCCAGTGTCACTGGGATGTAAAGAGTATAACAAGGTGTGAGAATAGTTATCATTGACAGAACCACTCCACTTTGTAAAGGAGACTTGAGATCAGAAAGGAGTTAAGTACAATATGAGATGTCCTAAGTCACTACTCCTCTCCCCTCTGAAAGATGGAGAGTAGTCAGGAAAGGGCACAGTGGGAGATGGAAGTTGAACCTTCATGGCAGGAGAAAGAAGTTCCTTCTTCTACCGTCTTTTCTCTTCCTCATCCCACAAGGGTCAGGCACAAGATTCAGAAAGTCAGAGGTCAAATAGAATATTGCTCTTTTTGCAGTGGAGGTGCTCCACATTCATGTTGCCAGGTTGGACAATCAGCAGGAGGTGAAAATTACTTTGTATTTGCACAGATGAAAGTCTTAATCCCTGGACTAAAACCCCAGAGAACCTCTAAGGCAAAGTAACAATCCAATGAACTAATGGTAGAAATGGCTATTCCTTAAATGCCCAGTACCTCATGGAAGCAGAATTTATGGTCTATACAACATAAATGATTGACAGAATAGAAAAACTTGTTTCCATATTAGTAAATCTCTCTTATGTGTCTTGTGTAGCTGATCTGTTCAGTTGATTAGTTTTTTTTTCTATTTTAAAAGTACTACCAAATAGTTTCATTGATTCCTGCTCTGTAGCATAGTTTGAGATATGATATTACAAGGACTTCTTCCCATTAAAAAAATCCCTTGAGATACCTTTTGATCATCCAGATGGATTTTGTTATTACTTGGTTACTTAAAGAAAGCAATCCTTTGGTAGTTTGATTGGTATGACACTGAATCTGTCAACTAGTTTAGGTAGTGTCATTTTTACTATGTTATCATTATAAGTAATTAATGCCTCTCCAGTAGTTTTTTCCTTTATTTCTTTAAAGTATGTTTTTAGTTTTAGTTATAATTGCTTCATGTAGTTTATTAAGTTTACTGCCATATATTTTACATACTCTGCATTAATTTTCAATGGAATTTCCTTTTCTGTCTCTTTCTCTGCTGGATTTTTTTGTATATTGACAGAAAGATATGATTAAATTTAATTATTTCAATTAATTTTAGCTGATTCTATAGGCTGCAAGCTCTATACACATTCCTAGCATCTATTTTAGAGCCCACATTTGATGGGAGGCAAGTGAAGCAGGGCTTACACCCCTCAGCTGCCACCTGTGACTTCATTTCATGCATCGCTGTGTGACTTTTATTTTCCTGACTGAAATAGGCTAGAGGTTCTTTCTAACATATGCGTGACAAGATTTTGAAGGGAGCTAATTAAAAATGGTCAGTTGGATTTTCATTGTACTTATGGTGTGAGTGACTGCATTCATTTTATCTTGGGCCAAGTAATAAGGTACTCATGGAGAGCTGCATAACATTTTAAAGGTCACAAATGTTTTTAAATACTTTATCTCATAAAAACTGAACAATACGTAACCCTGGGAGTTAGCCAGGTCATGGATAAGGTGTTTGCAATTAATTTTTAAATAGTTTTTATTAATATTTTTGTTTATACATTGCCTAAATTTCTTCCTTTATCCATTCTCTTTCTCCCTTCTAGAAGGCCTTACCTTAAAATATAGAATTTTGGGGCAGACAGGTAGCACAGCGTGTAAGAGCACCGGCTCCAGTGTTGGGATGATCTGGAGATCGAATCCCGGGCTCAGACACTTAGCACCCACCCAGAAACACTTGGCCATGTAACCTTGAGCAAGTTACTTAACCCCAATTGCTTAGGGGCGGCCAGGTGGCTCAGCAAGTAAGAGCACCGGCTCCAGTGTTGGGATGACCTGGATCAAATCTGGGCTCAGATACTCAGCACCACACCCAAAAATAACTGGCCGTGTAACCTTGAGCAAGTTACTTAACCCTGATTGCTTTAAAAAAAAAATAAAATAAAATATAGAATTTTAAAAAGAAAAAGAGGACGAGAAAAAAATCAGTAAAACTAATCATAGACTTGAAAAATTCTGACATTAAATACAGTATTTCATACTTGTGTATCTTCTGCTTCTGCAGAGTATTCAGGAGAGATGTCTTCTCATATCTCTTCTTTGAGACCAAACTTTTTTTTGGTAATTTTGAAATACTCATTTTATTTTTTAAGGTGAGAAATTTTTATTTTATTTTCATTTTCTCAGCTATTTGTAAGAAAAAGCTTTTAACGTTTATTTTTTTTAAATTTTGAGTTCCATACTCTCTCTCTTCCTCCCTTCCTTCCTCCCAGAGAAAGCAAGCAATTTGATGTGGATTATATATATATGTGTACTCATGCAAAACATTACTGTATTAGTCATGTTGCAAAAGAAAATGCAGACAAAAAAAGTAAAGTTTAAAAAGTATGCTTCAGTCTGCATTCAGATTCCATCAGTTCTTTCACTGGAGGTGGATAGCATTTTTCGTCATAATTTCTTTGGAACTATCTTAGATCATTGTATTACTAAGAGTCTTGAAGTCATTCACGGTTGATTATTGTACAGTATTGCTGTTACTGTGTGTAATGTTATCCTGGCAACATCAATTTTCACTTATGTCCTAGTTTTATGTTGTAGTCATGTATACTGTTGTTCTCTTGACTTTACAAGTATTTTTTGTGTAAAGATGTAATTGATTGATATTTACTTAATCACATTACCCTATCACACTTAAAGTAAGTGATAAGATACCAGAATCGTCAGTCAGTATTACACTGTGGATGGAAAATCCTTCAAACTGTAGGGATGTTACTCAAGAAAGTTGTGCTATAATATACTATGTCTCAGGAATCATCTGTGAATTATCAGGATAAATAACCAGCCTCATTCCAGAAAATGGAGTAAATGTAACATTTTACTTGATACCTTGATAAGGAACTGCTTGGTTTGGGATTAAGGGAGAAGATTCAGCTTAAGCTTTAACAAGGTCTCCTCTCTCCTTACCAACCCCTTGTAAAGAACCTTGTGAAATTCAAAGAGTCTGAAGGATTTTGGATTTCCCATCTCATTAGTATCATAGAATACACTTCTCAGACCAGCAGTGGCTTCAGGTAGTGTCTGCATTGGTTGTTCTGATCTGTGTCCTGCCACTGGACCCAGATGGCTTTAAAGGAGAGAGTGAGGCTGGTGACTTTGCCCAACCCTGCCTCACTTAAATCTCATTCACTTGCAAGTGAAGACATCAGCTTCCTGATGTCATTGGTCCTCTTCAAGAATAAAGGACAAATAACAATCTGTGAGTAGTAGTACCTGCCCCACCGGGGACCCAACTTCCCAGTTCCAAATGGACAATGCTGCCCTCTTCCCTCCTTCCTTCCTTCATTCTCCATTTCTCAGTACATTTTCTGGTCATTATCCTTTGTCAGATTTCATGATCCTCTCCAATCTCAACCCTCTAGTTAGCAAGTTCAGCTCTGCATTGCTCTCTACTTTTAAATCTGTAACCTCTTTGACTTATTGCTGCTTATTCCTTGCCAAATTGCCCTGAGTTACTCCCACCATCCTCTGCTCCTACTCATATACTGCTAAATGGAGCTGGATGAATTTACACAATCCTGCTGACTGGGTAACTTAAAAATTAATGTTATCCACCTTCTACTGGGTCCTCACTCCACCAAGCCAATCCTCTTCTTCTCTTAAGTAACTGCTTATCTCTCTACCCACAGAAGCTATTTTGGATCTTTTTTTTTCTTTCCTTAAGCCTTTTTCTCTTCCTTATCTCAGCTAATGATCTCAGCTTTAACTTTATTGAGAAAATGAGGCCATCCCATAGGAATTTCCTTTTCTCCCCTTCTCTTTAACTCAAAACCCTTTGACTTCATCACCCACTCTTTTCTCCTTTCCTGCAGTCCCTGACCATGATTTCTCTTTTCCAGTATCAACCTCTCCGTATGTGTCCTTCATCCCATACCTTCCTGTCTTTTCCAACTGATTGTGATGTCAACCATCTTTCCTAACCCTTTAATTCTCATATAGACTGCTTCCTTTCCTACAAAGTTTCAGATATGCCCAATATTCCCTATGATTAAACTCCTTCAATAGTTCCCACCATTCCCTAAATACATCACCCAGTGTCTCTCTTTCCTTTTCCAACCATATCCCCTCTTCTCATAGATCTTAAAATTAAAGGTTTAGGAGAATCTTATAGAGGCTATTGAGTTTAACCGCATTTTACAGAGGAGGACACAGGATGAAAGAGGTTAAGTGTCTAAGGCAGGATTTCAATCTGGATTCCAACCTCATCAGTCTACTAAAACTGCTTTCTCCAAAAATGGTCTTTTAAAAAAAATTGGCCTAATCTGCTGATAGTCCTTTTTTCATTCATTATCCTTATTTAACTCTCTGTGGAATTTGGCAATATTGACCATATTATATCTCCCCATTTGGGTTTTTGTGACATTGCTCTTTCCTGGTTCACTTCTTACCTCTCAAACTCCTCCTCTTTAATTTTCTTTGCTGATATTCTCCTTATCTGTGATTGTACCACAAATCATTTTCTTGAGTCCCCTTTTTCCTATACTCTGTATTTTGTTTGATTTTTCACACTTACTATTATTTTATTTTTTCCAATTACATGTAAAGATAGTTTTCAATATTGGTTTTTTTGTAAGATTTTGGGTTCCAATTTTTTTCCGCTCCCTCCACTTTCTCTTCCTCTTCCTCCCCTCTTCCCTCCCCAAGACAATAAGCAATCTGATATAGGTTATACATGTTACAGTCATGTTGTGAAAGAAGAACCAGAACAAAAGGGAAAAAAACATGTACTCTGTCTTTTGTTGACCCTATTAGTTTCTATTGGATCAATTATTATATCTATGCCAAGGACTTGAAGATTTACATGTCTTTCCTGATCTTTCTTCTGAGCTTTAGTCCCCCTTCACCTATTGGATATTTCATATTAGATGTCCTGGAGACATCTTAAATTCATCACATCCAAAATAGAACTCATTATCTTTTCCCCCAAGCCCCCTGTTCTTTCAAAACTTCTCTACTTTTTGTTAAAGAACCTTCCATTCTTCAATTCTTATAAGTTTGTCATGATCCTTGACTCCTCAGTCTCTTTCATCTCACATATCATCAGTTGTGAAATCTTGCATTTCTACCTTACAATATCTGTCACATATGATTCTACTCTAGTCATGTAGCTACTACTGTGGTAGTTCAATCCCTCAGACTTCTCACCTACGTTATTCCAACAGCCTCCTAATTGAATTTCTTGCCTCAAGTATCTCACCAGTCCAGTCTGTCTTAGACACTGCTGCCAAAGTCATTTTCCTTAAGTGCTATTCTAATCATGTTTATCCTTTACTACATAAAACCCAGTAGCTCCTGTTGCTTTCACAATCAAATATAAACTCCTCTCTTTAGCTTTTACAATGCTTCACAGTCTTGGCACAACCAATCTTTCCTGCCTAGTTATAAATTACTCTCCCTGCCAACACTCTGTGATCCAGCCAAACTAGCCTTCTCTCTGTCCCTTAGGCACAATAATCCTGCTCTCATCTTTCTACCAGTTATCTTCTCTCTCTAGAGACAGCTAGATGATTCAGTGGGTGGAACTCTAAACCTGGAGTCCAAAAGGCCCAAGTTCAAATTCAGCCCCAGATACTTGTGTCTGCATCAGTTTTGTCATCTGTAAAATGAAGATAATAATAGCACAGTGCCTGGCATGTTGTGGCATGTAGTAAGCACTATATAAATGTTAGTTGTAATGAATTTGTATTCTCCTCAACTCAGCCTTGTGGAATCTCTCACTTCTTTTGAGATGTATTTCAGACATTATCTTCTGCATGACATCTTCCTTGATGCCCCTAGTTGCTAGTGCCCTCTATCCAAAATTAGCTTGTATTTAACTGCATCTTTGTGTTTATTCTGCATGAGCTTATGCTCTTGTTTTCCCCAGGGAAAAGCAAGTTCCTTGAGAGTGGGGATTACTGTGGTGATGGTGTAGTCAGAGAGTGGGCAGAGCAATCGACTTAGAATTAGGAAGGCCTGAGTTCTAAAACTGTCTCAGTCATTTAATGACTTTATATCATGGGCCATTCAGGTTTTTGCCAAACAGTGAGTTCTTGCCCCAGTAGTTGGGATCTTCTGATTTCTCCCATTAATTTTTAATCCTTTCTTACCCTTTGTGGATACAGTTTTTATTAGATTGTGATTGAGAAGATATGAGTTTAATATGTCTGCTTTACTGAATTTATGAGGTTTTTTTTTGCTCTAATACATAGTAAAAGTCATTAAGTATAATTAAATACCTCCTATGTGCCAAGTCATGTGCTAAGGGTTATGGATAAAAGGAAAGACAAAAGGAAGTGAGTGTCATTAGATCACAGAGGATTTTTGGGACAGGGATTAAGTTCTAAAAAGACTAGAAAGGTAGGAGTGAGCCAGGTTAAGGAGCACTTTGACCTCCAAACAGAGGATTTTATATTTGGATTTACATTTTAATGGGTAGGAGGTGATGACATGATGAGATTTGGACTTTAGGAAGAATTTTTGTAGAGCTTAGGGGAGAATGTACTAGAGTGGGGAGAAACCTGCGGCGGGGAGAGCAACCAGGCGATTTGAGGTCAGAAAGACTTATGTTACAATTTAGCTTCTTATAGTTGTTAGCTGTGTAACTGTGGACAACTTCCTTAATCTCTGAGTCTCAGACAGCTGTCTTCTAGTAGAAAGAAAGCTCTCATGCCTGCATAATCAAAGATACACAATCTGGCCTTAGACACTTAACACAAAACTAGCCATGTGACCGTGGGCAAGTCACTTAACTCCAATTGCCCTACCTTCCCCCCCTCCAAAAAAAAGCCCCCAAACAAAAAAAAACATCCACTAAATATCTTTAATGTAAATTTCTGTAAATAAATACAATTATTCCAGTTGACTTTCACTTTAAAATTGGAGTGTGTGTGTGTGTTTCTTTGGGGAAGGGATCACATAGTACAGTGGTTCTTTGAGTTTTCCATAGTGGTAAAGCCCTTCAATTTAAAGCAAAATTTGCCAGAATAGGGATAGTAAAATCCTATAAAATTAGTATTTTAGTGCCTACTGACAGACAACATAAGGTTTATTAAAAACATCAGCAACAACAAAAAAATTTTGAGATGTTTCAGTATTCCTTGTAATACATTTTGAGAAATCCTGACCTAGTAGAGGAACTCTACTTCCTAATAGAGGAATACTGATGGTGAAAGGGGCCATGAGAGTTCCCTTAGGATTTAGTGCTAGAAGAGACCTTTTAGGTCATCTCGTTTAATCCCTTTCACTTTGCAGATAATGAAATTGAGGCCCACAGGCTTTAACTGATTTACTTATATTCACACAGGTATCAATTTTATGACAGAGCCAGGATTAGAACTAAGGCTTTGGATGCCAAATCTGGTATTCTTTCTACTATACCACACTGCCTCCCACAGGCCCCTCCTAGAAATCGACTTTTCCTTTATATTAACCTCAGTTCTTTCTCAATCACAAATCCCAGGCACTGATATGTCTAAGCCTCAGTTTCTTCATGAATAATATGAAGGTGGGGGAGAGGTCAGTTATATTGGATTTAACATCCATTCCAAACTCTATGATTCCATCCCAGCATGCACACAAGATATCCTCTATTCAAAGGAACCGAATCTCAAAGTTCTCAGTGTTTGCATTTTTTGTTAGTTATACTGTAGACAGAAAGTTTAGTTGATCAAAAAGAGGTTAGAGGACCATCTGTGAATTTCAGTTATCCATATTATACTTGTAATTCATTACCAGAGAGTTGGCTATATTCGTTAAAAATGAGGGCTAACATTACCTAAAGGCAAGCTGAGATTGTCAGAGTTTATTCAGGAAATGTATTTTTAGAATAAGAAATTACTGAATAATGTATATATTTCTAATTATGTGTCTTAAGGTTTAATATAACAAAACCTACAAATGTATAATGAAACAGTATATATACAGGTTGACATTTAAGATCTGCAAAAGATCTATGTTTTATCAGTGTGGGGGAAATACAAGTATGCAAAGTCCCTCTACCTACAACTTCAAAACCCCTTTCTGACTGAACATGGCACAGTGAGTCAAATGTTAGTCCTAGTCAGGAAACCTGTGCTCATATGTGCTAATCACTTGCCATGTGACTGTAATCATTCAAAATCTGAACGTCACTTTCTTTAGTTTTAATGGAGGTTATAGTAACCTACTTCATGAGATTGGCAATCAGATTTATGGCAAGTGCTTTGCAAACTTTAAAGTACTCTATGAGTTAGTCATTAATGACATTTAATAGGACCATTGAAAACATGAAGGATTCAAGTATACTTCTTCATGCCATGTTTTCTTCTTCTTTTATTTCTGTTAAGTTTTATGTGGTGTTCTGAGAACAAATTGCCACTGATTATGAAAAAGTGAAAATCCCTTTCCCCATCATGTTTCTCAGCAAACATACCACTATAATGAAACCAGGAAGATTTTTACACGTGCCTCATAAGACACATCAGATTAGATTGGGTTTCCCAAATCTTATTGCACAGAGTAAGGTTTTTGTGCAGTTTTCAAGCACAAATCTGCACAAAGACTTATCAAATCCCCTATATAGTCATCCCTTTGTTCTCATAGTGGGTGTAAAATGTGATAGGTCCTATTAAGCAAGTAGAAGGACAGTCAAGTCCTGTAGGAACTATCCATTTGCTCTCTATGGAAATGGAAAGAGTGTTATTGAATTTCACTAGAGACATACTTTATTGACATCAGTTTGAAAGGAAAGTTTGCAAACAATAGAACATCCTAAAGATAGATTTGGAATGAAGTTCTCTTCAGTCATTATACTACTTGGAAATAAGAAATGCTATAGAAAAGGCATTATGTTAGGAATACTCTAGGGGTTTTTGTGCATGTCAAAAATTATATGGTGCTTTGCAAATAAATAAATAATCATGATGTATAAAAGGATTAAATTAGTAACACTTCTATGGCAATTTACTTCCTTATTCCCTTAAAAATAATTACTATTGTTCCACTAAGAAATGTTTTCTTTGACCCAGCATAGTATGGGTTTGAATAGGATATGCCTTCAACTGGTGCCTGAAGTCTTATGTTAGGTACATGGAAAATATCTTTAAAATATTTGATTTCACAAAAAATAATAAAAAAAATTTCTAAATTTTAAGATGCAGAACCCTGATGATCTGTACTTCAGTGGGCCATGCAAAGTTGCCAGGGAGTTCTGATTATACTTGTCATCAGCAGGTAGAAGTAACCAGTTAATTAAAGGGACCAGAAGGACCAGTTAATTACAATAACAAACTATTGGATAAGGGAACACCAGCTTAGCTCCAATCACCTGACTCCTTCCCTAGGCAGGAGGACAATAGAGACATCTCACTATCCTAGTCTACTATCTACCTGCAGGGTCTGGTATTCTCACATCTCTTATGTCACCATTAGATCTTAAGACTTGAGGTCCCTACCCACACCAAAATAGATCAGTCCTAAACAATGATTTCAGGATGCTTTATGTTCACTAATCCCAGTTGTATTTTGTGATACTTGCCCCAGATAGTCATGACTCTGGATCCTGGTGCAGTATGTAATACAGATGCAATGATAGCTTATATTTCCATAGTGCTTCACTGTTTACAAAGCATTTTCCTTACAACGAACTTGTGGGGGAGGGAAGTAATTCATATGTTATGATAAATAGTAACAATTACCACTTGAAATTTCCCTTACTTATTTACACTCACACACATATGTATAGTTTTCATAGTAGTTAGATATGGATGGGAACTTAGAAATTATTAAGTTCAACAATTCTTAACCGAGGTCTATGAAAATTTAATATTTTGATAACAGTATTTCAGTGTAGTTTCCTTTGTGATTATATGTATTTTATGCATTTAAAAACATGATTTTGAAAAGGAGACCATAGGCTTCACTAGATTGACAAAGGTGTCTAGGACACACACACACACAAAAACAACATTTAAGAACTTGTGATCTGGCCTGCCTCACAATTTTACAGAGAAAGATGCAGAAACCCTCAGAGAAGGGAGTTACTTGCCCAGGGACACACTGCTTTTCAGGGTCAGATTTGTAATTGGCATCTAGGTTTTCAGATTCCAAATCCATTACTCTTCCTTACAAAGGCATAAATATTTTATCCCCTGAAAAATGGCAGTTGCCATAATGGAAAGGTTGGGGAAAGGTTAAGTTAGAGGGCCCACCTGGGCAGGAAAGCTACCCAGATTTCCTTTTTGACAAAAAAGGCCTCTTTGAGAGCTTATGTAATGTCATGAGAGATAATAAGTTATTTGGCAGGGAGTGGACCTAAGATTTCATTGGTGTCAGCAAGCTCATGGTTAGAGTTTCCCTTTCATCTCCAAACCCCTTGATATCAACCCCTCACTCTCCTTCTTTAGCTAACTCCTCTGTATGTTTTCTGGATTCCATCCCCTTCTGTCTTATTTAGTAGATTACCCTGGCAATATTTCTCCCTGAATGTCTCATCTTTACTTCTTTCCCTCTTTGCTAATTCCTTCCCTGAAGACTAGAAACACATCCAAGTCTTCTATGTTCTTGGAAAACCTTCCCTATATCCTACAGTTCCCTCAAATTACCATTTTCCACCTCTTTACTCCTCCAGCTCTCCCTCTAGTTCAGGGCATCATCTCCCACTTGCATCTGCCTTGACATTTAAACTCTCTCAGAATCTCAGACAAGCAGATTTTAAGCATATTCTCTGGGGCCCATGAAGTGAGCAATGAAGTAGTCCTTGCTTTCAGGCAACCCACCTGTGATAGGTTATTCTTTGGTCTTCCTGAATCCAATCTCTCTACTCTCTATCTTCTTCACAGTTGCCAAACTCTGTCTCATAAATTAGAGGCCTAGCTCAGTCCCCTGCATTAGAAATTGCAGTGCTTTTCTGCTCCCTCTAGGACAGAACGCAAGCTTTTTTGCCTGCCCTTCCAGCTCTCCCGAATTAACTTGGATTGGTTTTGGTCATACGTTGGTGATATATTCTCTCCCCTCAGAATCTAACCTCCTGAAAGCAGGAACTAGAATTTCAGTTTGTGTGTTTGTATCCTCAGGAACCAGCATAGTGCGTAGCACATAGTGGGGGCTTACTAAATGCTTGCTGATTGATTGATATAGGGATGGAGTTTGAATGTAGAGGGAAGATCCCAGATATTGGAAAGTAGCGAGGAATACTTTTAGCATAGATGGTATGTTATAATGCCCAGCATGGTCCCCTGTTTCCTACCATTCTAAACCCTTCATTTCCAGAAATTTTCACTCTCTTCTGTTAGAAACTCACTTGATTTTGTCGAGGTTGTTAATTTGTGTCGAGAACTGAAATATTCAGGGGCTTTGCAGGTCTGTGCTATGGAATAACTTTGGGAATGGGTGCTTTTTGTAGAGCTATGCACATAGAATGTTAAACAAATCCTTACTGTTCTCTATTGCTGCCCCGCAGTAGCACTGCAGTCTTTATTTTGAGTGGTGACATCAGAACATTTATCCATATACTTGTTTAAATAGAAATGGCAAAAAAGGTGCATTGCAGTTTTTGCTGAGCAGTGGAAATTGAATATTAGGAGTTCAACATATGACTCTGAAGCTTTGTCTTTCTAGCCAGAAGTAGGGATTACTGTTATCTGGCTCATTTGATAAGCTCCCCACCCCAATCTCATCGATAGTAGGCCTTGATTTACTCAATCAGATTAATTTGATGAAAGCCAAGTTTCCACTGGACTTGGTAATGTTATTGTCCCCTCTCAGGGGGAGCTGTATAAAACTCATTATCATGAGTACATCCAGTTTTCTCGTTTGGATCTGAGAGAGGACACCCATCTGGTGGGGGAAGAAATGTGTCATACTGCTTTGGCAGAGCAAGTACCTCCTAGGAACACCATACAACAGTGAAATCACAGGTCCCGTCCCTATGCCTTCCATCCTTGATGATCATAAAATTCTCTAGTTCTCTTCTGACTGGTGGAACAGCTACAGTTCCAGCCACACATGGAAAATCTGGAAAAATCTAGCTTCCGCTTTGCTGTCACCCTCCCTTTGGACCTAGCGCTTCCTTCACAGTGAAGGCAAAGGATATGGAAGGTAGGAAAGAGGAGGAGAAATAGTTATCATATAGCCAGCTATTCTTCCTATGTGATGTTGTGTTTCTAATCTCTGAGCCTTTGTACAAATGGTCCTGCATGCCTGTAATTAATTCCTACCTCTTTCTTCCTTTAGTATCACTAGTTTCCTTTAAAACACAGCTGAAGTAGAACTGTTCAAGGCCTTTCTTGGATCCCTAGTTGTTAGCATTCTTTCCCTCTTGAAATCACTTTTTTAACATCCTTAGCTGCATACATGGAGAAGCAGAGGTGAAATGGAAAGGGCATTGGATTTGGAACCTGAGGACCTCGATTTGAACCTCCTTGGGCCTTTTTTTCCTCTTCTGTAAGCAGAAGAGGTTTGATGGTTGACCTCTAAGGTCTTCCAGCTTTAACTCTGTGATTCTGTGTTATATCCCTCCAGTAGAATGGAAGTTACTCAAAGGCAGGAACTACTATGTTGTCACCTCCGTAGCCCAGTGCCTAGCCCAGTGCTTTGTATATAGAAGGGACTTTATTCATGTTTGTTAGCTTTTTTTAAGTGAATCAGACCCTGACCAAGTACCTAATTTGTTGAGACATTGTGCTAGGAGTCTTTGAGAGATAGTCTCAGGTACAAAACGGCTTTATTCATGCTGGCAAGGAAGGCAAGGTTACTGTCTTTCTTGTTCTTGTGTATGTAGGCATTGATAAGATGACAGCATCTATTTCCTATTACTGGACAGGATACTACAGTAGATTAGTTTTGCCTAGTTAACACAGGTGTTGATTAGCTAGCATATGACATGTTTTTAGCTTCTTCTTTCTCCTTTTGCCCCCTGCTGCTTTCTCTTGGTCATTTGAGTGCTCATTAGCACCTCTACTATGTAGTATTCAGGGACAGAAAGAAAAGGTGAAAATCAATTTAGTCAGTTTTATTTCTTATTAGTTGCCCTAACAAAAGACATGGTAGAAGGGAATTTGAAATTAATGACTGAAATCACAGGAAACTGGTATATGATTCCTTCTCGTGAAGGGTCTATGTGTGATAAGGAAATCATGAATCCTGCAAATATACCTGTCTCTTAGGGAATTGGTTCTAATATACTTTTTGTTAAGTGGTATTGAAGGGTCCTGAAATGTTTGCTCTCAAGGTGCCCTTTTTATAGATAGGGTACCTGGGAAGCTCTTTTGAGGGACATTTCAGTTCCAATTTTTTTTAAATAATAGGTTGATTTTTCACAGCATGTGGCCACAGTCTTAATTCTTTTGGGGTGTTCTGGATACTAAAAAAAATCTGGCTCATGTAGTATTAATATGTATGCTAAAATCATAAAATGAATCTATTTCTAAAAAATTATATTGGTGAAGTTGCCAACCTGGGTAGGAAGTGAAGTCTTTGGAGTATAAAATTAGAGCTAGATGGAATCATAGAATATCATGGCCAACCACTTCCTTTGATAGGTGAAGAGAAGTGAAGTGACTTACCCAAGATCATTAAGTAGTAAGTAGTAGAGAGGATTTGAACCCCAATCTTCTGACTTCAAACCCAGTGTTCTTTTTATTTCATTTTGTAGTCCTCTGAGCTCATAGAACATAAAATAATAAGGCATGATTTTGATTTCTTCTTGAGGGCCTTCATCATCTGTAGGACTGGAGAGGAAAGGGCATTCTTCTGAAGTGTGTCTCTGATTAGCAGAGTTTGTTGATGCTTCCTCTAGCACAGGAAGAAGGAATTTATGTTCAATTTATTCTTCAAATGCAGGATAACCAAAATCACTATAGAAAGAGTATCACTTCCACTTTCATTTCTGAATTCCAGACTGTGGATTTCTGTAATTATTTTAGCCACTATCTTGCCTCAGGATTTTGTAGTTAAGCACAAGATATGAGGAAGCATGATGGGTCATACATGGAAACAGCAAATAAATGTGGATTTGAAGGGATGCTATCAAGTAATGAGGACAAATAATGACTTTTGCTCTGGATGATATATTCATTTCTTCTTCATATTTGGAAATTCAAATGCAGTGATACACAGACAAACATTCTGATGTGGTAGGAAGGAGGGTTTAAAATCATTTTCATATTTGTCTTTGAATTCCATGTGAAACATGTTGAGGAAGAAAATCTTTCCAAAGGAAAATGACAAACTTTGGAGGGGATGTGGGAATATTAGGGACACTAAAGCACTTTTGGTAGAATCGTAAATTGACCTAATAATTCTGGAGAGCAATTTGGAGCTATGCCCAAAGGACTATAAAACCCTGTGTATCTTTGACCCAACAGTACCACTTCTAGGTCTATATTCCAAAGGGATAAAAAAACAAAAAGGAAAAGAACAAATATGTACAAAATATTTACAGCAGTTCTTTTCTTGGTGGCAAAGAATTGGAAATTGAGAGGGTGTCCATCAATTGTTTGAACAAGTTGTACTATGTAATTATGATGGAATACTGTTGTGCTATAAGAAATGATGAGCAGAATGCTCTCAGAAAAACCTGGAAAGGCTTTGATGAACTAATGCAAAGTGAAGTGAGTGGAAGCAGGAGTACAGTGTACATAGTCACAGAAGTATTGTATGATGATCAGCTGGGAATGACTTAGCTATTCTCAGCAATACAATGATCCAAGACAACTCAGAAGGACTTATGATGAGAAATGCTATCCAGCTTCAGAGAAAGAACTGATGAAGTCTAAGTGCAGATTTCAGCATACCCTTTTTTAACTTTATATTTTTTGTGTTATTTTTTCTTTTGGTCAGTGTTTTCTAAAAACGACTAATATGGAAATTTGTTTTGCATGGCTGCACATGTATAACCGTATCAAATTGCTTACCTTCTCAGTGGGGGGAAAGAGGAGAAAGGGAGGGAGAGAATTTAGAACTGAAAACTTTGAAGAAAAAACTGTTATTACAGATTGTTTTTACATATAATTGAAAAAGAGAAAATATTGTATCAATTTTTTAAAAGTCTGCTTAGCCATGATTTGGGGCTTAAAGAAGTAACCATTAATTTACCTCATCTCAATCTTTACCTAACCACAATACCATAAATTGGGTACAATACAAAATCATGATAATGAAAAACTAAAATCACATGAAAAAATAGATTAATCACACTGCTTGCTTATTCATTTCAATTTGAGTAGAATTGTACATGGCATTTATAGGTGCTTTCTGTTATAATGGAAATCTTATTTGAAGATTCATTTCTGAATCACTTCTGGATGTAGTATTGAGTTGGAGTGAGATTTCTATATGATTAGTGAGTTTTAACATGAAAACCAAGAAAGCTAAAGCAATCTTAGTCTGTATTATGTCAGGTATGGTATTTTTGGACTAGGGAGGTCATGGTCCCATAGTACAGTATGTGGAGAATTGTTTTTAGTTGTTGATACCAAGTCAAGTCAATAAGCATTTATTAAGAGCTTCCTATGTGTCAGACATAGAGTTTATCACTGAGGATACAAAGGCAGAGAGACAGCCCCTCATTTCAGGGAGCTTATATTCCAATGGAAGAGACAATAAGTAAACTGTTAAGTAGATATAAGATATCTTAGGGAGTAGATGAGAAACATTCTGAGAGGAGTAGGCATTAGCATCTTGGGAGGACCAAGAAAGGTTCCTGGAGCCATTGGGGTTTGATCTAAATGTTGAAGAATATCAGGGAAACTAATAGGCAGAGGTGAAGGTATAAAACATTCCAGAAATGGGGAACAGCCAGTACAAAGGCATTAACAAGGGAGATGGAATGTAGTGTGTAAGGAACAGTAAGTAGGTCAGTGTTGCTAGAATATAGAGTGAATAGAGGAGAATAAGGTATAAGAAGACTGAAAATGTAGGGAAGGGCTAATTTATAAAGAGCTTTAAATGTCAGAGGACTTTATATTTAATCTTTATGGTAATAGGCAGCCACTAGAGTTCATGGTAAGTGGCAAGGTAGATGGAGTAATGATACAGTGCTGCTTATGCTTTACCAAAATTGCCTTGGCAGCTAGATGAAAGATGGATCAGAGTAGGGAGAGACTTGAGTCAGGGCTGTCGAAGAAGGCTATTATAATAGTGCAGACAAGAGATGATCACGGCCTAAACTAGGGCTGTGGTTTTATGATTCCAGAGAAGGGAAAATACAATGTGTTTGTAAAGGGAGAAATGAAAAGATTGGAAAAAATACTTGATTTGTGGGGTGAATGAGAGTGAGGGGTTAAGGATTACACTCAGGTTATAGGCCCAGTTGAGTAGTAATATTGTGGTGACCTTGACAATAATAGGGAAATACAGAAGTGAAGGAGATTTGGCTGGAAAGATAATGAGTTGTTTTGGAATGTTAAACACAGTAGGGGAAGCACTAATAACCATTATAGATTTAGAGTGAGGGAGGTATAAGGGGTATGTTAGAGTAGGGGAATTACAAGTAATCATAATATAGATTTATAGTGAGGAGAGGCATAGAGAGAAGCAAGGTAAGAAAGGTTTCATGTGAGTAGAAAATAGTTATTTTTACAGTAGTCTACACTATTTCTCATAATAAAGCATTATTTATTAGATCATAATACTGTTTTGTTTGAGTCACAAACATTTCAAAACACTTGATATATAAAGCTTTCTCTAAAGTCCTCTGATTCCTCATTGAAGGAAAAGTGACCCTAGGTTATTAAAGACTATGTCATCACAGCCTTGGAAAGGCTCCTATTTTGGAGTTGGTGAAAGGTTGATTATTTTTTTTGTCCAAGGACCAGCCCTGATAAATTCTGAGTTTTTCTGTACCACATTGATTGCAGAATGGTGACTATTTTGGCCTCAGCAACTTTCCAAGATCATTTACCAAGTTGTAGAAGAGATATGATCACAGTAATGAAATTATAGGCCCTTGAGAATGGGAAAAAAGTGTATCATTGATAATAGATGACATAGTTCATTGAGTATAGTAACCCTTCATGCCTTTTAGATCACAGAGGACTAGCCATTTTCTCCAGTCCTTACCTATTCTCAAACCTCTCCAAAATAGGAAACATACAAAAGACATAAAACATTTTTGGCTATCTCCATGATATAGTACCCCAAGAACCCTAATTATGTAACAATTCAGTGAACTAACAGCGGAGAGGGCTAATCATCAACCTTTAATGTGCTTACTCAGTATCACCTTTCCCACGTGCAAGTTATATAGAAACTATTTAGACCAAAGTAGGTATCTTGCAAGTTACAATTCTATAAAGAATACAGAGACTAAAGAAGTACTGAATAAGTATAACAGTCAATTATCAAAGAATGAAAGTCTAGAATAGATAGGGAAAATAAATAATGAAGAAAATGAGGGAAAAATCCTTTCTAGAAAAAAGCCCCAAAATGATATTTTAAAAATGAACAAAATGTTTAAGGGGAGGGCACAGTCAAGATGGCGAAGTAGAAGCAGGACCTCCACTGGGCTCCGGCTTCCACCTTCCCCAATCCATGTAAAAAGGGAACTCTGAACAGACTTTGGAGCTGCAGAACCCACAAAATGACACAGAGAAGCTAACCTCCCATGGAGGACAGCCCGGCAGAAATTGGCCAGCACAGAACTCTGGGAGCTGCGCCCAGCCCCACGCCCAGGCTTTAGCCCCAGGGTGGGTCTGACCAGCCACAGGCCAGATGGACTCCAGATCAGCAGCAGCTGTGACACTTTCCAGAATTATCAACACATAGATGTGAAGGAAAAAGTGAGAGGTCAGTGCAGTCTGGACTTTGGGACCCAGTAATGGGGAGTACATGGCTTTTGTCCCCAGGGTGAAAAGCTGCTGAGATGCCAGTACAGCCAGCCAGTGCCGCATGGCTGTACAGCTCCTGGCCTGCAGATTGTAGGGGGACTAAGCACTAGTCTGAGGGGTAATCACTCTTGCTTTAACCTGCTTGGATCTGGATTGCAGTCTAGGGTGGAGGTCCTGGGGTGTGTGTCCAGCTTGCCAGAGCATGTGGAGACCTCAGAGAGGGCACCCATCTAATACCTCCAGCAGCTGAGAAAACCCCAGCATTTGGGACAAAAGCTCCCCTGTCTGGTGACAGAGTCCTACTGTGGCAAAAATCCCAGGGGTCAAGTGACTGAGGGGCGACATGACTAGGCAAAGGAAACCAAGGAGACAGAAGATTTCAACATTACACTCCTATTTGGGGCACAAAAAGGAGCAAAGCATGGAACAGGAGGAAGACAGTGAAGTTAGAACTCCTGCACCAACAGCTTCAAAGGAAAATACGAGCTGGTTACAGGCCATAGAGGACCTTAAGAAGCAAATACGAAAAGCGGAGGAAAAATTGGGAAGAGAAATGAGAACAATGCAAGAAAATTAAGAAATGAGAGTCAACAGCCTGACTGAGGAAAATAACACCTTAAAAAACAGACTAACTCAAATGGCAAAAGAGGCTCAAAAAGGCAATGAGAAGAATGCCTTAAAAAGCCAAATTTGCCAGATGGAAAAAGAATCTCAAAAGCTCAATGAGGAGTATCATTGCTTCAGAATTAGAATGGAGCAAATGGAAGCTAATGACTTTATGAGAAATCAAGATGCTGTTAAACAGATCCAAACAAATGAAAGAATAGAAGGAAATGTGAAATATCTCATGGGAAAAATCACTGACCTGGAAAATAGATCCAGGAGAGATAATTCAAAAATTATTGGACTACCTGAAAGCCATGATCAAAGAAATAACCTAGAAATCATCCTCCAGGAAGTTCTCAAAGAAAACTGCCCTGATGTTTTAGAACCAGAGGGTAAAATAGATGTAGAAAGAATCCACCAATCACCTCCTAAAAAAGATCCCAAAAAGAAAAATCCTAGGAATATTACAGCCAGTTTCCGGGAATTCCCAGATTAAGGAGAAAATATTACAAGCAGCTAGGAAGAAACAATTAGAATAATGTGGAAACACAATCAGGATAACCCAGGACCTGGCAGCTTCTACACTGAGGGATTGAAGGGCTTGGAATATGATATTCTGGAGGTCAAAGGAGCTGGGATTAAAACCAAGATTCACCTACCCAGAAAAACTGAGTATCATGTATCGGGGGAAAATATGGTCATTCAGTAGAATGGAGAACTTTCAAGCATTCTTCCTGAAGAAACCTGAGTTGAATAGAAAATTTGACATTCAGATACAAGAAGATGGAGAAGCATGAGGAGGTAAACAGGGAAAAGAAATCATAAGGAACTTATCACAGTTGAATTATTAACATTACTCCATGATAAAACAATAATTGTAACTTATGAAACTTTTCTCAGTAGTTGAAAGGAATAGAAATATATATATATATATATATATGTATATATATAATTGTATATGGGCATATGAATACATATGTGAATGTGTGTATATATGTTTACAGGTATACATAGATAAAGGGCACAGGGACAATTTAACAGAAAAAGTGGGAGGTGGGATAGGAGGGAGGGAAATATAGTCAGTCTTTTACAATATACCTACTATGTTATTTTTTTGCATTAGCCACACATGTACAACCTATACTTTACTGCTTATCTTCCCAGTAAGGGTGGGAGACAAGGGAGGAGGGGAATGACTCTGGAATTCAAAGTTTTAAAATCAAATATATATATACATATATATATATATATATATATATATATATATATATATACTATTAATAATACTATTCTACATGTAATTGGGAAATAAGATATACAGGCACTGGGGCATAGAGATTCTCTGAAAAAGTTGAAAGAGGTATGGGAGAAAATATGGGAGAGAGCAGATTGGAGGAGGGGATATCCTGTGGGACTGATATTTTGGGGCAGTGGGTAGGGGAAAAACGGGGAGAAAATTTGTAACTCAAAATCTGGCAGAAATGAATGATGGTAATCAGAAGTTAATAAAGCATTTGAAAAAAATTATAAAAAAACAAAAAAAATAAAAATAAATTTTAAAAAGTTTAAGGGGAACAGATTAAGAGGGATTTTACTTGATTGAGAGAGAGAAAAAGGGACATAATTAAATAACTAGATAAAAGGAAGAAAGAAAATGGAACTTGTTAGTTAAGCAAAACTCTAAAATTAGGGAAATGGTAACGAATTGGAGGTGAGGTTGTCCAAGATGAGAGGAAGAGAATTAGTAGAAATAGGATTGCCTCAAGTAGATTAAGCTGAAGAGACAAAGTACTGTGTTGATAGAAGAAGGAAAATCCTGTTTTGATTAAATATGATATTTATGGTCATATCTATTTAAAAGTTAACATTAGACTTTTGCTTAGGAACATAACACCTCGTTTGTAGCTTATTCTTTAATACAACAAAATGATTTTACTTTTATTCTTCTGCTTAAAGTGCTTTTCCTAAAACGAAAGCTTACAAGGGGAGTAAGAGCTACCTCTAGAGAAAGAGGAAAGAGAAGAACGGAGATATGAGGCACATAAATATCCTGTACTTTTAAATAGTACTTTAATGGTGATTTCAATTTACTTTTGTGCTGTTTTGCAAAAAAGGATGCCAAACAGTGTATTCCCCTAAATTAGTCTCTCCACAAATCACAAATGCTGCAAAGGGTTAATGCATATTGCTTAATCTTCTTTTTCATAAAACTGTCTGAGCTGGCATTTCATACAATGCTACTATAAATGTTTATGATGCCATATCATCCCAAACATTTCCAAAAGATATTGTTTTATGAAAACCAGCTATTTTTAAACCACAGTATATCCAGCTCAAAGATTCCTGATGTGGTGTTCATAGCACACACAACTTATAAATGAAAAGCTAAGTCATTATGGAAAGATATATACATACATATACACATATGCATTATATATGTGTATACACATATGCTTTTTAAATAGAAAGATTCTCCTTGACCCTATTACCACCATCATATTTCAAAATTGCTACTGAATGTTGTGTGATACGTCTTGCCATGATCTCATATATTATGCTATATTAGCAGTGCATTATTACTTGAATATGGTTATTTTTTTGTTTGTCTTCAGTACATTCCTACAAAATGGACCTTTTTAAAGTCCTTAGTGAATGGACTCAGACTCAGAAAGGAAAACTGGATAGTTTATTCAAGTGGTTAGTGTTGCATTCTGGGATTAAAATTCAAGCCTCTGTTAAGAGGCTCCACTTGAGTCCCCTTCAATCCATTTAGTAAAATTAGAGGATTTAATGGGTAGGTAACAGAGACAGTGAAATGGAAAGGATGTGTGTCTCCCTTTCAAATTTTGAGCATTCTATTTGCTTACGAAAGGAAAAGGATGTAGATGAGCAGGAGAAATGAAGACTTTGATAATGGAGGCCTTTTTCTCTTTTGCCTTCCACCCTCTCAATTTGGCAATGGTGCCTTGCAGACATATATGACAGCATCCAGCGCAGCAGAGTACAGCTGGGGAATTAGTGGGTGCGAAGAAGATTCAGGTGTTTCCAATCAAGTGCCTGAACCTGAAATCCATCTTGGGAAATGGTAGGTCATTGTGGCATGCTTTTTATTTGGCCCAGGGTGTGGTTCTTTCTGACAGCAGTCATAGTGGAATTAAAAGCTAGGAGGTTAGCTGAGCCCAAAGCTAGAAGCAGCAGTGAAACAGGGTCCTCTGAAACAGCATTTACTGATGGGTAATGGGGAAGCATCCAGCAGGACATATTGGAATAATATCTGCAGTGAACAGAAGAGCAGCATTTGATGGAGACTGTAGACCAAGGGAGTAATGTGAAGATATCAGCGGTTCTGTAGCATTGAAGACATGAGTTGCTTCTCCTTTAATGTGTTTTGGCCATGTGTGTTCCCTGTGTGTATATGTGTACTGTGTATCTATTTGTGAAGACCTTTTGTCTTTTTAACTGTTATATACCCATTTCATCCTATATAATCCAATGAATTGACTGCATTCGATTGGTCCCCTGATTGATAACTCCAATATTATCGTAATTATTAGTCAATGCCTTCTCATCCTCTAATTGTTTAGGAAGAAGTGTGTTATTTTTTTAAATGTTATTCATTTTTAACATTTTAAAAAAATTTAGTTCTAAATTCTCTCCCTCTTTTTTGTCCCTCCCTTTCTGAAAACTGCCTGTTCATAACCGTGGACAGTTTATCAAATGGGAAATGACTTTTATTTTTATAAATTTTATTCAATTCCCTATATATTTGGGAAATGAGTCCTTTATTATAGAAACTTGGTGTAAAGATATTTCATTGTTTCTGGTGCCTTTTAGCAAAATGCATTTTCCCTGATTGTCACTTTTTAATTAGGTCTGTTTTTGCTTTTCCTTTGTTTAAGTTCATGATTGCAATACCCCTACCTTTTATTAGTTCAGCTGAAGCACATCATATATTCTGCTCTAAGTCTATATGTGCCTTTCTGGTTCAAGCGTGTCTCTTGCAAACAACATATTGTTGGATTCTGGTTTCTCATTCATTTTGCTATCCACTTCTGTTTTATGGGCCAGCTTACCTTATTCACATTCACAGTTATGATTACTGTCTTTGTATTTCCCTCCACCCCATTTTCTTGTTTCTTCTTCTCTCTCTTTTTATCCTCTCCCTCCTCAAAAGTCTGTTTTACTTCTAACCACTGCCTCCCTTAATGTGCCATCCCTTTTATCATCCCCTCCCCTTTTTACTTATCCTTTTCCCATCTTATTTCCCTATTGGATAAGTTTATATTTCTATAAACAACTGAGTGTGTACCCACACACACACACACCCACACACACACCCCCACACACCCTCTTTGAACCAATTCAAATGAAAGTGAGGTTCAAGCATTGATTACCACCTCCATTTTCTTCATCCACTGTAAAAGCTCTGCCTTGTGTACCTCTTTTATGTGAGAAAATTTTCCCTATTGACCTCTCTCTTCCCCCTTCTTCCAATGCATTCCTTTTTCTCATGCTTTCATTTTTTTTTTTTTTGGAGATCATTCCAACATAACTCACACTCATGCCCTCTATGTAAATATATTTGAATTGCCCTTATAATAACATTCATATGAGTTACATATATCTTCTTCCCATATAGGAATGTAAACAGTTTAACTTTATTTATTTTGCTTTTTGGAGAGGAGAGGGCAGGGCAATTGGGGTTAAGTGAGTTGCCCAAGGTCACAAGGCTAGTCAGTGTTAAGTGACTGAAACCGGATTTGAACTCAGGTCCCCCTGACTCCGAGGCTGGTGCTCTATTCACTGCACCACCTAGGCACCCCAAGTTTAACTTTATTGATACCCTTAATATTACTCTTTCATGTTTACCTTTTTCTGCTTCTCTTGGGTCTTCTATTCAAATGTCATAATTTCTTTTTAGCTCTGGTCTTTTCATAAGGAATACCTGAGAGTCCTTTCTTTCATTAAATATCCTTTTTCCCCTGAATAATTAATCAGTTTTTCTGGGTAGGTGATTCATGGTTGTAATCCTAGCTCTTTTGCCTTCTGAAATGTCATATTCCAAACTCTACAATCCTTTCACGTGAAAACAATGGTTAATCTTGACTGTAGCTTCATAACATTTGAGTTATTTCTCTCTGGCTTCTTGAAATAGTTTTACTTTGATTTGGGAGTGCTTGAATTTGGCTGTATTATTCCCGGGAGTTTTCATTTTGGGATGTCTTTTAAGTGGTGATTGGTGGATTGTTTGAATTTCTGTCTTCCCTGTAGCCACAAGCACCATTGCTCTCTTTACCTTTTAAGTGTGACTAGGGCCCTTGTTCCCTTGTAATTGATCGCCAGCACTCTTCTCCCTGGAACTGTTACCCAGAATGGCGTATGGACCATAGAGTTGCCAGTTAGCAGCAGCTGCACCTAGTGCTGGCAAAGGGCCCCCTGTCTCTTTTTGAGCAATTGTCTGACCCACTTACTATCTCTAGGCTGAGAGCTCCTGAAGCTGCTGCTGCTGATGCTAACTCAGCTACCTCCAAGGTCTATA